>NW_024726235.1:2407140-2759640 GCF_018991925.1 Homarus americanus | reverse complement strand
AAACCCGGCTACACTTAAACCCACGGTGCAATTATCCCAGGCCACCCACGGTACACTTATACCAAGCTAACCATGGTACAATTAAACCAGGCCATCCGGGGTACAATACTGGAAGTAGAGGAAACACTTGTATAAAAGACCAAGAGTTCACTTTACAAGGACAAAGATATATGTGAACAAGAGGCTTTATGTACACTCGTAAAAGACTAAATATACAGAGGAACACCTATAAGGGACCAAATATTTAGGGGTAGAGTTATAAGAGACTGAATGTACACACAGCTGTTACAAAGTGGTACAGGGTGTGACATAATAACGCAGTGATGTGACGAAGATATGGAGTAGCATATAGCGAGATGATGACGCGTGTTGTGTGACGGTGAGTGTTTAAGTCTGAGGAACGTGTGTGTGTGTGTGTGTGTGTGTGTGTGTGTGTGTGTGCTCCTGTACACGTGTATATACCGGGCTTGAGAGTTCCATACTCTTCTGTTATTTGGCTTCAGGACAAATAAAAGCGAGTCCGTGAGAGCAGCACTATCATTTTACAAACGTCTCCCCAGCTGGCGCAGTTAAAGTTCACGGCTACATTCTCATCCCACATAAAACTCATCTTTTCTCTCACACTGGCGGTAAGAATCCCACTACTGCCACTAAAGAGCGGGAAAAGATAAACAGAGAGTGAGGCTATGTAACACGACTAGCCATTCAAGCTTCCCACAGCCAGAATGTACTGACTGGAGGCCTCTTGCTTACCTTCCTCATCCCTTCAGGGGTATTCAAGGAAGCAACAACTGCTATCATACCAACCTCAACATCACACTCCTTTACCATACCACAATCAGTCAATACCACCCCCCTACCTCCCAAATCCATCACCATAACCACAGTATATATCAACTATCATCACACTCTTAACAAGCATCACAAGCCTCTCAACAAAACATCAATCATTATAAAAAAAAAAATATTCCAGGTGTCATAAACATCATTAATATCCTCCAGGGTTTAGTGTACGTATCATCACATACTGTATAACAAGCCTGGCACTCCCTCACTATCACCTGCTGCCCTGCTTCTGACTAATATCACACACACACACACACACACACACACACACACACACACACACACACACACACACACACACACACACACACACAACTCGCCCTCTTCATGATTTATCTCTCTCTCTCTCTCTCTCTCTCTCTCTCTCTCTCTCTCAAATGAACACAACCCATCAATATTCAATCCTGGACAACAGCAGTCTTAATTAAACCGCGGGACTGTGGACAACGACGAGGCGATCATGGATACTATTCCGGAAAAAAAAAATTAATTTAAATATATATGAACGAAGCCCAAGAGCTACTATCATGGAATACTACCTCTCTCTCTCTCTCTCTCTCTCTCTCTCGTCGATAAGCCAATAAATCTTTGTTATTATATTAAGAGGCGATGCTATAAGGTTGAGTTAGGTTAGGTTTGGTTAGGTTAAGTTAGGTTAGGTTAGGTTAGGGTCTTTGAGCAGAGAACACATAGTCAGATTCCTACAATAATACAGCAGCTTTTTAAAGAATATAAGTTAAACCTCTACAGTATCTGGTGTAGGCTTAGCAAGCTTGTGGTGTAAAGTGGAGTAGAAGGTTATTGGCCCGTTACAGGTCTCTTAACAACCGCCACCAGGTAAAAACACCTTTTAACACCTGTAGTTTACTTGCCGCAAAACACACACACACACACACACACACAATCCTTAAATCAGCTACGACCTATTGCAATCACCCCAATACCCAGCCTAATCTGTGAAAGTTTTGTGTTCGACTAGGCTTATGCTGATATTACAGGAGTCGTAGACACTCAGCAATTTGGCAATATGAAAACTTCCTCCACCACTCACTGTCTTGTCAGCTTTCTCGATTACATATACCGCCATCTCGAGAAACGAAAAACGTCTGCAGCTGTCGCCTTCAATGATTTCACTAAAGCATTCGACCTAGTCGACCACAATATAATCATCAACAAAGCTATTGACCTCGGGCTTCGGAGAGGTCTTATACCATGGCTTACAGACTTCCTCAGTGACCGACGCCAAGCTGTACGCTTCCGAGGGGCTGTCTCCACCTTTCAGTCACTCACCTGTGGCGTCCCCCAAGGCACCAAGATGGGACCACTCTGCTTCCTTATGCTCATCAATGATGCCCTAAGAGAAACCCCTGCTCGCTGGAAATATGTCGACGACTCCACCATTGGGATCAGCGTCAACAATTCTGCTCCCGACTATACCGCCCTTCAGGATTTATTGAACAGTCTCCAAAACTGGGCCACCAACAACCATGTCACCATCAACCATACCAAGACCATGGTTATGCACATCAACCTCTCCTCCGACATTGTCCCACCTCCTTCCATTACTTTAGGTCCGAACACACTCCAGGTTGTAGATTCCACGAAGCTCCTCGGCGTCACCATAGACAACAAACTAAATTGGAAACCACACGTCAGTGAAGTTGTCAAATCCTCCAGTTTCCGTCTCCACCTCCTCCGCCGACTCAAGTCCCTCGGAGTTCCTGCACACGAGCTCCTCAGTGTTTACACAACATTCATACTTCCCAAGCTCACCTATGCCTCCCCCACCTGGTCTTCCTCCCTAAATGCCACACAACGTAAACACCTAGAAAAAGTGCAAAAGAGGGCATGCAAGATTATTCTCTCCCCTTCCTACTCACATATCAAGAAGCGCTCAACACACTGACCCTTTCGACTCTCACTGACCATCACCACGACCTCATCTGCAAATTTGGTAAGAAGCTTCTACACCATCCTCGACACCGGCTCCTACTACCACCTGAGATCCCTAGCCCGAGAATTGCTGTTCGATACCACAACCGCATCCAGCCCACACGTGCACGAACTGATCGCTATAAGAACAGCCCAGTCCCAACCATTGTAAAAATTATCATTAACTTGTAATAAACCAGTGTATTCACCCCCAGTAAATACTACTTCTTGCACTGTCACTATGTTCAAATGCACTGTAGTTTGAGCTTTTCCCCATCTAGTTATTATATATCTTATTTGTATCACTTATGTTACTTGTATATTATTTGTAATTCGAAACCCATTCCCCAAATATGTAACTGTATATTTTCAGCCTTCTGGCTGCCAAGCTCTTTCAATAAACCGTTAATTATTATTATTATTATTATTATTACACCAAGGAGATAGAAGAGTTTGTAACACCACATAATACACCCAAGTATAGATGTCAGGCCAGATATGTGCAGCTGTGCCAAGAAAATCACCTCCCTGGCTCATGCATTTCAACACGAGGGCTTTCGGTAAG
Organism: Homarus americanus; assembly: GCF_018991925.1. Classification (NCBI taxonomy): domain Eukaryota; kingdom Metazoa; phylum Arthropoda; class Malacostraca; order Decapoda; family Nephropidae; genus Homarus; species Homarus americanus. The sequence goes on along the minus strand of NW_024726235.1, from coordinate 2,756,297 downwards.
CCTCTCCAACCCACCCTGATCAAACCACCAAAACTAATAAAATTATACAGCATATTTTTCACGACACACATTCGTACCAACCAAGAGCTTGTGTTAGATCTGTACTTGCTCACCAGATCTGGGGAAATTCGCACTTCATTAATATTTTGGCACGAGTACGAGGTGTGAGAGAGAGATGCAAGAGGAACCAGACAGAGAGGTGTTTACTAACAAAACACTAGGGGTCTATTGTGGGGAGTTGTACCACGGGTAAATGTTTGTCAGGTTATGGTCAACAATGTGTGACTGTGTGACGCTCCTACATACTGGTTGGTCCTAGCTTGCCTTTGGGTTACGATTCTCTACCAGTCACTGAGAAAAGGTGTATGTATGTGTGTGTGTGTGTGTGTGTGTGTGTGTGTCTACAAGTTGTTTACCCTGCTGAGTTAAGTCCGTGTAAACAAACTGTACCGCCACTTGGTATAGTGTCTCTCTCTAGATTATCGAGTTTAAAATATACAGTACAGAATAATGTATACAAGTAACAGTAAATATATATTATACACACGGACTTCAATATACAAACAATATACCTCATCACTAGTCAGGAATCGAACCCGGGACCTCTACGGACACCAGCAACGCCAACTTCAAGGACACCCACAATGGCAACCTCCAACCCGAGTTATAACTACAACATCGACAACAAAGCCAACACGAACACAACCTCCACAAAATCACTCCAAACCACTCCAAGCCCTCCTTCCCTCTCCCCCGGAAACTTCGACACATGGGACCAAAAACTCAATGACTTTACTCCTCGATCAAAAATTTATAACACAAACATAAAAGCAAAATACGAAATTCGAGAGACGATACCTGACTGGGCCAATGTGGGCAGCTCGCCATCATCACCGACCCGTCCACTTATTAAATACAAAATGTGTTCACTTACGTACAAAATTCCCTCGACAGTTCTGGTGATATCTGGCATCTATCTACCTGGGGATTATATTATTTTGCCTAACATCTGTATAATCTGATTTTTATGCGTTAGAGCGACTTCTTTCATACTGTTAATCGGATATAACTCTTAATGAAGAGCAATGTTCCCGATTTTTTTTTTTACAACTCAATTTTAAATCCCATAAGAACATGTTGCCAAGGGTGTCTGGGGAGAATTTTGTCAACAACTGTACTGTACTTAATAATTCCTGTTTATAAGGACAGTAACAAGAAAAAGGATGATAACAAGAGAGAGAGAGAGAGAGAGAGAGAGACATGAAAGATGACTGAGGGGGACATGATAAAAGAGAGGTGAATGGCTGATGAGTGAGGGAAAAGGAGACAAGAGGAAGATTAGTGAGACAACAAGAGAGGAAGAAAAGCGAGAGAACAAGAGAAGAGAGGACGAGAGAGAAGACAGGTGATAGGTCAGAAAAGTGAATTAATAAGCTGATGAATAGAGGAAGAAGAGGAAGGAGAGGATGATGAATAACACCAAGAGGATCCAGGAGATAAAGGGAGGAAGAGGCAGAGGCAGAAAGGGGGAAAACGACGACGTAGCTAAAGGGGGGGAGGGGGGGGGAGAGCTCAATCAACCCTCGACCAGGTGTAAGAGCCCTGACGAGACAGGTAAAACAATCAACACCGGATCACCTGTTCAAGTAGCGGCCTCGATATCCACCCACCCTCCCTCTATCCTAATACACTCCTCTCTCTTATTCTCTCTCTCTCTCTCTCACTTCATTCTCTACTTCCTCTTTCTACCCCTCTCTACTTTACCGGTCCGCTGAAGCACACAAAGAGTCAGTGTCAAGTGATATTAGATAATCTACGTTTTTTCCATACACTTGACTGGGTTATCCATTACATAACCGTGTGTGTGTGTGTGTGTGTGTGTGTGTGTGTGTGTGTGTGTGTGTGTGTGTGTGTGTGGTATAATTACTGGCGGACAATACACTACATAAACCTACTCATTCCCACGTACACATTACCCCACTACAACACAAATTGATTTAAAAATAAATTATACCTCTCGACAACTGTATTATTTTTTGTTCTCTTATTATAATTATTTCTTATAATAATGTAAACAAACTCAGAAGGGACGGAGACTATCAGACCTAATTATTAATATCGTGTACATAGCGACAATTTTCACCTGGAATTCTAAAAGTTTCGTCGGATTTCGTATAGGAGTTTAGGGAATGGGCAGTGTAACAAAAGCTACCTTGTATCTGGGAAAACACACCACGGCTAACACAGGCCCAATTCAATCTGCTACCAGTTTGATAGAGGAAAAATACCGAGTGAAAAATCCTTTGTGTTTCGAATCTAGTCTGTACTTTAACCGGGGTCAGGACGCTCAGGGTGGAACAGCAGTGAGGTTATGTTAAAATAGTGTTGATTTATCCTACGTCAGAGGAGAGGAAGATGGGTGAGAGGAGAGGAAGATGGGTGAAAGAAGAGGGAGATAAGTAAGAAGACGACAGAGAAGAAAGATTATAGATGAGGGGTCAGAAGAGAGAATTAAAAGGCTGATGAGTGAATGAAAGGAGAAGAGGAAGGAGAGGATGATGAATAACACCAAGAGGATACAAAGAAAAATAATTTAAGAATAGAAACAAAAATATACACAAATAAACAATGAAACAATTTACAGGAAAATAATAAGTCTTTCGGGATTGATTCATATTTTGTCTAGCGTATCATTTGGTGGTCCACTCCCTCCCTCAATGAGACGCAACTTCTAACCTAAATATCAAAATTAATGGTGTTATCCTAAGCCTGTAAGTTTAATTTTTGTTTACACTGAATAATTAAAAAAAAAAAATATACAATGTATTTTACCTACAGGATCTAACATTTACCTAGATGACTAATTTCAACAACAGACTGTGGTTAATGTTTTAGTGAATGGTTAATATAAAAGGTTTACTATACCAATAATCTTAATATAACATTTTCATACATTTCTCATTGTTCACATTTAGTTTTTTTTAGGTTTGCATGTTATTACTCGGGAGAAAACTCATACCTGGGTAATATTAAGAGACTAAATTCGATTTTATTACACACTACATCTGGTTTAGTTCTATTACAACACTGGGGGTGGGGGGACGTGTATGACTAAGAGAGGCTAATAACCAAGAGCTGGCGACGTGTACCGTATTAAGGATATCGTGAGACAGGTGTATTAGTGTACCAGGGGGCTGCTGAGGATCATACGGCGACCAACACGGGAGCCCCACATTGATCAGTCCTTAATTTTAGAATGTGAATCAACATGTGTAACTCGGCTTTCCACTGTTATCTAGGATTAGCGTGGAGCATAATCAAAGGAATGATATTACTTGGTCGTGTCAAGCTATGGTGAGGTGCGGAAGCTAACACAGGCAGAGTAAAGTTGCATGTATACCCTTAATGATGGCTACACTACAACATGACACGCAAACTGTCCCTCAACACACAGCTCGATAACAATAATTTGTTGAACACAGGTAAAGACGACATGCAAGGGGCTTATCTTTCTTATCTGATTACAATAGGATACGTTGCTAAGACCTGTGATGATTCAGAGGAAATTTTAACACTATTATTGAAAAAAATACTAATTTCCTATAAAGCGGAAAAAAAATCATGGGGGTGGGGGAGAGGAAATAATGCAGGGGCTCGTGTGATCTGCGGTGAGTCTCTCTTACTGTACATACGCTGCCTCACACTCCTATCTTATCCCCAATACACCCATACAATCTCATCTATAAAAGGCCTACTCTTTTCTCTTGTTTTCTGGCCACAGTAACCATCGTCTTTAAAATCACGTTATTCCATATAAAATAAATACCAAAAATTTACCTCCTTAACGTAGTAATCATCTTAGTATCACCAAAGTACTAATACACAGCACTAGAACCTTACGTAAGCAACTGGTATGGATCTATGTGGTAAAAATGGAATAACCAGCAAAATAACACGTGTATACTGTATATACTCGAGGGGTATATCTTCCTCTCGTAAAATACCAGTGACAGGGGCGGAAGCGATGGTCCAGCTGACAAACAGTCCAAACAGTCACTGTGGACCGAATGTCCGCCTCAGTCAACAGTCTGGCTGCCACTCTCTCTCACCTACCCCCTTCCTCCTCCTCTGCTCAAGTGAATGAATTTATTTTGGGGGGAGAAAATTCATATCATTCATAACGTTGTATTCATACATTCAGTCATCTAACAGCAACGGAAATGTGGCTTCATATATAATATTCACACATTTGTTTCATATAACATTTAAGTAACATTCTGTATAATGCTTAATATTTACGCTAACATATAACCAATCCTCCTTTATGGGGAGTGAAACAAATTGAACGAGAACTTCTACACACTACCTGGCCGCTACACCTATAATTCACTTTACACACTAAGTACATCTGTCAGTACCAATACACAAGGCTGGGAAAGGAAGCGAGCTGAATTATATAACTCGATAAACGGCTAATATAATCTTATGTTTCAGCGATACACTGTAACTCTACTTAACCCAGCAAGATCTGACAAACAATATAAGTAGAATCAATTCAACTTAAAATCTGACGCAAATTATAAAGAGTTTAGTCAAATCAACAAGTCCTGACACATAATAGAAACAGACCAAGAACATTTAAATCACAGAGGAAAAATTAACCCCTACACAGGTAACCAGGACACATCTATATACACCTGAGTGAGTTCCCATCTTCCAGGAGCCTTACGAGTAACTACGGTACATCCTCTTAACACCAATAAGGAAACAATCCCAGTATACAATAGACTCTTTCTGAACCCCCAAACCAGGGATTCGAACCCCACAATAACAACAGGACCTGGATTATCAAGGAATCCAGAATGAACACTGTGACTCCTGTTGTCTCGGTAGGGTTATCAAAATCCTTCGCCCGTTGTGTCATATTTTTTCAACACAATTTTATATAGTTAGTTTTTTGAGTGACTGTACATGTATATGAAACACAAAAGGGTAAAAATTTAATTCCAAAATAATTGTTCAGTTTCAAATATGTCCGTGTAGTGATAGTGTTTCCCAATATGTTAAGAGTATCCAAACAGTGATACCTCAAATTACAATGGAAATGTAACTAGAGTTTATTAATGTTCATCCGTTGTAATGTGTAGTATGTAACATGACTTGTATTATAATCATCTTGAACGAAATTACGTATAATATTAAGCTGGTCAATCCTGAGTCCAGATAACTCAGTGGCAGGTCATCATTTTCCACTAACAGGTCATCCTCTCCCACTAACAGGTCATCCTCTCCCACTAACAGGTCATCCTCTCCCACTAACAGGTCATCCTCTCCCCCTGGCACTAACACCACACAAACAATATACAAAACTTACAAACATCGTAACATTATTTTTTTTTCTTACCCTCACTGATATCTCCATAGGCTACATTACCCTGATTTAGTGTATCGCATTTCGGGAACACATTAAAGGAAATTAACTGCAGCCATTGTCGTAAGTTGGATACCATGAGAGAGTGAGCTGTGTAATCATCGTGGTTCTGCGAGTTTCATAAATACTTATTAACAGTAAATAAACCATTGTTGTTTTGTTCTCTGGGGTGAAATTATCCCCTATCTAACAACACAGTATAAATGGCGATGGAATTACACTGAGACTTTACCGTATTTAGATTCATTCTCTTTTCTGTAGGAAGGTAAAAAAGATAAAATTAACGTCCGGATATCAGACTCCGTTCCTTATTGTATCACTTATCCGGCAGACAGTATGTTGTTCTTGTTATCAGTTACGGTAAATGTCCGGCATTTTATTCACACACGATTTTAAGTTAATATTCAACATTTTATTTTGTTTCTTTAACTAAAATATTCGACATTTGGATTTGTTTCTCCATTTGTTACGTTACGTGTTCAACTTTTATTCTTACGTGTTTCTATAATAAATATTTACTAGTTTCTTCTTACTCGTTGTTACGATTATATATTTATCATTTTGTTCTATTTCTTTGTAATAAGTTCAGTAGTTTTATCCTTATTGTTTATTTTAACTGGTCAGCATATTGTTCATTTTAGGAACTCGAAGTTATAATAATGTTAACCTGAGTTCCTTCCCGCCCACCTCCCCCTCCTCTTCCTCCTCTTGCTCTTCCTCCTCCTCCTCCTGTTGCTCTTCCTCCTCCTTTTGCTCTTCCTCCTCCTCCTCCTGCTCTTCCCTCCTCCCTCCTCCTCCTCCTCCTCTCCTCCTCCTCCTGCTCTTCTCCTCCTGCTCTCTTCCTCCTCCTCCTGCTCTCCCTCCTCCTCCTGCTCTCCCTCCTCCTCCTGCTCTTCCTCCTCCTCCTCCTCCTGCTCTTCCTCCTCCTCCTGCTCCTCCTCTTCGCCGGCCAGGTCCTTGTACCTCCCGGACAGTGTCCCCTGAGACGCCACTTGCCAATTATTTGAATGTAATCCCAACAATCTCTCCAGAGCCGATCACTCTGCCCATGTCCTACAGGAGGTCCCTACAGCCACCCCTGCAGGTATCCTGTCTCTCCAGCCAACTCTACCGCCAGTCTCTCCTGTTCGCTAGTCATTCCACATAATTCCAGTCATTTTCTATGTCTGTCAGTATTTCTGTACAACGTTGCATTTAAATACACCGGTAAGTAAACCTGGCGCTACAATTCCAGCTACCTACGTCACACTCAAGGCGGTCACACGTTGCGCCACACAGATGTAAACGTTGGAGATGAATCTGTGTGACTCTAGAGATGTTATTTTGGACTGAAATAAAATGTTTGTGGACTCGCCCATGGTGTGCTAGAAGGAGAAATACCTGGGGTGTGTACTAACAATAAACAGTTCTGTTAAATCAATACTTGTAAACAATTAACATCCATTCATAAATTTATCATTAGGATATATACAAATTATGTATTTTTGTTTAATATATTAATAGCTCTCCTTTGAACTCGGGAGTGTAGTCGATTTCGGGGAAGGGAAGACCTCCATGAGGGAGTTAAGAGAAACAGGGAACACCAGCTGGAGTCTCCTGATCTATTGTAGGATTTGTTTGCCGGATCGAAAAAATTGCCAGTTTAGGTTCTCGCGTGACGTCGCCTGTACAGTATACCCTAATTATTAACTCCATACTACCCTATAGTCACTTGTAGTCACTTCTAAAATTAATCTTTTCAACTAACCATGTAATAAACATTTGCAGTTAAGCCAATAAGCCGCCAGCCTTGCAGTCAGTTTTTCCAGTGAGTCACTCCAGCTACCAGATGGTCATATTTTCCAGTTAGTCCTTCAGCCAACCTTCCAGTCATATCTACGGTCAGCCTACATCCACCCAACCATCCAGGCACCTCACACTCTTCACTTAACCTCTGCAGACTTATCCCTCAATTTCACTCTGGCAATCAGCTGTTACCCTCTAGCCGCTCCCGTCGGCCCCGAGGTCTTTATGAGCCAGGAGCCTCGAACTGGAGGATTTCAAGGAGCTGGTTGCCTTCAGGAAATCATTTATCCGTGACCCGGAAATCGGAATAATGATTTGCGTTTTGAGATACGAGGAATACAGCATAATTACTGAATGATATTAGTAGGCAAAATGCTGGCCCTTATTATGGCCTTCATTAAGAGGTAATTATGATCCCCAGGGCTAAGAAATAAGGCCAGAGTCTAGGTCATACTATAAAGCAGACCGGGTTGAATACTAAACTAGATCACAGAAGAAACCAGATCATAAAACAGTATAAACATGGAGAGACAAGAAACAAGACTTCATCACCGGGTAAAGAACCACAAACACGACCCATCTAAGGTACAAAGTTATCTAGAAAACACACCAGGAGACAGTAGAGAACACAGACCAACACAGCCATACCCCCAGATATGATGAGAGAAAAAATCCTGAAAAAAAAGGTAGAATTAGATCCGTCCCCAAGTTTAATTCTGTACACCTGAGGATAACAGAAGCTTCAGGTATCTTTACATTATCTGAAATACATCGTCTTTTGTTAGTTTTTTTTTTTTATGTTTACGTTTCGTTATTTTCCTTTTCATGGTTCTTCTGTTTCTCTTCATCTCTCCTCCGTCACCATTGTTTTAGTCTACCCTTCCCTCTCCCTCATCCATTCACCTTTACCATTTCCAACCCCCTACACTTCTCCCTCTCTCCTCTCCTTTTCCATATTCCTTGCCTTCCCTCTCTCCTTTATATCCATTCACTCTTCCCCTTTTCCCCTTCTTCCTCTTTTCTCTCCATCTTCTCTCCCCTTTCTCTTCCATCCGCTCTTCCCTCTTCTACTAGTCTTCCATCTCAAGGGCCTCACGATCGGCCGAGCTAAGCAAGACGGCACTGGAATGGCTTATCAATCAGGCAGACGCTGATATAGAGGTCACCAGGACAATGTTCACCCCAGCCTCACAACTCACCATCTCCCCCCCCTTGTTGTTTCCTCTCCTCCTTGCGTCTTTCCCTGGCGCTCAACGCATTAAGATAATATCCCTTTCATTTATCAGGTCTTAGTTTCTAGAAGATGGATGTACTGTAACCTCCACTACTTCCCTCCTTCACTGGTACGAACTCAACATTGCAATGATTTCGTTTCATTAATCACGTAGGTTAGGTTATGAACTGTTCCGGTGTAATATAAGACTTAAACATTTCATCTTACACACACACACACACACACACACACACACACACACACACACACGCCACGATTGATCATTCACCCTTAAATATTTGGATTATTACGAAAACAAATCTTAAGAGTCAGTGACCCCGGCAGATGGTTTTAAATATTATCAATAGACTATACGAATAATCCTATGAGAAATAATACATCTAAATTAAACTTACCTGACTGAAAAAATTGAAGAGACATCCAAGTATCATCTGCTAAACCTAAACGCAATGTATAATAGTTAAACAATAATATAATTTATTCAGCTGAGTAAGTTTGTCATAATCATCAGTAAATTTATCAACTTAATGAATTTTGATGAATAATATTACCCCCAAACTCCGCCAGTGTCTAAGTCACCTTACCTCCTTTATCACCACCTCACCTGTGTTTCAGTTACCTTGCCTACTCCTCCTCCTCCTCCTTCACCTCACCTGTGTCTCAGTTACCTTGCCTCCTCCTCCTCCTTCACCTCACCTGTGTTTCAGTTACCTTGCTCCTCCTCCTTCACCCCACCTGTGCAGCTACCTTGCCTACTCCTCCTTCACCTCACCTGTGTCTCAGCTACCTTGCCTACTCCTCCTCCACCTCACCTGTGTCTCAGTTACTCCTTGCCTACTCCCTCCTCACCCACCCCACCTGTGTCTCAGCTACCTTGCCTCCTCCTCCTTCACCTCACCTGTGTCTCAGTTACCTTGCCTACTCCTCCTCCACCTCACCTGTGTCTCAGTTACCTTGCCTCCTCCTCTTTTTTCACCTCACCTGCATAACAACATTATTTAACATTCACTCTTCTCCTCCCAAGTCAACTTCCTCCATCGTTGATTATTTTTTTTTATTACTAAGGAAACTTATCCGAGTTTGGTGATATACACAAGAAAAGTTATACGTCAAGAATTCTCAGAACTTCCAAAACCTCAAGATGTTGGTAGTAGGTCCTCCTCCCTCCCAACACACACACACACTTTGTATTTGAGCTGTCCCATCTAAGTTAATATATGTCTTATTTGTGTCCTTATGTCACTTGTATATTGTTGTAATTCGTCCATTCCCAATATGTAACTGTATTTTTCAGAAGCTCTTTCAATAAACCATATTATTATTATTATTACACACACACACACACACACACACACCGAGGCCACTGACCATCTCAAGGATTACTATTATGGAGTTTTTATTAATCGTGAAAAAAAGTAACGCATGATGCTACGTATTTCATGAGAATTTCAGCTACGTTACTTGATTTCATTATACTAGGTTATGGTTATTAGGCTACGCAGGTGAAGGTAAACAATGGTGATGTGATTAGTGTGATCGTTAAGGTGACTAGTGAGTGGAGATCACAATGGTCCAAAGTCGTAACACTCACAATAGCTTGAAGGTTGTGTTACACCGTCCACACACTACACATAAAGCATTAACTAGATCGAAAAGCATCAGGACCGAAATTTATGTAAAACGACCTTATAGAAAGTTGTTAATTATTAGCCATAGTAAATTCTGGTGCAGGAGACGTACGACCTACCCACCAGAGGGGAGGAATTGTTTTACCTGTTATCACCTGAGAACAAGGTAAAGGACCTTCAAGAGAACGTCAACAAAGAGGTGTTAGTGTAGTCATTATACGTGCAACAATTACGTCAGTCAGAGCAAATACTTACAAGCACAAAATACTGAACAGACATTTAAGCAAAAACAAAAACAATAATTTTCAGAATAACAAAAGAAATTCCAGACCGTAAATAATTTCACTTATGTGCTGAAGTTTTAACAACATGGCAGATATCGTCATTAGAAACCCATCTTGTGTTTTAGTGTAAGCACATAATTCATCACGCAATAAGTCATCGTCCTGCACGTCAACAAAGCATTTCCACTACCTCAAAGATATAAATTCTCACCGGCAGCCATTAATTACTAATAAGGTCATGAATTACTGTAATTGCCAAAGGTAATCCCTCTTTATTGGTACACGCCAATAATTACTTCACAGAAGGAGAATTTGCTTGTTCATCAGAATGTTTCACACACCCTAACAATAAGCTAAGCGTGATTTAGCCTTTACAAGTGTCACTATACTCACATCTTCACCATACAAACTTCAGTGTCTTAAGACGGACGATTGAGGAATTATTATAAATGTATGTTAATAATATCAGTATATGTAAGTACCAGCCTTTTTTTTTTACATAAATTTAGTGATCATCTTTTATCTTGATATATTTTAAGAAATAATTTTTCGTCGATATAAATTAAATTAACTTGACATGAGATAAAAGCGACAACACATCACCTTGGTTAATTTAAGAGATAACGAACAAGAAAAATTATATAAATCGCGAGGTGAAGTGAGGTAGACGGCAAAGACAGAACCTGAGTGTCATATAGCACACACGCTGAGGGCCGGGCCGGGGTGTTGGGGCCAAGACGCAAAACCTTACATGTACATCCAAGTATAATCTAGTGTTCTTGGTGTTTTACACAAGTCGACCTTGATGCAATAATAGTCTGGCTGAACACTCTTGCCAATGACAGGTAGTCACGCCCCATGACTACTCTCACCCACAACTAACAATTATTCCACTGAATCTTTTATCAAATACTCTTAAATCTTTTTTTTTTAACACCAAGAGTAATTGTCTGTATTTTTGTTTATTTTTCGACAGTGGTATTATTTTATTCCTGCAACAACCATACAATCGGTTAAAAAAAAGTTATTATACTCGATTTCACATAAAAGATGAAGGTTGGTAGAGAGCATTAAAGAAACACCTAAACCAGGAGGAAATATAAGTAACACAAAACACCAGCCAGACAACACATACTGTACAGGTAAATTAAACTATTAACATCACCTTCAGGTACATAATCTCTATTGTATAAACTTAAGAGGAAGAGGAAAAACACACCTCGCTTATCTACTTTCAACCTCTCAAGTCCTAGGCACCCACAGCCCCCTCCCTCCCTCCTCCTCCTCCTCACCTTCAGACCACAATGTGAATGCCAAAATGAGTGCCAGAGAGACAAAGAACCACAGAGTCAAAAGAATACAAACTACACCTTCATACAACAACTTATGAGAGAGAGAGAGAGAGAGAGAGAGAGAGAGAGAGAGAGCTACACCTTGATGTATTCCTGTAACTAACACAGAAGTATGAACCAGTGTAAAAGATGAGGACTCAAACCGTTCTACCAAGCAGCTGTAGAGGTTCCCAGCATAAATCATCTTTGCGCATTTAAATCACAAAACAAATAAAAAATTTCCAACAACAATAATAAAAGAATTAAGTCGCTGTTATCCATTTAATTTACACGTCTTATGTTTATTTACACACACACACACACACACACACACACACACACACACACACACACACACACACACACACACACACACTACTTCCTCACCAAAAGTTTTAAAGCATGGAGGGAAGGTCACAGAACCAGTCCAATACAGGCTGCTTCACCATCGTATGTGTGTGTGTGTGTGTGTGTAAACAAACATACATACACGTGTAAATTAAGTGGATAACAGCCTTGTGGAGAGCATGTACAAATAGAGGCCGCTTTAAATCCCCATCTACCCCGCCAAGTACTCCATATTAAATTAGATACAAGCATCAAACCTAATGTTACGTCCCCCTTCATCCTTTGATATCCAGACAGCGTGTAAGGGAAGCAAATAAACCGATTTAGTGAGAGGTAATTAAATGCTCGTCTAAACCGCACTTCTTTGTAATTATAAACGGTGGTAAGTTTTCTTTAATGAGAGACGCCGGAAGTACTGCAGTATATGGTGATAGTATTTATGAATAACTATAGTGATAACAATAAGAAGAAGAACAACAAGAACAAGAAGTACAACGAGAAGAACAAGAAAAAGTTACAACATTTAATCATCTTTGTTTTCATGGACATACAACACTACTAAGCCACATTAAATTTATACCTTGAAAACAGTGCTCTTGAAGACAGGCTTTAAACTGAATGGAGAGACCAATGATATACCTAACTCCATACTGCTGTGGCTGGTGAGACACACACACACACACACACACACACACACACACACACACACACACACACACACACCTCTCTTCCATTAACTACCGAATTACATTCCCACCTTTCCACTTCTCTGTCTCCCCCTCTCCCTCTTAATACAATACAAAATTAATATACTATAATATATAGAATAATATTATATAATACAATAAGAACATTCGACAGCTCGCCACCTACACAGTATAACCATTTCCCCGGTACAAGATCCGTAAATCGATTAACATCCAGGTTTCCAATTACTGCTGGGTAAACAGAGGCAAATGACGTAAAGAAACTTAACCGTATTTTCGGATAAATATTGAACCTAACCGTATTTTCGGATAAAAATAAAATTTAAACTTATTTTCAGATAAATATTAAAACTATTTTATTGTATTCTCTAATTTGTAGGACCGAGGATTCATCATCAAGTGGGTTCGTGTCAAGTGGCTGACGTATGAAAGTGGTTGCGGCAGTAAGGAGCCCTTTGCGTGAGCCAACCGGGAGGCACCAGTCGCTGCCAGGGGGAAGAAGGAGGGTGCTGGCAACTGATAAGGTTGGGTGGGTTGAAGGTAACTGATAAGAGGCCACGTAGGTCAGGTAGGAAAAACCTTTATCAATCTGTCAGTCAGATAGTAGGAAAAGCAGACATAGAGCTTCCTGACGCAATTAAGAAAAAGGTTAACTATTTTCAGATAAAGTTTTCTCACAGCCGCGGTTTCAGTTTTTCCCCTCAATATCATTAAAAAGGTCATAAATGTTCAGATACGTGGAACTAAAAAAAGCTCTTTCCACAACAGCGGTTTCAGTTTTTTCAACAATCATGGCTTTTGAACTCTCCTCATCACCGTGAAAAAAGGTACGGCAGTGTATAGCGTAAAGGCAAACTCCATTTAAAGAAGGTTACACTGAAATATTCCCGCACCCTAAATATATAATTAATAAATGAATAAATAAATAAAGAAAAAGATCGCGTGGCAGGTGATATCACTAATGGGAAGAAATTCCACGAAAAACATCCAAATGGCATAAAAAGAACAACTTGGGGCGCGCTCGCACACACACACACACACACACACACACACACACACACACACACACATATATATATATATATATATATATATATATATATATATATATGTGTGTACACAAATGTATTGGATATGTAATACACTCACAAAATACACCTATACAGACAGCCCTATGGGGATTTAATTATGGGATGGCCTTTGATTTTCACTGATAACTTATAGGTCATCACCGTGTGTGTGTGAGCGTGTGTGTGTGTATACGCGCTTGCATATTCGTACAAGGGCGCATGTGAACGTTTATGTGTGTGTGTGTGTGTGTGTGTGTGTGTGTGTATACAGTGTGTATGTGAGATATGACCACATACAAGACACATATCATGCAAATTTTTACTACTCGCCTCGACTCACAAATTTGAAGCAACACTGAAAAATAAAAAAAAATAAAAGGAAAAAATCCACACAATAAACTCTGGTAAAATATATGTACCACCGACACCCGAGTACTGTACTTCATGACGATAACAACGGGTAAGATCAATGAACCAGGAGAGTATACAAGAGGCTATATGCATTCTAAACAGAGTACAATAAAGAAAAGTTTGAAGAAAGTTGCCCAAACGTAGCCAAACTCTCAAACAAATATGTGAAATGCAGACGTTTATATGCAAAGTATGTAAAGGTATGAGAGGGTAGCCGCCTGGGTTGACGACCAGGCCAAGAGTGCCATCATTTTTCTTTGAAGGGTGGGGGGGTGTGAAATAATTGAAGAAATTTAGGAGGAGGCAGTAGATGGCGGGCTGACGGTCTAGCTTAGCTGTGTGTGATAATCTTATACCCTGGACTAGTTACTGTGGATAGTTTTTAAGAGCTGGGTTTTTTTTCCGGTTAACTGTCCATTTTAGTACTAGACAGTCTACCCTATCCCATTTAAGGGTGTTTTGAAGGTCATATTTCATAATCCGCCGACCATACTAACGGCCACTGTACTGGTCTAGGGTGGGTTGTCTATTGCCTGGTTGCGTGGCAGTGTCAACCTCCACAACCCACCCACCCACCCACCCCTTAAAGCAGTGAGTGACAGCGGCTCCACCCACCTCTCCTCCCCCCCTGAGGCCTTGCACACCCCCTCTCCCCACATTTTGTGAGACAGGGAGCCCCCTCACCTCACCTGCCTATCACTCAGTTTGTGGTGCAGTGCCCCAACCGCTTTCCCTAAACACACCACCTAGTGCGTCGCAGCGCCCACCCCCTCCCCTTCCCTCCTACCACCAAGTGTGTGGCAGCAACAGCCTCCTTCCTTCCCCTTCCCTCCTACCACCCTAGTGTGGCAATGGCAGCCCTCCCCTTCCCCCGCCTGTTGCTTCCTCACTGGGGCTGCTCCTCGCCCAAGTAAATCATGAATGCATTTGAATGAATAGCGTAAACAAACATTTTTATCGGAGAGAAGCGAGGGAGGGTGCCTGGAGGACACGCCCAGCCTCTTACTGCCACCTGCTTTTTCTCCTTTTTTTTCCTTCGTGTTTTTTCCTCAAAAGTAAACATGATATTATACTATGAAGAATAATGCTTCTAATTATATAATGAATACATACATACATACATACATACAAAAAAATAAATAAATAAATATAATATATATATATATATATATATATATATATATATATATATATATATATATATATATATATATATATATATATATATATATATATATATATATATATATATACATACTCACATAGAAGTAAAAATAAAGGTGGATATCAGCCCAGAAGGAGGCGGATAAATAATTCTTAATTCTTATCGTTAGGTCCCCGGCGCCTTGATACTGGCTGACGCTCCACAATATTCTCGCTCCCAGGACATAATCCCCGTACTGAATCAACTGCTTACCACCACATATACCACTTAAAACATATTCCTTTATTAAGACCACTCTTTGGCAATCTTGTACTGTACTGCTTTTGGTATTAACTTAAAAAGTTATTCATCTCTTAAATTCACTTCTTAAAAACTTGAGAAACTTTAAGCGTCTCCACCTGAACTTATTTCACCTATAGATTAAACACCCCAACGGTAACCTAACCTAATCTAACCTATCCTAACCTCTCCCGCCCCAGATAGTGTCAGGGTGCAGGTTAATCTTCAGGTGAAATAAGCTTGAGTGGAGATTCTTCAGGTGTTCCCAACTTTATAATACAATCCTGTACTAAATTCACCATATGTTGTGAAATATTCCGACGTTCATTAATCTCGCTCGCCATCATTCTTATACCGAGGCCGCTAAAACCACATAGTACTACCTACAGTTATTATTAAAAGCCATAATATCACTGGTGTTGAACTATCCATCAATGCCATAATGGTATAGAGAAGGTGTTCAATAGGACCATTATCGCCATCACCGCCGTCAATTAAAGTCCTGAAGGTGATCAACTGAACAAACGCCATGTGGAAGTAGAGTGGAGGTGTTCATCAATACCATAACAAAATAACAAATGGATGGAATAAATGGAGTAACTAAACCACTTCCACTATGGCTACTGAGAGCTGGTGAGTGTGCCGGGATAAGAACCTGAAGGTAAGGTTAATTAATACAGGATGTTACGTAGATTGTAAACACTGTATGACATGTTGTATGATTTGACCCAGTCTCCCTTACCCCACCCCACCCCGCCCCACCCCACCCAACCCAACCCCGCCCCACCCCACCCCACCCACCCCACCCCACCCCACCCGACCCCAACCTCCCTGTCCTTTCCTTGGGCTGGAGAAAACACACATACCCGACAGCAATAAAAGAGATAGTGGGAATAATTGAAACCAAATGATAAAATCAACCATGTAAGTCAGGAACAAAAACCAGTCACTCAAGATAGGCAGGCATAGCGGTGACGACGCAACTCAATATCAGTTAATGCCTCAGCCTGTGTATCAAAACAATCATACAGTGTTAGCTCCATATCTGCCCTCGACACAAACAAACACTCTGGCTGTTACACGTCACCCGTACAGTACAAAGGAAAACACAAACTCAACAAAATGTGTGTAAAGAGAACGATACAATAAATATTTGTAAAATGGTGGTGTGGTGTGTGTGTGTGTGTGTGTGTGTGTGTGTGTGTGTGTGTGTATCGGCGATGTATGGAAAGGAAATGGGTAGGTTAGAGTGTGTGGGAGGTGACGTGAGTGGGGAATGGGTGGATAGGAAGAGTGCGGGTGAACTGTGTGAGTGAAGGGTAATTGGAGTGTAAAACGTGAGGAGGAGGTGTGAGAGAGAGAGATTATGAAGGTAAGTTGGCTTACAGTATCCCTGGCTGCGGGTTAGGACGGGAGGCAGGAAGATGATTGATGGGTGGGGCGTCGGGGGCACTGTGGGTGGTGGGGCGGTGCGGGTGGCATAGTTTGTAGACTGTGAGAGACTGAAAGAGGTGGATACTTAGGAAGGCGAGAGACTGAGAGTTGGATTGCCTGGGAGGTGAGATGCTGTGTGGCATGTCTAGTCTGCTCAGCATATAGTACAGTGCAGTGGCAGGCATCGGTGTATGTGGAGAATGGACACTCATTTTAGCGGGAGTTTACCATTCACTGTTTTACCAAGATTATGTGCATCCCATTACGCGTGCCTTCAGGTAACCTAACCTAACCTAACCTAACCTAACCTAACCTAACCTAACCTAACCTAATCACAGGGGCAAGTGTTTCTGGGAAGTCATTCTGCCTTTTGAAGATTCCGTAATCCCTTTTAGATCTTGTTTAGGCCACCGAACATAAACAAGAGGCCATTGAGAGGTATCTAAGGAGGTCAGGGGTCACCAGAGGACAAGATTTATACTTACTGTACATTATTTAAACAAACGGCACCAACTACAGCAACAAGAAAAATTGAAATTAATACACAGTTCCAGATTGACTATGATAGTATTAAAGATTTTTTTTTCTGCTGCTTGTGTCAGTCACCGCTACTAATATTAATCCTAACTGACTTACTAATTAACTGACGTAGATAACTTTTCTGACTGACTTACTAATTAAATGACGTAGATAATTTTTCTGACAAGTCAATCATGAAGCAGAATGCACTTACGTAACCAACGGGAAATCACCGAATGAAATTTTGTTCCGGGAGAGTATAGGAACTGAACTTGGTGTTGAATTGATATTATTTCACCATTGGACGGTCGGTAATCAATAACTTCCTCAATTAACAACCATCGAGTCTTGTGATTTTCATTAGGAAGTTGAGGGGATTTTTTTTTTTTTTACTTCTGAGGACAAATGAAAGTTTAACTGATTACGTTAGTGGGGACAAGGAAGGTAAGTGAGCAAAACAAGTAGGAAAATAATACGGTTCACATACTTTACATACACCTACACCTTATGTACAATATACAGAGCAGGAAACAACCAGAACTACATCATATATTTACCACAGAGAGAGAGAGAGAGAGAGAGAGAGAGAGAGAGAGAGAGAGAGAGGCGTTTACGATTCCCTCAGTATAACGGAGCCGTGAGTTCACAAACACATCGTCCATTGACACTCGTAAGTAGGATAAAAACTGACCTATTCTACCGCACCGAGGAGCTACTACCACAATATTACCTCGTTCATCATCGACCTTCTCCGTGACCCAAGAACACCAACCTAGACCACCAACAATTCCGAAGATATTAATGTATGAAATATATTACGCTATAAAAGATAATGAACGGGTTTATCTCTCTCTCTCTCTCTCTCTCTCTCTCTCTCTCTCTCTCTCTCTCTCTCTCTCTCTCTCTCTCGCAACGGTGTGTCAAGACCCCGCGAAATTTAGTTGTCCGCTAAAGTTAGGACGCCACCAACTTGAGACAAGGGGATTGGGTCAAGGGTGTGGTGGTGGTGGTGGAGGTGGTGGTGGAGGTGATGGTGATGGTGGTGATGGTGGTGGTGGGGAGCGTTATCCTCTATCTCCAGCGATGGTGATGGTGAGGATAGTGTGGCCCTAATGATGAATACCTCCATCTATAGTGGTGATGGTGTTGGTGAGAGGAATATAACTTCACAACAGTATTTATGGGAGACTTATTTCCTCTCTTGAGTTGCTGAGTGAAACTATTTGTGCCAATGAGGTCAATAATCAAACAAGTGCCAGATGGGGAATGACTCAAGTCTAGTAGAATATCAAACGCGGAATGAACTAATTAGGTCATTTTTTATGCAATGGCTAATAAATAAACACATACACACAGCGTTTCAGTAGTGTTTGGATAATCTCCCTCTTCAAGACGGGGACTCACATGCGAACAGATATGAGCAAGGCATTAACTCCTTTCTCAGTCTACACGCTGGAGCAATTAAAAATTTCTTATGAGTTATCTAAGTAATACAAAAATCTTCACTACGTTAGGTTTTACGAAGTGATGCCATATAGACTGGGTAAATTAATACATCATTTTGCGACGACTAAGTTAACTGGCAAATTTAAATCAATTAATCTATCGTTTTTACTCCATTCACAAGTTAACGGTACAGAACAGGTGCGCGACGTCTACAATTTACCTGCTTATCCACATTAATTACCCCCGTGACTCTCAGCCTTTGAGTGGATAATTCTCATCTCCCTGAAAATTATTTATATACACATGAAATCAAAGCGACTTATAATGGTTTATCATAAAGTTTCCTTTACTTAAATATTCTTTGAACTAAAAGAAATCGCAATTTATTAATTCTAAAATAGGATGATCCAACACTGTGATTGAATTCATTTAAAATTTTACAGATTAATATAAGAGTGGCTTTTATTTTAGTTGTCGATGTTTGCATCTTCACTTTTCCAATTACATTCACAAGTTGGTAAGATATCCGAGTCCCGTCTCCCGCCGGGGTCAATACCCTCTGCAGACTGGTTATCACGGCGCGGGATTTTCAAAACTATCTTGAAGTCCTCGAGCAAACTCAGTACATTACTAAGGAGTGTATTTTTTTTAACGTGTAACGCACAAACATACAAAAACACACATACACCTAAATGTTACATCATTAATGCATCACACGAACGAAAATAAATGTCAACACTTCGGTTCATACTCAAGTACACATTAGTTTTGAATGTGTTTGTGCGATAAACTGCATACATTAGCAGACTCCACCGCTAGCGATATATGTTGGTCAGACAGTAGTGTAACGTTATGATAATTACAGCTAACACCTCAATTCAAGGTTGACACCAGGCCCTAACCGCTCCCCTCATCATCATTATTGTGGCAGTGAAATAATGGAGTGTTGTGGCACGTGTGAAGTAGGATGACACAAGCGAAAACATTAGTTGACTAAATATAGGAGGGCCGACTGACCCGGGTATTGGCCCACCACCAAAGTCTCTCCTACTGCTGTGAGCCTTACCACTCAAGCCCAGCCAACACTTGCCCCTCTTCACTCCTATCTCGCTATTCTTCCCGTATCTTAACCTCCTCCTCCCTCCGCTCGACCCCTATTTTCCCCCTCTGATAATGTCATGCCAGTGTCTCAAGCCATTGGTTTTTGTCCAGCATTTATAATGGTAATATCTTTCACCTGTCACCCTGGAATGTGATCAACATTACTTTTTCAATAGCTGGTCATACAAGAGTGAACAAACACTTAATGAAATTCTCGAAAAAACAAATTCAGGGTGAAACTAGTCAATAAATATTTTTCTTCACAGAAGGTATTTTCGTTTTCTTACAATAGTTTCTGTATGGGAAATGTAGTTCTTGCAACACGACACAAGAAAGCATAACGACAAGACGTACAATATATAAAACGAAATGACTTTGATGTAGAAAAGGTGAAAGCACCCGTAGGTTACCTTACCTGTTTTGACGAGTTTGAAGGTGACGGAGTTGTGAGCCTTAAGTGTTTCGTTAACGGGGGCGTATGTGAGGTCACGGAAGCTGGCTTCGCTTGCCATGACGCTCTTTTGAAGGCCACGAGGCCCCGCTTGACTCTTTACGTTAGCCCCGGCTCCTCGACCTGAGGCTGTAGCGCCACCAGCAGCACTAGGAACAGGAGCAGTGGAAGGGGGATGGTCAGAAGCCCTCTGGCTTCCTATGCTGTGGATACTCCTGCTGCTTGGGTGTCTCTGTACAGAAAGTAGCCGTGAGTCCTGTGGCTGTGACAGATACTCCTGCTGAGCCCTCACACTCTCACCGACAGAAACCTGCTGAGATTTCGCACTCTCAGCAACAGGCACCTGCTGGGGCTTTACACTCTTATCGACAAGCAGTTCCTGAGACTTCGCAATTTCAGCAACAGGCACCTGCAGAGGCTTATTTACCCCGTCGCCGCTCAGGTAGGACCTGAAACTTTCACTTTTAACAAGATGGGACCTGAAGCTCTGATTTGCACTGAGCTGAGTCCTGGTATTTCCACTGCCACGAAAATCTTGAGGATTGTCACTTTTTCTATGGTCTTGAGCTCTTAAGCTATTAAACTTATGGTTATTGACAGCGGACAGATCCTGACTACCTCTGTCAACAGTTAGCTCGTCCCGAGCCCTAAAACTACTGCTGCGGGTCACCGAGGACTCCCGCAGGGGTCCTGAAGGACTCCCGGCCCACGAGGAGCGATTGGCGGCGGTCTTCCCTCCTGAGGACGGCGGACTCAGCAGAACTTTGGTTTTAGCACCAGTGGAGGAGATGGAGGAAGTTTCAGTGGAAGTGGAGTAGGAGGATGGTTGCCGCTGGTTTAACAATATTTCTGGATGCTGGTGTGGCCGGTGCTTTGGCGGTGGTTGCTTCAGAGAACTATTGTGACTGCTATTGCTACTACTACTAGGAACACTGCTAGGTTGATGAGGACTAAGTGGATGAGGTTGACTACTACTGGACGCTTTGGACGGTGTCTTTTGAGGAGAAGTTGTTTTCTGAAGTTTCAGTTGTTGTTGTTGTTGTTGTTGCTGTTGTTGTTGCTGCTGTTGTTGTTGTTGTTGTTTTTGTTGTTGAGGTGGTGTTGGTTTTTGAGGGTTTGGGAGTTGCTGATTCAAGGGAGGTTGAAGTTGATTGGGAAGTTGTTGGTTAGGTTGGGAAGGAGGCAGAACTTGCACAGTGTGCCTCTTATGGGTCTGTTGGGACGACGACGATGTCTCACGTTTACTTCCTTTCGCACTATTCAGATCTAACAAGTCGTCCAGGGGGAAAATCACATACATTCTCTCCCTCTGCTAGCCATGATCGCGTGCTAGCAAAGGGGACACGACCGGTACCCGCAGCCAAAGCACACTGAGGAAGACGAGAAGCATTCACCGCCGGGCTGCCTCTCTGAGCCTGCGCGCCAAAAGCGGGGACAGGTAAGCTCACCCACTCTCCTGTTGTCGTCTTACCTCCATTTTTTATCCATTTCGCTGTTGCTCCAACAGTAATCGTTGTTTTTATAACGCATATAACTTGTGAGTTTACTTAAGTAACATGTGATCAACAAAAGCATAGAGTTTGAGCTCAAGAGCAGCGGTTTTATTTCTGGTAGTGCGCGTATAGCAAGTTGGCAGTCTGAACGGGAGAGTGCCAGCCAGCCAGCCCCCTCCCTCCCACCTCTAGTGTTTCACCTGACGTCGTGTGGGGAGGACACAGACTTGCTCCTCCTCCCGCCAACCCTCCACACACTCCTCAACTTTTCCCTTAGTTCATACTTTCTTTCTAAAGTATGAAGAGATTATTTCTCATTAAGATGTATCACTTTTTTACTTCACAGAAAACGCACTTTTACATAACAAATACTATTGCGTAAAAAAATATTTGTTTTTCTTGTAAGACGTAAGTTACCCATTCATAGGTCTAACCTGCCAATTTAATGAACTCATGGTGATGTTAAGGAATAAAAAAGTTAGTAAGTTTGGCCGTGACCCTAAATAAGTCACCATTCTCTGATACTATGATAATTGATTATTAATACTCACATCAACTAATACAGTACTGTAACATTATGATGATAAAATTAACTCGTCATAACAAACTTTGTTAAGCGGGTGTTTACAACTATCATCCTCTCATATTAATTGATAACTACATACTGGAGCCTTTTATTAATGTTATACAAGGAGTAACTTATTGATCATTCATGACATTTCGTTCCTTAACACACACATTTTTAGGGATATTGTCACGGAGAGTCAAATTCATATCTCAACAGGTGAATGGCGTTGACAAATACCTACACTGGTGTATGTGTTCACACCTGTAACTCATTATAAGTCACTGTACACACTTATCTATTTCCTTCTCTCGCAAATTACATTAAAATAATACTTTGAATTTTCAGTTTGACGTCATCACTGAGCTAAGTCAACAACAGTGTAAACTCTATATTAAATATTTACTAGAATGGAAACTAAATTATTGTCCCCAAGTTTGTGCCGCAGTGTTTAGCTGAGGGTGAACTAACCTACTGAATACTGATTAAATGCTGGGAAAACAAATGTGTCTGTCGTGTACAGTTAACTTTAACAAATGCCATACGAGTTTATACTGTATAATCAACAACCGGTGACAGGTGATCTAGGAGGCATCTGACGCACACCCATGAAACGTATCGAATTATCTCTCTCGACGGATTCTTCACCTATCAATACTATGTAAGTGACGAAAATCCCTGAACACTTACAAAATTACTTCGCAATAAAGCCATCAGGCGGCAGCTTCTCCGAAACACTGATGCACCACACGATGCTTAGTAATGTTATGGACTGTCGAGAAAGATCTTGTCGGAGACGATCGCCTAGAACTATTGTCGAGCTGAAAATGTCATTCTGGTTACACAATGATCTGGGCATTTTAGTTCCATATGTAATAACATGAGCACTAACATACTTCTTCTTTACGCTACAGTAGTTGTGTACCTCAGCCTCGTCACTCAGTGTGTAAATCTCTTATTTTCTCATCATAAAGAGGTAGAACGAAACGATCTAAGAATTGGGTAAAACTGAAGTCATCAAACTGAAGGCGATTGAAAAATTCATGAGTTAAAATGTTTCACAAAATTCACACACAAATGCTACTTGATAAATGTGTAAATTATAATTTACATAAACTTGAGAATTAATATTCAATGGAGATTTAATAAATGCCTTAATCTGTAAAATTTCAGTCCATAAAATTTGATTTGAAAAACGTGTAAATTCAGTCGCCTCACTGAGCGTTATTTGAGAGAGGCGTCAATTTGACATTCACAGGGAGAGATTAATGCACGTGTGAATTTATAGTCTTAACGCTAAAGGCAGTTTAAGATAGGCGTAAGTCTGAGTCATCACATGGGACCTACTGTCATAATACTATATACTGTATAGTACTTAAGTGCTATTGGTCAATCAGTGCTTTCTGGAGCGATGATGATCAAGAATATAAAACAATATGACAGGATATTCATCATTTATTCTAGTAATTCTTATGAGCCAGATTTTAATACATAAATAAAGGTAAACGTGTCTCTACCTGTTGCTGAACGGGACTTTTTGCTACTAAAATATTCAGTAGCCATAAATCTAAGGAGGTGCAATCAATTACATATATGTTTCGCTCTCTTATCAAGGACAATTAAATCTTACCTGCTTCCATGAGTAGGAAAAATCCGGGATATACTACACACACGGGGGCCACCTACAGCAGAAACTTTACCCGTTATTAATGACCTCAACCAGTTAGACACAAGACTCAACCCAAAACACTTCACACTTGTTCCTCACAACACCCAAACCCTTTCACTATATTAAAGTCTCGTTTCTTGACATGCGCTTCCTATAACTGCTTTGTTTCTCCATCTTACACTCCCCTCTTTCAAATCCTCCCTCCACTCCCGCTCCCTGACAAGCGCTACCTGGAGGTTATTGCTACGATGGTTCCAGGAAATAGCTCTCCCAATCTACCTGGGATTTCAACATGGTCCCGAACACTCCTGCTGGCATTTCACAAACTAATCAATATGACGTGAAGCGCTTTACCCCCCTGACATTATATTCACATATATATATAAGAATCTCCAGCCTGTTTCAACCTTCCCTACCGTACAACCGAACACAAACCTCCATCATACAGCAAAATGAAACACAAACAAAACCAAAAAGAACAACACATACTGAGTCATTACTGTCCATAACCATCCCAAACTCACAAATCCGTTTCCACAATTAAAGTAAGAAAGCAACGTACTGAATCCTTAAATATTTAACAGTATTCCATGTTCATATTCACATAAGGATATTGAGTAAATCACCAGACACATATATCCAGGAAAATTAAATATGCATGCGGTTTCTGACATATAGACAACGCAGGTACACAGCGCATCTAGACCGTGCAGGTATACTACAACAGTCAATAGTAAGACTATTCGACTAAGGATACCCGAATAACTATCTAATGCTTATTTCCAGTAGAGGCCTTTGATCCCTTGAATTTAAAATGCGTGTATAATTTGGAGGTTTTTGACGAGATAAAACTCTATAGGCCTATGGCTGTATCAACAAAGACATATTAAAGGGACGCCTAGAAGTTCCCAGACGAAAAAGCTCTCCCCCATAGGCCTATATTCAATGTATAAAGACTGACAGAATAAGATGAACGAATAATACCGTTTAGTGCTAACAATAGAAACAATAGCCTTGGTAACACTGTTGTAGCCAGTGAGAGAGTATCACATTATGAAGTTCTCTAACTGAATATTTCTAGCATAGTCACTTTGTACCTGGTTCGCTCATACAAACCAATTACTCCGTCTGCCTCGCTACACCCTTTTAGTGCCTAGATTCAGTCTTGTTACGGAAACATATCCGGACCATTAGTGTTCTGATAAAGTACAAGCGATGGACTGTTAGTTTCCAGAGCATAAAAACACACTTCATGGGAGCGAGTAGTCTGGAACAACAGTGCTCACTATACTTCTTCTATTCACGTAAAACTCCATTCTCCTATTCCTTAGTGAGAAATTTTTGAAAATATAAAGAAAAGATCTATAGTAACGGCTTAGAGGTGGGAGTAAACATCTCACTAAGCAAGAGTAACGAAACAGTTCTTCACCTTGTCTTCGAGTTAACGTTTCCAAGACAGAAGAGAGCCAGGGACGCCGACCTATTTCATTGTGGGTGTTTCCTTCTTCCCAGACACATACAATGAGTCTCAAGAAGCATCGGAAAAATAATCCACACTGTGTATTAAAACCTGACTCAAACAGAGAAGCACAGAGTCAGTTCCCCGTTTCCGCAGCAACAGGTGGTTCACGGCAGTCATCCCAGAAGCTTACCCCCACATTTCAGAAGCTAAACCCTTGCTACTCTCCTTCCCGACGCTATCATGGACCGACAGTAAAGTACCCAAAGTGGTTGTTGCATCCCAGCCTATTGGTTATATTGTTTACTGTTATTTGGGAACACCAATTTTACGTTTAATTAAGAAAACAACAGATTCCCTCTCGATATATCTCCACCAATCACACCAACACTCACTTATGCTGCAATAAAGACATTTTTATCGTGACTAGTGGGAAACGGAATCGTATATTGGCAAAAAGATGAATGCCAGTCACATTTAACATGTCTGAAAATATTTAATTCAGAAAATAGAACAATTTTATTAAGGCATAACTGTTCCTCGAGCCTAACACTTGACGTAAAAGGTTTCTCAAGTGGTGGGATTCTGGCCAAGTTTGTTAGTAAGTGTTACTCAACAGGTCTCAAGCAACTACTTAATTAAATGAGACAAAAATGGTCACAGCTTAATAAAAATAAAAACATTCTATAATATACACATTTTTATTAAAATACGAAAATAAATTACATTATTTGATTTCTGTTCACTAATCATAAACTTTGCTTAGCAGAAGTGAATTTAAATTCAGAATGAATGAGACTTTTATTTAACTTGTTTTCTCGATTACTAAACCTTCATTAAATAAAGTGATTGGTTGTCTATAAAGTAAATAAACAAATCTGATGACGTCACGGGCCAGGCTCAACTCAACAACCCTCCCTATGGGCTGCTGTTGGCGATTTCTTTAGTGTGTTTACAGCTCAATAGACGACGTGAGTTCTTCCCAACAGATGGCGCACCACTGTATTATTTCTTCCTAAATAACTGGATAATTCCGTGATGGTGAGTAACTGCCATATGTCAAGATATTGCGAGAAAATATATGTTTACATGAATTGAAATATTCACTAGAAGTTTGTTTAATAACATGTTTGTTTATACAGTAAATTTAATCAACCGGTTTCCTTCTTTGAATCACTAACCTAACTGCAAATCCCGTCCTTACTTCTGTATTATGTATTAACCTAACTTATCCTTAACAAACCCAATCTAGTTTATTAAAAAAAAATCAATTTAATTCAATTATTCAACTAACTCTTTTTACCATATATTTTTCCCTCATAAAAGCTTTTACTGAGCATGACTAAATATTGATTACATTTGAACTCGCCCAGAACGCCACACCACCAAGACAGTCTCTGGTGTTATTTTTGCAGCCTGTCACTTCTGGCCGCGACTGTACTTGACTAGAAATTGTACGATGTGTGGTGCTCTTAGGGTGAGGTATAGTGGCCGTGATGTCTCCCTCCTACCAGGTCCTCGCGTCGTCAACTCCTTCATGTCACCCTGCGGGACACCACCCTCGTTCTGTATCCAGAGTCAACAGCTGGAGACAGAGGAAGAACAAAGTGGAGATCTGGACGGGCACTCAGTACGGGTGCCCGGAGGAAGTGTTCAACGGATACTCGGGTAATGAACGCTGAAGGGGTGTTCGGGGGATGAAGGATAAATTAATTCTTACGGTAAAGGGTGGGGGATCCATATTCTCCAGATGTATTGGAAAAAAAATCAAGTGACTCTGATTTTCATTTTTATTCATGTCAGCCAAAACTAATGTGCCCCCAGATAGCATTCTCGAGGTATTTAATCTTAAAGTTTTAAGACAAGACCTGTGATCACCCGACAGCTGTAGCTTATTGATAAAGAAGCACCCGCGAGGTCTTATACCCAAGCTAAGTTGGCAAATGTTCATGTCAGACACAAATGTGATGAGAAACATTTAAGGAAAATTCCAACAATTTTTAAGAAATTTAATTCGTCTCGGTCAGTGTTTTTATTCCTATTTTTTCAATTTATAGGACATTTCGGAAGCCATCTTGGGTGGCTTACACTGACGTCGGGAACAGTCAAGAAGAGAACCATTTAAGGAATGTTTCTGGAATTGTTCGGTTAAACAGAATCAACAAATCGTGCGAAAAGCTTAAGGACGGACGAAGGAACAGACGATCAACCATAGAAATTGTCCATTCAGACGAACTAAACCAATAAAAATTCATAATCAAAGGATCGAACTACTTGACATACAGTACATCGCTGACAAGTGGTAGCTGACAAATTTTCCCCTTCAGGTATAAAATAAAATCCCGAAACTTACACAAAAATACAGCTTTATGCTCTTAAAACTATATTCTTGATAATGTTATTTAAGAAAGAGAGGTGAGGTGGTGAGCGCCAAGTGTCTGTGAACCACGAGATGCACACCTGCACCGCCACCTGTATGAACACATATATTGCAATTGCCTCAGGTAGTTCATATATGCACATCGTCACTAGTAACAGCTGATAGTCCGTGACACGTGCACAGCTGTTTAACAAATGTCTATATAATTTATGTCCTTACGCAGTTACCTACTCAGGGTCTCACCCGTCATCTGTTGAACAGTGGGACCACAGAAGGAAAAAACTTGGATGTTCTACAATTCTACATGATTTAAATGACATAACCTTCACTCGACCTCCACACAGTTCTCCCAGTAACCATAACCTTCACTCGACCTCTACACAGTTCTCCCAGTAACCATAACCTTCACTCGACCTCTACACAGTTCTCCCAGTAACCATAACCTTCACTCGACCTCCACACAGTTCTCCCAGTAACCATAACCTTCACTCGACCTCCACACAGTTCTCCCAGTAACCATAACCTTCACTCGACCTCCACACAGTTCTCCCAGTAACCATAACCTTCACTCGACCTCTACACAGTTCTCCCAGTAACCATAACCTTCACTCGACCTCTACACAGTTCTCCCAGTAACCATAACCTTCACTCGACCTCCACACAGTTCTCCCAGTAACCATAACCTTCACTCGACCTCCACACAGTTCTCCCAGTAACCATAACCTTCACTCGACCTCCACACAGTTCTCCCAGTAACCATAACCTTCACTCGACCTCCACACAGTTCTCCCAGTAACTTGGCTCTTCACAGCTACCCATTCCCCCCTGTCTATGTCTTCAACATTTAGTTCATCATCTCCGCTTTAAATATGCGTAAAACAAAATTATAAAGCAAATATTTTAACAAAATCTTAACAATATTATAAAAAAGATAAAACACATTTAAACTTGAGGTCTTTCGCCATTAGAATATGCTCTGTCATCTAATTTTTCTTAATACTCTCGCCTAGAAACCAAGTATCCATGCCAGAAAAATACATATAAACATTACTGCACAATAATACACAAATATCGGGTACAAACAAAGACAGGGTCAAGAATGTCTATCGGCAACACAACTTTAAATCAATTTCCTTAGCAAAGTTTAGAATTTCTCCTCTGACAGTAAGAAATACCGAAAGCAGCGATGCCGTCCCCCGAGGCAGAGGTGTGTGACTATTGGCAACTCTTTGGGATTTTGTACTGCTTACACACACGAGCAAGACAGACGACCCAGCTCACTCCCGTCTGTACCCTGACTGACTCAAGGAACGGGTAGTGGTGATAAGAGTGAAGGGAAGGAACAGGAGAGCGTGGAATTTTAAAAAGACGAGTAGGAAACAAACCAAAATATATTTAAAGTACCAAAACACTGACAGACAAGCAAACTAATATATTCAGACGTGCATATACACACAAATAAGTAAATACAAACAACAAATAAACAAGCACACACACACACACACACACACACACACACACACACACACACACACACACACACACACACACACACACACTCTACCCTGTTTCATTTTTTACTTCACCATCCCTGAATTCCCTTCCCCACACACATCCTATACCACACCACATCACAAGGCAACACTCCGCTGAACACCCGCCTCAACTTCATCACTTCCCCAACATTTCTGGAGCCTTGTACAGTATTCCACCTTCCCCTACACCATATCACACAGTACCACTCCACACAATGCACCAAACCATTTACGTCAGCCTCCCCTACAACGTCCCTGAATCTCCCCGAGTCGACACGCACAAGCAGTAAAGCAAAGTTTCCTTCCATTCACGCTCCTAAAATTGTTGAGTTTGTCCTATAAATATCGCCTGGCTCATCACTGTGGTTTCAAATATCTTATGCCTCCTAAAAATTAAAATATCACATAAAATTTATATAATAGATCATCCTTCTCTTCATACGCTAAATAGTTAGTAATCATAGGCCGGACATAACACCTCAGCAGAAGCCAAGTCATCAGAAGTTTCAGGAAGCTACTAAGCTACTCGTTAATTACATTGCAAACTTGAATCAGTTCATGAGGTTTGACTGAAAAATTTCCTTTAAACCATGACCTCGTTAAATATACTCAAGGTTATGTCAGTATTTCCTTGCTTCGTAAGTTAAAATCTAACCTTACATAAGTTCAGTCTTGACTACACCCGTATTTAATTAAAAATAAAACCTGACCTAACTTACAGTATTAACTCAATAAGTGTCTGGCTAAATATGAAACTGTTTAATTAAGCAGAAAAGTTATAGGTATGATAAGTACACTAAAAGAAGAGTCATATCACAGCTTAGACTTTTGAGAGAGAGCTTAGGAAACAAACCTAAACAATATTAATGGACTTTTCTCATAAGAAATTCCCACCAGAATATATATGTTACCCTAAAATACATCTTTACTTTATGACAATAGTAATATTCTGACTCTCTCAGTTTTATTTACAGTTAGTTACTTTTAAGTTTCGGAGTCGTTTGAACCAAGATATCCCATACCCACACACAGTATAAGGCAGACACGTGCACAGGTAGGGCTCAGGGGGAAGCTCGAGCCCCTGCCCCTTTGCCCTGCCAGTTACGAAGTGACCCCCTCTATGCTTTTTTTGTTTTTGTTTTTTCAATCCTCAGTAACAAGAGGGTAGGGTATCCACCAGCCATGAAAAAAAGAGGCAGATTAGCCCATTTAGGATGCAAAGAACTTAGGGAGGAAAAAATCCTCTTATATTATTCTAAAGCCAAGAATGTACACCATGCTATAATATTATATGTGGCGCGATTTCGCGGCAGTGCTTGGATTTTAGTAGAGACGTGATCGGTTCAGTCCTAACTCTTTCCCGTTCATGGGGAACGGAGCCCTGGGACGGACTGTAAAGTAGCATTAAAAGACTGTTTCTTTAGTTTATGTTGTAAATAAAATGTCTAATAATGTTATTGTATGGCGTATGATTTATCTATACACAAACTTGAAGTACATATTGACAACCAGTAATTCGTAAGGCAGTAGTTTGCATGTTGATTTTATTTTATTAGCTATATTTTCATTAGAAAATAAAATAAGAGTATACCCAAATTCAGGGGACATTCGTAGCAACTGCATATGGCCTCAAAATGGCCCTCAAATCGATCACACCCCCAGCTGTAAGGGCTCGCTTCGCTCGCCTCCTCCCTCGGGGGATGGTGCTCTTTTTTGCCAATTCTAACTACTCCATCTGACATATCCTGTCCACGGCCCTGGTATAAGTCACAGAGATTATAACAGCATTAAATTTATAAAAAAAAATATTATAGTGGACTGTGCCTCCCTAGTGTACGAACGCTATAGAGGATCCCATCTAGCACCCCTCCCAGAGCGGTAACCAAGAATCCCAAGTCATCTAAACTCTAAAGTTACTAAAACTTAGGCCACATAAGCAAATTTTCCGTAAACTTTGAACTCGCTGTAGCAGTCACTCCTAATACTACTGTCGTTTTCTATAGTGCCAAGGCAAGTCCAAAAGCAGCTAGAGGGGGACCTCTACCGTTCGTACACTACCTCGGCACATCCACCAAAAATAAGCTTTTCAATCCTTCAAAGACTTTCTAATAGTACAGTAATATTATTTTAATCGTAATATTTACTAATTATCGGCGTCTTCATAATTATTATCGTGTTATTCCTTTTACTCCTTGCTACTTTATTAAAGCTTTACAAAACACGCCATCATTAATATTACAAATTAGACAAGGGAAACTACATCTGTCCTTACAGTTTATACAATTTATGGAGTGGCCATGCATTTTCTGTACTAAATTACAGCTATGTAGAGTTTTCCGAGATGATGTAAAGAAATACAATCAGCATATACGTTTTAGATATTATTAGAATAACTTTCTTTTGTACTTTGCTGAACTCTAATTAAAAGTTTAACTACAGTATAGCTAAGATAATCTTCATTTGATGTTTAAGACAACTTAACTATATATTCTAAATGTTGAATTATTATTTTTCTTATTAAAACAAATTTGCTTAAGTTAGCAAATAAATTTATATGTTTATTTAATCTTATTTTACATGGCTTATTTTTTAATAAATTTTGAAAGTTATCAGCTTATTATCTGTATGTATGTATGTATGTATACAAAAAGGAATATATTCATTAAATATTTACCCGAGCGGTTTGTATTGAAAAATAGCGAATTTTGCTACAACTTTGAGGTTTTTCGATAGGTTGAGTTGGCAACACTGTCACTGCCTCTTCACAACAACTGGGGCAGAGAGAGACGACTACCAGAGTGCCCTAACATGTCTTTGTATGAATTGTCCCTCATTGTGAGAAATATGCCCAAAGTACGTCATAATATAATTTCAACTAGAAAAATAGGTAGTTATTAAGACAATTATCGTAATGATAACCATTGTAATTACGACACCCAGGTCAATTTAAACAGGCAAACATACCAACTTTGAGGAAATTGTGAGCTAAACACGATGAAAATTTGATCTAATGACACTAAAATGATGGTTCTGTGTGCTTTGTACGGGAAGATAATAACTATTTAGTGGTGTTGTCTGCACACTTTGTTTTCAACCTACTCGTCCACAAGAAAACGTAAAATTACACTCTTATAAAGACAGTTAGTTAGTTATTTATTGAGTAATTTGTTACCTCGTTCACATTGATTCAACTATACAAAAGGATTACCCTTAAACTAGTCATTTTAGAAATTTAAATTTTTTTATAGAGAAAATGTGGTCCTACTCTAATGTGTTGGAGTGGCACTTAAGAGAACGTTTAGGTGGAGCTATGGTGACGAAAGAAAGCGAAGAAACAAATTAATTCAAGCCAAGTTTTGTTTGTGGCCCACACGTCATTGGGATGGTACCCGTGGACTCGATCGCTGGTCTGTGCAAAACATTTCTACCTGACCATGGTCGTCTGAATTTTTCCGTGTTAGCCAGACTCAACCCAGGTTAAAGCAATTCTCAGCCGTGTGTTACGCAATAGCGAGCAGTAAAATGTGTTCGGGTTAATCCGCTTTGAACAAACCCGTTAAGATTCCATCGTGTTACCTTTTGACTGTTAATACTCTTTCCTCATGATTTTTCTTTTTACCATTGCTCAAATTTTTTTCCTTTTTTACCATTGCTTCTATTTTTTCTTCCCTTATTTCACCCCTACTTTATTATAGTTTTCTGTTACCTGTAAAATTGCTTCTCGTCATTCTTACAAATTTCTCAGCCATTCTTCTGCCCTCATTTAGTTTCTCTCTCCTTTGTTTTAAATAAAATAATTTCCTTCCGCATATTATACGAACTCTACTTATGTAGCTCATTTCCACCTTCAGTTAATATGAATTATATGTTTACAGCATGCTTAAATAATTATTTCCATAGTAGGCCTCAAACTAAAACTTCAAGTCTTCAAGTTTACTTCCACTGATCAGTACCTTATTACTTTTCATATTTTTCAGGCTGGCTTAGTGACAGCTGTAAAGAGAGTATCAGAGTCAATCCTTGATGAAGGTGGTTATGTAAGCAAGATTGAAAGTTTAGGTGCGAGAGAACTACCCTACAAGATGACAGCACATGGACAAGTCCACACAAAAGGAAAGTAAGTTACTCTTTCACTTTGCATATCATTTTGAAGTTATCAGCAGTATCCTCCTTTATGAAGACTATAAATTTCAATCAAATCCACTTGGTGGCCATTCTTCATGTGATAGAATGATACAGTACTATTTTATACTTCTTATATGAATTTATGACATATGGACTGGGAATGAGACAGAAAACTTTACAATTCAAGCTACAAACATATATGGGTTACCTATGTGGTTACCAGAACCCAGGGGGTAAGAAATAGTGAAGTGTATATACAGTATACTGTATACATTGTTTAGAATGGCAGTGAAGGCAAAGGGTGTAAATTGTGGAATGGTAGACTGGGTGATCACCGAGATGGTATTTTTTATTTATTTTATTTTCAAGGAAGATTTCTTCGTTGTGTTATTCACTTCTTTCTTATGGTTGTTTCATTTTAAAATTTTTAATATCCTTGAAAGTTTTGAACGATGTTATCTCACGGGGCAAAGGTCATACAGACACTCCCCGGGTTACGGATTTCTGACTTCATGGTTACTCTCCCATAAAACTTATTCAAAATGAGCGCCAAGTAATTCCTGGGTCCAACCATACCCCACCTGTGAGCTTGATGTTATGTTATGTTATGGTTATTTTTAACTTGTAATTGTCTTAATTTTTTATTTAGTTACTGAACATAGACATTCAATCTTACGTAAAGAAAGTGAAGAAAAAAATTAAATACATACTGCCAATTATCATGAGGCATGTAATATTTTTAGCTTGTAATTGTGGGTAGTTATCCATAATTTTCTTCATTTCGTTTTACTCCGTTACATACACACATCATCCTACATACAAAACGTGGAAAAATTAATCAAATAAATAATTATTATAAGGTATAAAGTATCTAAGGGTTTCCACTGTGAAAATATATGGCAAGTGTGTGGGGGTCGGAGCAGCTGTGCTAGGGACATTTATGTGTTGCTAAGTTCTTTTTATAGTTTCATTAATGCTATTTATATGCTTTTCTTGCTGATGTTTATAGGCCTTCAATTTAAAGTTTTATAAGTTTTTACGTTACAGTACACAGTTAAGCTACTTTTAGGGATGAATCTAGTGATCTGAACAAACTTTTCACCGCCAGTTAAAGAGGATTTATATATCCAGTACTGTACATTTTTGACCTGGCACTCAAAATTCCAGAAAAAACCTTTATGGCAACCCCAGGTCCCAAACATGCTTGATAAATGGTCCCATACCTGTATAGTAATTGTATATGCATACATTTGTATATGTATACATGATGTATATTATGTGTGTTCAATTATTACCAATGTAAGGGTCACTTCCAGGTTATGGCTAATTTGGCTCATGGACAGCCTCCAGGAACAGAACCCAACCATTACCTAGGGAGTGTCTATTGAAGTTGTAAGAATACATGGTAATAATATAATTTATTCTTTAATTTCAGCTATTTTCTGATTCACTTTGCTGCACCTCCCACGTCTCTAAGTGATATAACTGATAACTGCAGACGAGATATTGACTTGGTGCGACCTCTTGTGTCTAGAATTGAGTCAAAGGCTCGTTTTGAATGCACCCTGCATGAAGAGGTTCAGCCACCATCATCCAGGTATGATTCCTTGGAGTTTAATTTTTGTCCTCTTTTCATCAACATATTTTAGTGTATAAATACTGTACTCTATCTTAATGTCTGTTAGTTTGTATTGAAAATGATAAATTATGAAATGCCCTGTACTATATACCGGTACCAAATTTTAATAAAATCTGCTTAGAGGGAATATTTGTATGTATCTTACATAACCTCAGTGTGGCTTACATAGCATTGCCATCTCTTCTACTCTTGCTGGTCTCTTTCAAGCCATATCAAAGGGTAAATTAGAGGTAATAAAAAGTTCAGAACATAGAACAGAAATTGAGAGCATGGACTGGCAGATGTAAAACTTCAGAAGAGTGCAGGGAAGAGTAATGTCACCCTGCCAAGCTATGTTGCAAATTAATGGTAAGACGGCCAATTAATCAAGCCAGACCACAGAGTAGTAATAAAGTAAAATATTCTAATTTATGTTCAGAGTTTCAGTACCAGGTTTGAGGAATGGTATATTTAAGTGAATTTGGTTTGGACAGGCAAATCAGAATTGATATTAGATATAAGTAACATCTTAAGTGACTTTCTAACCTAATCTAATATAGCTGGTTTTATTTTATGACAGTAAATGATGTCTTAAATGAAACAACAAATTGTGCCCTATACAGTACTGTACTATACTGTATTATATCTACAGTATCTCAATTCCTTTTCTAGTATGTATGATATATATATATATATTGTATGCAAAATATACAATACTGTACTGCTTATTTTTAATCTGGCACCCAGAGGTGAAAATTGTTTACATACACATGCTGTACTTCCTACATTTCTCTTTTCTTAATTTCAGGCCGGAAGTTCATAAAATGATTCGAGAAGCTGAGAAAAGACTTCCTCCACACATCAAGAAGAAATTCCGTCTGAATACTGATCTTGGATATAACCCATTTTAAAACATTAGATTACATAATCCATTGCAGGTTTAACACTGATATGAATAACTAAAGGGTATGTAAATTCTGGTGTAAATATATTGTATATAAATTATACTCCAACTTCCCTTGAAATTCTCTAATTCTGACCTTTTAATAATGAAAGTTACTGTAATTTTATATTACTGTAGTTGGAATACATGTCATAATTTTCAGTTTGTGCCCCTTATTCAATATTTGTATACCTTTTCATGGACCCTATAATAAGTGGTAAATGAATAAACATACTGTACTGAATTCAGGAATTTTCCAATTTTTTCAAAAGTGTGCATAGAATACTGTATACATAAAATAGTAAATAAAGTAAAGTACAGTACCGTATTGTATGTGAATAATAATATGCAGAAGGTTAGAGGATGCAGTCCCCAGAATGAAATACTGTATACAAGTGTTTGGTTACTAAATTATTAAACAAATTTATTCAAGAAAACAAGTGACAATTGTTAAAATAACTACTGTACTTGTAATGTATTTATAAAAAACTTGCAGTAATTACCCGAACCCATAGCCATCAACCGTTTCCAACATGTACAATAACTACTGTCTTCTACTGTGCCACTTACCATATGTGTAATCATTTTTTTACTCTATTCTTTTATCATTTTATTAAGAAACAATCAATAGCTAATTACACTGGCTGGTGCACACTAGAATATTTAGTAAGATTGGAAAATTGTATTGAACAGGAGTATTTCTAGATATAGAAAAAGACCATGACGTGGTGAGCTCGAGTTGGGTGCTCATGAACCTCCACACCTTAGGTTTAAGAGGGCATTTACCCTACTTTTTAAAATCATTTCTCACAGACAGAAAATTAACTCAAGATATAAGACTGGCCACATTTGTCCAAAACAATGAGGCACCTTAGGACAGCATTCATGGTGCCATTTTAGTTTGATCATAGTTAATGATTGTCTATCACCAGCCCGTTATAATCTCTCTAATCACTTACGACTGTGCATTCATCAGAAGAGCAGATTTAAGAAGCTCTTGACGCTGCTCAACAGCAGGCTGAGGTTGGGTTTTAAGTTCTCTGCAGCAAAGACAATAGGAGTAACGTGTAACAGAAAAAGGTCCTTTGTACGACAGATAATTCTTTTGATGATACTATACTCCTACTGTACAGTATTTCAAAATTCAGTTAAATTTGTTGACCTATCTTTGGATAAATAGCTCTCAGGGAGAATCTAGGGAGCTAATAGCAAGTCTTTATTGTTGATGTACAACTTCCGAGTCAAATCTAAAAAGTAGTACTGTATGCATCTTCAAGCACTGGTGTCCTGCAGAAACTGATAGCGATTCAGAACAAATGCCAACACATCAGTGTTGGAGCATACAGGTGTACAAGAATCTCAAAACTAGAAGTGGAGGTGAATATTCCCCCCCCCCTACTATAGCCTAGTGGCTTCCGAGAAAAAATACGACTCATCCAGAAGAAATCTGCATCTGCTTCTTGGAACTCCTCCTAGTCTTTTCAAGATCATACTTATAATGATGGATCCAAGACATTCTTGTGCAGGCATCTGGCCAGAAAGTTTTCAGTCAAAATATCACTTGCCAGACCATAAATCAGTGTTCACAGAGGTTGTGGGTGTGACTGACAAGGCCATCAACTATGCAAACATTTCTAACAGTGAAAACTGTCATATACTGTACTGTATCTAGATTCTGTGTCAGGTCTTTATGCAATTTTGAATTGTCAACCATAAATTTGGAATTGGCATGTTCACTAGTACCTAGACAGTACTGTACTCAGATTCTGAACAAAATCCAATGTTGGCCAGTACAGCTGAAACTGTAAGCTTAATGGCCTTAATAACATCTGGACGTAATATATACTTTTCTCTCGGAATTGGAATTTAAGGGGTTTAACTAATTAAGTCCATCCAGACTCCAGAATAATACAAAAACACCAAAAAAGTCACTTCGGAAACCCACTGTTGGCGAGTAATTAGCATTGAAAAAATATAATTAAAAAAATATTTGTTTGCACAGCAATTAAAAATATAAAATTTTATATGGCAACCAGGGCTTGGTAACTGAGTATGTTGTTGGTTGGAATAAAGAGAAACAAATTGAAGAGAAATGTATAAATAATAAAAAAGAATCTGAAATTGTAGATATAGAATACTGTACATACTGTCAAATTATTCTAAACTTATTTAATTCGGATTTTTTCACTAATTCAAGAGACCCAGAGCCCTCTTTTTTTTCTTCATATTAACGAGGGTACAGCATTAGCATTTTGTATTGTACAGTGTATACCTACTATAACAGCATGTATGTATGTATGAAACAAAGTTGTAGTCATTTACGTAAACACTTGTCCCCCATTATTAAAGAAAACAAAATAGTAAATGTTGAGGACATTGAGGAGATAATGAAATCCTTGATGTCTGATATTAAGATTTGGATTGCTAGGAAAAAACTTAAGGTGAACGACGGTAAAACCAAGATTATCGTTATCCAAGGAAATAGATGTGGAGACGGCACAGATGATTTTGGCTCTTAAACTTTGGGGAAGCGCAACTCAGTCCTGTCGATTCTATTCTTAAACTTGGGGTGTACTTTGACTCTAAACTGAATTCTAAAGAGCATATAAATTCAGTAATTAAGGAGTTGCAACTTCATATTTGAGATCTAAATGCTGTTAAACCGTTTTTAGATACACATTGTAGTGGTGGTGGTGGTGGTTGTTGTTAGGTTGTGGTAGTTATAAGCTTGTGATGGTTGTAAGGTTGTTGTGGTAGCATGGTTGTGGTTGTAAGGTTGTTGTGGTGGTTGTAAGGTTGTGATGGTTGTAAGGTTGTGGTGGTTGTAAGGTTGTGGTGGTTGTAAGGTTGTTGTGGTAGCAAGGTTGTGGTTGTTGTGGTATCAAGGTTGTGGTGGTTGTAAGGTTGTGGTGGTAGCAAGGTTGTGGTGGTTGTAAGGTTGTGGTGGTTGTAAGGCTGTGGTGGTTGTAAGGTTGTGGTGGCAAGGGTTGTGGTGGTGGCTTAAGGTTGTGGTGGCTGTAAGTTGTTGTGGCTGTAAGGTTGTGGTTGTTGTAGGTTGTGGTGGTTTATGGTTGTGGTGGCTGTAGGTTGTGTGGTTGTAGTTATGTGGTGGTGTAAGGTTGTGGTGGCTGTAAGGTTATGGTGGGCAAGGTTGTGGTGGTAATGGTGGTTGTGTTAAGGTTGTGGTGGTTTGGGTTATGGTGGTTGTAAGGTGGTTGTAAGGTTTAAGGTGGTTGGTAAGGTTGTGGTGGTGGATTTAAGGTATGGTGGTTGTGGTTATGGTGGTTGCCAGGTTGTTGGTAAGGGTGTGGTTGGTGGTGCAAGGTAAGGTTATGGTGGCAAGGGTTGGTGGTTGTTAGGTTTGGTGCAAGGTTATGGTGGTCATGTGTCAGGTGTTATAAGCACAGTGGTGGTTGTAAGGTTGTGGTGGTTGTAAGGTCAGTGGTGGTTGTTATGGTGGTTTGCTGTGGTGGCTACAGGTTGTGGTGGTTGTAAGGTTGTGGTGGTTGTTGGTGGTTGTAAGGTTAAGGTATGGTGGTGTTGTGGTGTAGCAAGGTTATGATGGTTTATGTGGGTTTATGGTGGTTGTAAGGTGTAAGGTTGTGGTGGTGTTGTGGTGGTAGCAAGGTTGTGGTGGTTGTAAGGTTATGGTGGTTGTAAGGTTATGGTGGTTGTAAGGTTGTGGTGGTAGCAAGGTTGTTGTGGTTGTAAGGTTGTTGTGGTTGTAAGGTTGTGGTGGTTGTAAGGTTGTGGTGGTTGTAAGGTTGTGGTGGTTGTAAGGTTGTGATGGTAGCAAGGTTGTGGTAGTTGTAAGGTTGTGGTGGTTGTAAGGTTGTGGTGGTTGTAAGGTTGTGGTAGTTGTAAGGGTGTGGTGATGGAGAGGCATCACCAGCGTGAAGCACCATACTTGACGCTGACCTACAAACTGCCAGAAAATCATCAGGTGAGATCTTCCAGCAGAGTCCCGAGGCTACAACACACCGCCACTTTGCCTGTCACTCTGTGCTTATACAGTATTTTCCATTGTGGTTATCCAACACCTTCAGCAATCACTCATTTTTATCGGCCCGTCAACACCAAGGACGAAGCAGGACCGACAGAAATCTTTCGTCAGAGAGAGTTACCTGTAGGTGT
Organism: Homarus americanus; assembly: GCF_018991925.1. Taxonomy (NCBI): domain Eukaryota; kingdom Metazoa; phylum Arthropoda; class Malacostraca; order Decapoda; family Nephropidae; genus Homarus; species Homarus americanus. The sequence continues at coordinate 2,715,752 of NW_024726235.1, read as the reverse complement.
TCTGACTTGAGATTTACACCCATGTTGTACCGTGAGAAAGTATTGTAATGCCTCCAGAGATGGTTGTTATGTGTTGTTGTGGTGGACCTTGAACGACAACTAGTGTGTTTAGTAATGGTTCTGTCTTTTGTGTCTTGTTTTGTTTTTTGTTTTGTTTTTCGCTTGAAGCAGAATTATTGGAGACGATGGTCCCAAGGCTCTAGAGAGGGGAGAGAGATCACGTCCCTCCCCACCACAGTATTCTCGGCCTGGTGGACATGGTAAAACAATTGATTTTTCCTGACACATTTATGTGTTATTCAATTCAAATATATATTTTTTTCATAATTTGGGTGTGGGTTTTGTGTGTGTGTAATTTTCGTGTGCGTATGCGTCCGTTTGACCGCGCACGTACAGTAGCCAACATACTAACGTGAAATTGGACTTACGTTTCCTTGAGGCGTGTTTTTACTTGTAAGCACACCACAATAAATGTACTAAGTCATTGTTATATAAGTATATATCAACTTAACAAAGAGATTTAAGACTCATCCATACCAAGATATAACAAACTTCAGGGGGCTTTACAAGACCCTACTTCACCCACATTTAGTGTGAACCAACCACGCAATCGTAAGAATTTACAGACGGGAAACGAAATTTGCCCCTTAGTTGGAGAAAATGAGTTCCAAAGACCGTCTGAGTAAGCTGAAAATTCCATCAACGATGTAAAGCAGAGCAGGTGGGATATGATGAGACGTTTATGATTAAGCATAGAATGTCCCCCTAAAAAATTCATGACATAAACTAGACAGCATAAAACAACACCACAGACTACATTTCGAGGCCGTTCAAGACATCTCTACAGACCAAGCTGAGACAAAACAAAAACAACTTTAAATCGCACTATATGTACGTATACAGCCAACACTATATTTCTGCACCCTGGGTCTGTGACAGTGACGAATATCGTGAATTGACTCGGCTTAAAATGTCGGCTTAGCAGTCAAAAACAAAACCTATATTAATCTCCATGATATGTGATTTGATACGATGATCAAATATAAACTTGTACATCCTTTAAATTCCAGTTACGAATCTGCGAGGTATTTATGAGTCGGGCTGACGACTCTTCCTGGGCACACGACATAAATAAGAACCAGAACAGATAATGGGAATCGAACAAATGTCAGTGTCGACGCCCATCGTTACTTAGTAAGAGCACAATGTCTTCTCATACAATATAAATAAGGGACATGTGATGCCAGTGGGATCCTGCTCCTTCACTTACATCATAAAGATTCACTGAGATAGTCAGAGGGAGTGTGGGTTAGCTTGTGTTCCTCCACACCACTACTACATCACTCACTGCTGTCCTGTTACACACTCTGCTCCCACACACACACTTCTCCCCTCTTCACACACACACTCACTGCTGCCTCCCACACAACACACACAGGGCTGCCTCCCACACACACACACACTGTGCCTCTACTTACCACAGACGCCTAGCTAAATATCCGATCTTTCTTTACACATTTATTTCTAGTTGAACATTTTATAGTAGGTCCTGACGCTCGTTACTGTCCTGTTCTTATCACCTCCCGTGAACTTGTTCTGTAGCACAGTGTATCCTGGTGTGTGTGTGTGGGGGGGGGTGGGTGAGTGTTTCTGTGACTGTGAGTGTGTTGTGTATAACGGTGTATGTATATATTTACATTTTGTGTGTTTGTGTATATTTTCGTGCATGAATGTACGAAAGTTCCAGCTATCACACAACAAAAATAAATCATTTTGAAACACACGAAAGAACTCCTCTCTCCCTCGAAACATCTTGCATAATAGATCTGTTCCGACAAGACTGAAAATTACCCAGCACGGGGAGATAAAAAGTGAAAATCTCCGACGGTAGAGGTGAAGGCTTAAAAATCTAAGTCGAGGAGTAAAGGTCGCCCAAGAACGTGTTCGGTGCGACCCCTTGTTTTAGCAGTAAGGGGGGGGGGGGCAGAAAGGTGGTACAGGAGTCCTGGCATTTATTGTTTCCGTTAGAGTCACTTTACAGTTTAAGGCAATGATCCCGGGACGGGTTTACTTTACTTCCCGCCATACAGGACGCTCTTTGACGTAGCTTGCGACAGAACACAGCGATGAGGAAATCCGTAACAATTTTTCCCCTAAAGAAGTTATGTAAAGGACGACTTCTAAACTATCTATGGTGTATGTCCTTCCAGTAAACAATTATTCTATCCGATGTATAAAAAAAAAAAGACAAAACTGTAAAGAAACAAAATGATATTGCTCACCTTGATGCGGTGTACGACGCGAGCGTTTACCAGCATCCGTATGTAGCTTATTAGAGGGACACATTTTTTACAGTGACGAGGAACCAACTGCACAAGGCCATCACGGTCCTGGAAGAAGGTAAAAAATATTATTAAGTAAGGGAATCTTTTTTTTATTGATGCCAAAAACTAAATAGCAGGACAAAATATTATATAAACGTAAAAGTATATAGTTGATATACTGCTCTCATATCTGGGGTGGCTCTTCTTCTGCCCAACTGTTAGATAGGGTGGAATCAAAGGCATTTCGTCTTATTAACTCTCCTCCTTTAGTTGACAATCTTTCTTCCCTTTCTCTTCGCCGCAATGTTGCTTCACTCTCTCTCTTTTACAGGTACTTTATGGCCTCTACCCATAAACTTAAAGCCTAATATATGTAAGCTATTGCGATATATATGCTCCATATAGAAGGGGTATTAGACTATGAGGGAAGGAGCGAATGGGGTTTAATCTATGAAGGAGGGAGTGACATACCAGTACTATATGCGGAGGGGAGGGGGTGAGGGCAGAGAGAGAGAGAGGGTGGGGCCCACAATATGAGAGAAGGAGTGGCCTACTATAAGAGGGAGGGAAGGAGGGTGGGGCCTACTATATCAGGGTAGGGCGTGGGTGGGTGCGCCGCGTGTTTACAGGGTGAGTGGTGGCGTCGGCAGCGTACGACTGGGTGACCATACTGAGGCAGGCGCGACACTCCCACTACCTGGCGTCAACGGGGCGCCGCCGAGGGTACTCCCATCCTTAACCCCCTCTCGGGTCTCCCCCTCCCACCAAATACACCAGACGGGGAAAGAGCAACACACTGCCACCTGTCAACTGAAATGTTAAAGCAAATTGTATGTACAGATTTCTCTTTGTAAATTCTGAGCGTTGAAAATCGTGGTACAAAACTGGTGAGCTTATATGATGATGTTGAGAAGTGTGGTGAAATACTAATGTGTGTTTGTAGTGTGACATATGTATGCTGGTACTGTGTCAGGGCTGTGGTTGGTGTGTCAGTGTGTGTGCTACATATGGTGCATCAAGGTGGGGGGAGGTATGTAGTTATGCAAAGTGCAAAGCAAGTTGAGTAATTGTGTCGTACTGGTGTGGTGGTGTGTAGTGGTGGTAGTGTGTATGAGTTTGACGTGTGAGGCACTGGTGTAGTGTTAGTGTGTTGTAGTAGTGGTGCGTAATGGTGCTATGGTGTGGCGTAGTGACTGTATGTGGGCTGGGTGCTGTCGGATGTGTCTGGTACCTAAAGAGTATGTGAGTGTGACGGCATTGAGTGATTACCATTCTGTGTTTCCCGGGAGCACAGTGAGGGATAGAGGTGATGGAGATGTGGTGTAACGTGATGGAGGTCGTGTGAGTGTGTGTATTAGGGGCATGAAACTGTATGACGGAGGTGTGTGTGTTGAGATGGTGGGTGTAGTGCTGGATGGGGGGGGGGTTCATGGTCGGTGTGGTCAGTGTTGATGGACTGTGTGAAGGATGAGGGTGTAGTGAGGTGTGAGGTGATAGGGTGTGTGTGTGTGTGTGTGTGGTTGAATGATGCAAGGTGTGTGTGTGTGATAGGTATGGGGGGGGAAGTATCAGGTGGTTGTGATGGGGTGTGTGTGGTGGTTAGTTTCCATATCCCAGGAGCGTTATTAACAGATATGAACATAAGAATGGAGGAAACTGCACTGGCCTATTAGCCCATACTGGGCAGTCCCGTTTACACCCAACCCCTATTGCTCATATATGAGCATCCAACCTATGTTTGAAGCAATTCAGCGTATTCGAGTTAATGATGATATTTGGTAACTTGTTCCATTCATCCACTACTCTGTTCCAAACCAGTGTTAACCTATTTCAAGCCTAAATCTAAATTTGTCTAATTTAAAACCATTGTTACGAGTTCGCTCCTGGTTGGATAATTTGAGTACCTTTGTAATGTCCCTTTGTACGAAGTAACTACAAACGCCACTCCACATATTTATCAAAAGTGTACCTGAGGACCTTCCTTGGCTCAAGACGCTGTACAGTTTTCACCATCGTACAATACACTGACTACAAATTCCCTTGGACACATTTACAGACGGATGACAAAGTTAATCACAAGAATTATCACAAACCATCCGTATAAAGACTAAGTAAATTGACTGTACATTCCCTTAAAAGACGTAGAGTGAGGGGCAACATGATTATCGTATACTGAGGGAAAATAAGGTTAAATAATGGTGATATCAATAGTTCAAATGGAGACTAAACTCCTAACAATAGAACTGAAACAGGTAAAGATAGGTATTTACTAACTAATGATATAATGGGAGTGGGTTTGTAAGTTTTAAATATAGGATGGACACAAGTAACAAGGGTTGGGTGAACATAAGAGCAGGACGTGTAGAGGCCAAGAGACATTCTGCTGTTTACTTTATTATGATTTTGTTCTTTTGTGTGTGTGGTAAGGGTGGCAGGGAGTGTAGGGTGTGTGTGGTAAGGGTGACAGGGTGTGTAGGGTGTGGTGGGTGACAGGGGTGTAGTGTGTGTGTGATAAGAGTGACAGGGTGTGTGTAGTAGGTGTGTGTGTGTGTGTGTGATAAGGGTGGTAGGGTGTGTAGTGTGTGTGTGATAAGAGGACAGGGAGGTGTGTGTGATAAGATAGGGAGGGGTGTGTGATATAATGACAGGGTATGGGGGTAAGGGTCACAGGGTGTGTGTGTGGATGAGGATAATATGGTTGGTGGGGGGTACACGTTAGAATGTACTGTAGTGGACTGTTGGTGAAGGATGTAGCGGATGTGAGTAGTGGTGAGAGTAACGAGGGCCCTTGAGAACCTTCCACCCTTACTGTCTCAAGGTTGACCATCATAACAACTCTCTCTCTCTCTCTCTCTCTCTCTCTCTCTCTCTCTCTTCGTTGCATCACGTATAATTTATTCAGGTCAAGCCACCAGTACGGGTATGGTTAGAGGGATGAGAGAGTTAATGTATGAGGGCGGTTGTGGTACCGACCTGTGAGCACAATGCACCATTAACTTTTTTATATGTTGGCTCACTACACACACACACACACACACACACACATACATACATACATACATACATACATACATACATACACACACACACACACACACCCACCCATGGGCAGTGAACAACACAGTTATACCTGGTGGCTCGTTCACCGCTGCCCACCAGACACTAATTCACATGGCCTAACCTAACCTCTGGGATCAAGTCGACGGAGTGAGTAGCAATTATCGAGGTGTAACGGAGGGACGCCTGGCCTTACTACAGTATAATTACGTCTACCTCTACAAAGCCGATGAAAGTTTATAATTTTTTCTCCAAGTGGTTTATGTGAAAGGTGTATGTATGTATGTATGTATGTATGTATGTATGTATGTATGTATGTATGTATGTATGTATGTATGTATGTATGTATGCATGTATGTATGTATGTATGTATGTAGTACTAAGGACGAGTGAATAGCAGGTAATAATGTTGTCTCTCATCGTGTCATCAATTACCAACGAATGTCACCACCCAAAGCCACTGATTTACGAGACTCCTAGACGGGGCCCAGGTGTGTCAACAGGTCTGTACAGGTGCGCCCAGGTGTAAGTGCGGATGTTGTTGGCACTGTGGTAGTGTGTTTCCCTCTTATAATTGTAACTCAAACTCGTTTTCCGTTTGGGTCGGACGTGAGAAGGGTGCTGTCCTGCGTCACCTTACCGAAAATGTCAGGTTTTCTCTAGGGACAACAGCTTCCTCCTGAACTAACACTGGATCTTCCACGATCAAAACTGGGATCTGTATACACAAGTCTGAAGGCCTCCTCATAAGAAGTTATATGAATACTGTATTTTTTATAAGTCGTCTTTAAATGTCTTCTTTGGCGCATACATTTTAACGTAGCCCTCACCCCCCAAAAAAAAAAAAATTAGTTTATCTTATAAATGAAGTGAATATACTGGCTGTGGTTCATAACTATCAGTATAAGCGCCTTAGGGACCATATAATTGTTCAACTATCTATTTTTTTTCCAGTGGTATGTTATAAAAACAGGGAGGCGTTGGGAGAGGGAGCAGGAAGAGTGGTGGTGGAGGCAATCAGTGCGGCGTCACGCTTGGCCCCGCCCACACGCTCACCTGCCCTCACTCTCCCTCCCTCCACTCTCCTGATAATGATGATGCTTCTACGGCACTCGCTGCTGTGTGCTCTTGCTCCTGTTGCTTCTTTTCTGTTGTGCTGATGTTGCATTGTAGTCATAGTGCTGATAGTAGTAGCAGGTCATAACTAGTGGAACCTTCAGCAGGTCAGCAGGCAGCACTAGTAGGTCATAACAAGTAATGGAAACTTCAGGACGTCAGCAGGCACCATCAGCAGGTAACGAAAAGTAGTGGAAGCTTCAGCAGGAAGCATCAGCAGGTCATAACAAGTAGTGGACGCTTCAGCAGGTCATAAGAAGTGGAAGCTTCAGCAGGTCAGCAGGCAGCATCAGCAGGTCAAAACAAGTCGTGGACGCTTCAGCAGGTCATAACGAGTCGTGGAAGCTTCAGCAGGTCAGCAGGCAGCATCAGCAGGTCATAGGTAGTGGCAGCTTCAGGTCAAGAGGCAGCTTCAGCAGGTCATATCAAGTAGCGGCAGCTTCAGCAGGTCAGGAGGCAGCATCAGCAGGTCATAGCAAGTAGGTGGCAGCTTCAGCAGGTCAGAAAGCAGCATCAGCAGGCCATAAATAGTGGAAGCTTCAGCAGGTAGCATCAGCAGGTCATAAAACGTAGTATAAGCTTCAGCAGGTCAAGAGGGAGCATCAGCAGGTCATAACAAGTACTGGAAGCTTCAACTTGTTATCAGAAGAGCCATCTAACGGACACCAAGCTAGACAGCCTCACCGGTATGCGAGGAACGACAAGTCCAGGAATTTTGTCTTCTTGGTTCAGAACTTATGGGCAATTAAAAGATTTCTGTCACTCGAGAGACTAATCGCAGGCGTTACTGGAATTCCTTCCCTAGACCATACGTTCTAATTAGGTTATCCTTGTAAGTTAATTGTATCATTGTGAAGAATATCGTTTATATTAGTGAAGGATCATATCACGTTAAACAGTAGGATTAGCGAGAGGAAATAAATGAAAAAAATGTATAAGATGTTGTGTATAGGGTTGTTAGGACTGACAAGAGATGGCGCTGGTGGTTGGCGAGAGAAGGAGGCGCCTTAGCGAGAAAGTCCTGGAGCCACTCAAACACCAACATGGGTAGTGCGTTTGAAACTGTGGTCGAGTGAGGGTGTCGCAGACGTTGTGAGGAGCAGTCATTTTATCCTGTTTTAAACTCCTCCAGTGTGTTAAGAGTGATGACATTAGTACAACTCCATACTAGTGAATTCCGTGTATCTCTTATCGTATATTGCCAGTGAGGAATAACTTCTGCTGAGGATATCAATTAAAAATAGCAAGAAAAAGCCCGTGGACCGTGAGGCTGGCTGAAAGGTAAGTTGACTAGATGTCCACCACAACGTAACCTATATTACCACACCGCCTGGGACACTCAGCCTACCAGAGGGACAACTACATGTCCAGTGATGTGTGTGTGTGTGTGTTTTACAATCATGAAAACTAAAAAAAAAAAAAAGTATGTTTAACGATACAAGTTTAGGGATCAGATTTATAACTTCTGTGTTTATCCGAGTTGAATATTGATGATTTACAATATTGCTCGTGACTGTCATCCTGGCAATGCTTCTGCTGAGGGTAAGTCAGCGCAAGTAGATATCAATAAGTGTGTGTGTGTGTGTGTGTGAGGCAGGGGCAGCAACGTGGAGGGAGAGAGAGAGCAGTGGGCAGCTACCTGGGTCACTTCTTGTTTACGCGTTGAAATTTCTCTTTAAGTAAATATTATACAGTGATGGAACCTACTGATATCAAATGCGGGGAGTCATGTGAGAGGCAGAGCTGTGGTACACTGTCACTGTACTGTACTGTTCTGTTCTGAGGGTGTTTTTGCATTACGTACAAAAATAGGCCACACAACCTGCTGCTGGACGAAGGTTGTTGACATGCTCGGTAACGTCTTGACCTGGTGCGGTGTACAGTACCCAGGTGTTAAGAGGACGTACCGGCAGCCTCGGGACACACACGCAGTATTATTTAGATCGTCAATAAACATCGGTATACTTCTCAAAATAAGTCCACACTACTTCATAATGTATACAACAGGTTCTGAAACACACTGATATACAAGTCATGATTATTTAGTCATTCAATTTATAACAAACTTTTATCTCACCTGAAAAATATCATAACTATAAAACTGAAAACATGAGCATACAGTAGTGACAGCCTAACTCATTACTACAGCTCTAAATATTGTGACGCCTTAACCTTGTTTCTCCTGACATGTTTAGCATTAACATGTATACCTCAGTCGCCTCGAAAATAAGTGCCTAGATTGAGATAACGACTTAATCTAGGTAAGGTTAATGGACTATAGTGTAAATATACCGGTAGACTGCGAACTATAATATCACCCATGACTTCCCCAACAAAACTAATATAATTCGGTTCAAAGTCCCATTTAGGTTGAAGAAGATCAAACCCTACATCTGGCGGCTTCCTCAACAAACCCTAAAGACAGCGGGGTAAAGTTCATCAGCCCCGGAGCGCCCCGTGTACCACCATATACTATACAACCCGAATGAGAGGATTACACCCTATTCAGAACTTTAATTTCAATACATATAGATGGAGAAGTATCGAGAGTGAGAAAACGGGTGTGGCTTCATCATCTCTTGTCCGCAAAAATTTGGTAGCGTCATCATCCATCTTGTTGACACGTATCGCTGTGGGTTGTGGTTTGTTAGAGGTAAACAAATGCCAAAGAAAATCAATATGTTAAAAAACGTATCTATTATTTATTTATTTATCTATTAAGTTCATTTTTTCCCATTTTCATGCATCTTCACTGAACTATATAACACATATAAGTTTACTAAAGATATACACAAAATCCACATTACAAAATAGAACCATCTCTCTCACCAACAGTAACTTCCTAGCTCACTGACCTCCTCTCTTCAGTTTGGTTTCTTGTAGGCACATCAGAACGGGATATCAGTAGACATCTTAACTGTGGTGCTGAGGCGCAAGTTTTTCATCTTTTAATGTGGCTTTCATATACCTGTATACCAATATAACATCCAGGTGAGTGTAGATCCGACCCAGTGTTGATGGGAGACAGACGTATACTAAACGATATCCCAATTGACTTCTGTCGTGGTTCAAAATGTTAAAAATTATCACTTAATTTGTGTTAGTGTCCCGTAAAAAATAAATATCGTCGCTAACTTTTGTCGCTATTGTTGCTAAAAAAAATTGTCGCTTCTATTCCTCAAAAAAAGTCGGATTTAAGTTAGATCACCTGAAGAATTTGCATCCCACCAAAGATTAATCACCCGAACACTAACCTAACTTAACCTGGGGTGCAGATTCTTCAGGTGAACCTTTAAGTTTTATTGTTAAAAAAAAATCGTCATTAACTTTGGTTTAAATTGACACTTTTGTTATTGTTGATGAAAAAAAAAACACTAACTTCTGTTGTTGTCGAAAATAGGCCACTTTATGAACAGATGTCTGAGAAAAGTTTCAACCAAAATTGTTTTATTGCTCAACAGTGATCTAGTATCTCGCTCAAGTCTCGTTTCTCTATGAGGTCTCGCTTTATGGCTCTATCTCGTCGTTCCTCGCGAGACACTCATTATTCCATTATGGTTTACCTCGCGATAGCTAACTCCAAGGAAAAACCAGAACATAGAGACAACAGCAGTTTGCGCCATTGGAGATACAAAGTAAGTTTATAGTGGAGGAATGACTTCTGTAATGGCGTTATTGAGGGCGGTGAGAGTGTCTTGTGGTGAATTATACGTTAAAAGGTGATGTTATGGTGATGTTATGGTGATGTTATGGTGGTGTTATGGTGATGTTATGGTGATGTTATGGTGGTGTTATGGTGATGTTATGGTGATGTTATGGTGATGCTATGATGGTGTTGGTTTATACATCCGTGTGTTTTTCTCACCCCTGTGTCAACCACCTGTCACTCATTCAATATTCTTGGTTTTACTCACCTACGATTCACCTTATTTACTCACCTGTTATTCACATTTTTCCTTTATATCTCTCATATTTATCCAGTTCACTTTCATATTTTTCACTCGAGTTATTCTTCCCCTCCGTGTTCTTCCTCTCTCATTCTTTCTCTTACATTCATTACTTACATTCAATCACCCAATATTTCTCACTGACTCGCTCTCCTCTTCATTCATTCTTTGTTCAATTTATTCCTCTTTCTCCTCTTCCATTACTTTAGTCTTTGTTGTTCTTCCTTCCTTTCTGTTCATCACTTGTTCACTTCTCTCTGTTCCTCCGTGGTGAAAATGTGTCAGTAAGCGTCGTCGTAGGAGAGGAATGATGTCACTAGTTGCCGTCGTGCCAATAACAGGCGCGTTAATTACAACCGGACGAAAAGATGACGTCACTGGACATTGTTATCACTGATGATGTCATGTCGGTAACGCGCGTTTCAACCATCACTATCATGGACCAAAAGAGTTTAATGACATCACGTGTTCCGTTATTACAGCAGGGATGACAGCCGGGCTAGGTAATGACGTCAGTGGGTATCTGTTGTTATGGCATTAACTAGTACGTCAACAACAGCCTGGAAGAGGGAGTGACAAGTGAGCATCGTTGTTGTCACGGTAGTAATGAACGCCTCGACCACAGCGTGACAGCCTGACGTCATTCACCAGCAGGACATCCTTCATTAATACAACTATAAACGGTTGATTTCATGAGTCTTATGACACGAACTCATTATTGAATTTCTTTTTATAATCTAACACATTTTAATTTCCATAGACAGTTACTAATTCAACGGGTGATAAAAATAAAACAGGAAATATTATTCTAACAGTTATAATAAGACCTGCCATAGTTTTTTTTCTCATAAACTTCCTAAATTATGTAAGGAAATACTACACAGAGCAATTACGAACGATGATCTTGGAGTGGAGGCGGAGGAGGGTGAGGAGGAGACATCGCGCCTTGTCCTTGATGCTAATGGGTCCTTGATGATCTCTTAAGATGAGGGGGGCGGGGGATGAGGTGGTACTGGTGAGGGGAGGGAAGGGGGGTAGGACAGCTGGGACCAGATTAGATTTATCCTGCAGCTGATCAAGTTGATAAAAAAATCCTGTATAAATTCATATAAGTTGTTGCTTTGTTGTTACACACGTGTGTGTGTGTGTGTGTAAAGCACAGTGGTGGCAGCACCTGGACCAACCAGGATAATCAACAACAACTTGGCAATAGCAAAACAAAGGTGCGGCCCGATTGTGTCCGGCCGGGTGACCTTGTGGGAGTGCTGCTGCCTCCCCCAGGTTACCCCACCCTTGCCACTTGCATCTCCTTCAACCCCTGCATTCTCTCCCTCCATCCTGTAGATACACCTCCCTCCCTTGCTTCTCTCCCCCGCTATAATTACTGATTATCATAACTAAAATTTGGCCTGAGGGAGAGACTGGTGCCGGGGGCTGTGTGAGGCCGACTCACCCACTCACACCACCAGATTAAAGCCTTGGCTGTCGTTTTCAACAAATCACATTAGTGTTTTTGGTAATATCTCATTTTAATGCTGTACATTATAGTTCCCACGGAGATAATATTTTACCCGAATTCAGTACATATTCCAACAAAACTAAAGACGACTTGTGCTGATGTAATGAAATGAATTTATAAATACACGACAATAATAACAAAGACAATGATTTTTTTTTTTTTACTGGGATGAGTCCACCCAGGCACAGGTCACTGACTCACATCGGGGCCTGGGGGGCGAAAATGTAGTAGTAATAATAATAATAATAATAATAATAATAATAATAATAATAATAATAATAATAATAATAATAATAATAATAATAATAATAATAATAATAATAATAACAATAATAACAATAATAACGATAATAACAATAATAATAATAATAATAATAATAATAAAGAGATACAAAAAAATCAAGAGTGAGAAACAATATAAGTATGTTGTGGTGTCAAAAGTAAGAGAAACAATTCAGACCCTGCAATTATGTGTAAATGAGGCAGAAAGACAGATCAGCAACCTGGGACTTGGTCACAATTTTTGTGATGCCATATGGCAGCAGGGTCTACCATTAAACAACACATTATGCTTCCATTATCTTCCCAGGCGGTAGTACCTCCCTGTTTGGTAGCTGCCTACTACCTATAACGTTAACGTTACCGCCTGAGACCAGGATGTTAAGTCTGGGATATCAGGGGATAAATAACTTGTGGTACCCACTAAGTCATTACACCAGCCCCTGCTTCCGCCAGTGTGTGTGTGTGAGTAGAAGAGCATCCTGCCAAAGGATGCTGCGTCAAGGTTGTGCTGGAGGTGGGCGTGTTAGGGAGGGGTAGTGAGGTGGGCGTGTTAGGGCGGGTAGTGAGGTGGGCGTGTTAGGGCGGGTAGTGAGTGAGGTGGGCGTGTTAGGGCAGGTAGTGAGGTGGGCGTATGGTGACATGGACAGAGCAGTGTGCTCCCAGCCTGGCGTGCCTCCGTGAGACTCAAGGTGCCCCATCACACACTGGCCGTGGAAGGTCAGTGCCATTAAACCTGAGAGAAGAAGATGGCCGTTTTCTGTTCATGTAAATGTACACAACACTCTAATGGAAAGATGTCTTGGCTGGCTTTTATGCATATTTTCTCTCCATGTTCAGTAATGGTTGTTAAGTAAAGGCAGACACATCACGTCACTTGTCTCATTTACATCTCATTATCCTTTTCTATTTTTGAAGAATTTTACCTTTACTGAGGGAAACAATAGGTGGCTTTGGTCCCTATAACAGTACCTAAAGATTCCAAAAAATCTATGACGTCACCTCAGATGGTCCTTTGTTATTAGATAAATTCGTTCGTAACTTTGAAATTCAGCTATAAATTATATTAAGCTGTGTTGTAAAAAATGCGGTTTTAACACACACACACTTGCAAATAAAACCCATATGGTGAGTGTTAAGCATACACTGATGTAAGTAGAGAGGACACTACGTATTTTCCTATTATCTCAGTATTTGTAATTATTCATATAAGTAGACAACAACCACCTGTCAATTACTCCCCTGACAAAATTTACCAAACACCCAGAAGCCATAACGGTGACAAACATATACGGAAACTATTGACAATCAACCCAACCTAACCTAACCTAACCTAACCTAACCTAACCTGACCTGACCTAACCTAACCTAACCTAACCTAACCTAACCTAACCTAACCTAACCTAACCTAACCTAACCTAACCTAACCTAACCTAACCTAACCAAGACGTCAGCCATACAAATCTACTACACATCAAATTTAAAACGGTCGAGGTTGACACTATATACTGTACTCCCTTACTGAAAAACTCGGGAGGCTGAAAACGATAAAACTAGATACTTATGTTAAAAGTTCGTGGCTTTTCTGGACTTATTCGTGGATTAAGGCTGAGAGAACAAGGCAGTCAGGCCGTGCAGAGGCTGACCATGATGATTGTATCCAGCGGCCCCTTTTCTCTTTTACAATTACACATATTTTTTTTTCAGCGTGGGTAGCGGCGGCTAGGTGAAGAAAGTATGGTGGTAGGTAAGGGAGGAGGAGGTATGGTGCTAGGTAAGGGGGTATGGTGGTAGGTGATGGAGGAGGAGGATGAGAAGGAAGTTATGATGGTAGGTGAGGGAGGAGGAGGAAGGCATGATGATAGGTGAGGGAGGAGGAGGAGGAAGGCATGATGATAGGTGAGGGAGGAGGAGGAGGAAGGCATGATGATAGGTGAGGGAGGAGGAGGAGGAGGGTGTGCAGGAGATGTGAGGGAACTGTCCATGATCCTCGGGTTTACCACAGGTCAGAGGTCAGACAGGATCCCCACTAGTTAACTGCTATTAACCAACTACTATCAAGGTCATTTTAGCCTGAGTATATACATCAAGTTGCCTTTGTTTCATTTCGGCAGTGGGTACATAACGCAATCATCAGTACAATGTCTTCTATCGCAACATCCTTAACAGCATCTTATTACGGGTATACTGCAATACTTTGTGGGTGTTTACGTGTGTGTGTGTGTGTGTGTGTGTGTGTGTGTGTTGTGTGTGTGTGTGTGTGTGTGTGTGTGTGTGTGTGTGTGTGTGTGTCCCTACAAACTCTAAAGTGCAAAATAGAATCACAGGTATTCATTACTATTTCGTTTCTATTGTCTATTTACAATTACCTGGACCATCAACAAAATAGAAAGGTGTGTAGTGTGCAGGCTGTGGTGGAGGGTTGTTATTTAACAGATAATAATGTCTACTATAACCCTAATTAATGTTTGTTATAACCTCAAGTGGCACCTGTTATAACCTCAAGTGGCACCTGATATAACCTCAAGTGGCACCTGATATAACCTCAAGTGGCACCTGCTACGTCCTCAAACATCACGTGGTATAACCTCTTTAGCCTCAACTAGCGTGTGTTGTACAGCCAAAGATGGTGGATGGTGGTGCCCCCTGGCGAGATATGCGGTCCCACCTCTGACTTTCCCTCATCTCTCTACTCATCTCCGCTACCTGGTTAAACTTACCCTCCTCCAGGGAGTCTCACCTTTAAACGTATAATCAGTAAAGGTTCTTCCTGGTTTAAGCTTTCTTCTTTAAAATCATGTTAATGCTTAAAGCCATACATCATTTTGTGTGTGTGTGTGTGTGTGTGTACTGTCTAAAATCTGTATATCACTGTATGAACGTACGGCACTACACTATTTATCTAACCCTTGCCTTCCAAGTCGTTTATCACCTCAGTCAGTTTCACTCTCGTTGTCTATTCAGATTATCCCAACACTTCATCAAGTCCTCGTGTTACCAGACGTTCAATCAAACACCAGAACTAAGCTACTCTTATCTCCCATCTAACCCAGAGGCAAGTTCGGTTTGTTTACACTCTGGAAAGCATTAATCTCACTTCTTCGTTAAACAAACAAGGTCACAGCATACTCCCTTGTCGCCCAATAACAACACCTACCCCCCCCCCCCTAACATACACAAACACACACACAAACGGACACAACTTCAAGATTACTTTTCCATGCCTTCAACATTTTTCTTGCGGGCGTCGTAGAAAAGGTATTTATTTACCTGGATAGATAAATTTATTAGGTACGTCCTCTCAACCTTGGACTAAGTGAACCCCCGAGTAATACATTTTGGTGTTGACATGGTTGTGGTGATGGTGATGATAATTGAGGGAGTCGGGTGGTGATGTGAGTGGTGACTGATGGATAACACTGGTTGGTGGGTCGAGTGGTGATTGTGGTGGTGATGCTGGAGTTAATGATGACTGATGCTGAAGCAGGGAGGAACAAAGCGCTAATCACCACAGGCATCCACAGCCCCGTACTTCCTGTTCTCCCCACACCAAGGACGCCGTTGCTCCCAATGCATTAGAAGCAACAACAACAACACACACACATAGATTTATACCAACACACACAAACCAGTATTCTCCTACTACCCCAAGATGACGGCAATAAGTCCCTAAACACGAGAAATTCAACTTGTTCCACACATGAATGACAGGATGATGATAAACAATAATATAACAAGGTACCACCATCCCCCACACCTTCCCTGATACACGGTCTACAGTATAGCAGGCGAGGTGACCCGAGCGTGAAAGGGCAAATGTGAATAGGAGAGACAGGAAATCAAAACGTGTTCATGAGACCGACCGACCGACCGACACACACACACACACACACACACACACACACACACACACACACACACACACACACAAAAGAGATGACTGAGGGTATAACTATGTTTAAAATCCACGAGGTAATAATATTGATGTGTGAAGAACGAGAACTGTATAGCAAGATGGTTAAGGACGAGACAATATTTACAAAAGTCAGCAATAACAACGTCAGCAATAGTTGTAGTGAGTGAAAGGAAAAAATCGTGTTTTGTTAAGTAAAGAATGACAAACAAATGTGATCTTTTTTTTTCTTGTATCGAGAGAAGCAGTTTATCAATAGCTATGAGTCGACAAGAATTAACAATATCAGCGAATGTAGAGCGAGGTGTTGCGTTCATTATTGTGGTGAGAGGGAGAAACTGTTTACTACGTCAAGTGATCAACAGACCAATCAGTGTGTAAGTGGAGTGTGTAGGTGAGTGTGTAGGTGAGTGTGAAGGTGAGTGTGAAGGTGAGTTTCTAGGTGGGTGTGAAGGTGAGTGTGGAGGTGAGTGTGTAGGTGTGTGTGGAGGTGAGTGTGAAGGTGTAAAAAATAATCATCGTTATAATATTATTAACAATATTATGTCATTATTGATAAGGACATTACTAAAATATGATTAATTACGATACAACTATAATTACTGATACTATTATATCTATTACCATTCTACTATTTCATAATTACCGATAATAACAGCAACAAACTCAAAATGATGAAAATTAAATAGCACAATAATTCCCCCAATATAACCAGACAGAGGTAGGCAGGTAGGGAGAATTGAGGCAGGTCACTGTAGCCTTCACTGCTTCAGAGGCTTATAAGTACCTGCTCTAGCCTCAAGCACTCACTCGACACCCTGATCCCCCACAGTAAGGAACAGGCTGCTGTATGATCGACCGTCCGTACACAGACTCCTTAGCACCATCCCAAGCCTGTGTACTATCACTTGTAGAGCACTAGGTGAGTTACCCGGCTTAAGAGGCAAGAGATATTTACAGAAATAACAGAATTTATAACTGGCATGTGGAACAAGTGGAGTGGAATCATTGTTTGCACTACAGCATCCCGGATGTCTGGAAGTGTTACAAATAACGCATTTCTCCTGCAATTCCTGTATACATGTGTCAGTCGTGCGTGTGTATGATGCGTGTGTGTGTGTGTGTGTACATGTGCATGATGCGTGCTTTAAGTGTTCACAGGAGGAAAGAGTGCATGAACAATAGAAATTATATTTGTTTTGCCTTATCTGTTGCTCAAGCGTTCTGTGACTATTGTACATTGCATATTTCTGTCTCTTCCAACACCATGAGATATTAATTGTAACTTGGATCACCATCTTCTCGATACTACCCTCCTCCTCACGCCACACCCCTTGACGCCAACCCCCTCCTCACGCCACACCCCTTGATGCTCACTTCTCACGCCACACCCTTTGATACATCTCACGCCACACACCCCTTGATGCTACCCTCACGCCACACCCTTGATACTACCCTCCTCACGCCACAATCTTTGATACTACCCTCCTCACGCTACACCCCCTGATGCTACCTCCTCACGCTACACCCTTGACAATACTCCACACACACACCCTTGACATCACCTCACGCTACACCCTTGATACTACCTCCTCACGCTACACCCTTTGATACTACCTCACTACAAACTTTATACTACCCTCACGCCACACCCCTTGATGCAATTCTCCTCACGCCACACCCTTTGATACTTCACCCTCCTCACGCCACACCTTGATACTACCCTCCTCACGCTACACCCTTTGATACTACCCTCCTAATGCCACACACCCTCTTGATACCACCTTCCCAGGCGCCACAACATAACGCAAACAGCCACCCCCCCCCATCCCTGACACCACCCCTAGAGTTCCTATTGTTTGATAGTATCCTCCCCCGCCCCTCCTCCTTCTCCAACCAGGTCTTTGTGACGATGAAGTGGCATTATTGTTTGTGAATGGTCTGATAGACTAATGCAACTCTTTGATCTGACAGCATCGTCTCACCCAGCCGCTGTTTCGCCAGAAGGTGTTACTCCTTGTTAATATCTCTGATTGCTGATTCAACTAACCCTCTCTCCACCTAAATACGGGAATATTGTCCTAAATTCACTTATTTCAATCCCCCGAATTATCGCCTGTGTGTGTGGCTGAGAATCCCATGAAGAGGTATTGTAAAAATCAGATTTATGTTCACCTTTGTTATTGTTACCACTATCAGCCATCACTTTCCGATAACATTTACGGGCTCCTGGAAATGGGCAACGTTTGGCAACCTCTGTAAGGTATTGCCATGCCCAGGGCAGTGATGTTGTGGGTGTTGCAATGGTGTGTGGTGTGAAGGGAAGGTGGGGGGGAGGGGTAGGGGATGTGCAGCACCTGAGCCACAACAATAGTGCGTGTGTGTGTGTGTGTGTACATTCCCGAGTAAGTTATTGTGACAGATTACCCCACGTGTTATGGACCCACCCGACACACTACTCCAGCCTCGTCCTCGTCTTTCCTCACTCCCCCCTCCCCCTTACTCACTCACTCTCCCACGTCTCATTACTCCTCATTCACCACCATATCTTCTTCACTCGCCTCCCTTAAGTTTTACCTGAAAAGATTATCCAGGATGAGAAAACAGAACACCTTACACTAGACGGTTACTAAATAATGAGTCGGATTACCTGAAGATTAAACGATTCTGACTAATTTCTCCTAAACACTAATCACCCAAACACTAATCACCCTAACACTAACCTAACCTAACACTAACCTAACACTAACCTAACCTAACACTAACCTAACCTAACCTAACACTAACCTAACGTAACCTAACACTAACCTAACCTAACCTAACACTAACCTAATAGCAACTTTAACCCACCCAGGAGGGAGGAGGAGGGCAGTTTTCAGGTGACCCCTCGAGTTTTGTTGTCTGCAGTACATACAAAATCCACAATGATATTTCTCTTCTTATTTCTTGTACCATTTATGTGAAGATAGTAGATGTGGACCCAAAAGTGGTTTAAGTTAATGTATATATACAGCACACAACGTTCTATTTAGCATATGAACAGGAAGGAATACCTGGACTTTTTAATCTTAATCCTTGAGTTCATTTTCGTGCTTGGAATTATTAAAAGGCAATTAATGAAGTAACATAAAATGTACGTGAACATTTCTATCATCAATCGTCCACACCCTTACACCCACAGTATACACCTGCCCACAACCACCTGCGGCAAACTTAATGTCTATATACACCTACACGCTTAAGCCTTCACCAAACCCCCATACCCATCCTCACCCAACCATCTACTAGGGAAGGCAGAGGTGTAGGGTCGAGGAGGGGCAGACGCGGCTGTACACGCTTGACTGGGTTGACCATTGGAGCGAGGTGGGACCAGCTATGTAAATGATCCCCCACTCCCAGACTTTCAAATATTTTGCCTAGTTAGCATTTCTTGAACCTTTCTTGTGTAATTCTATTTTCTCTGGCGTGTTGGCATCTCGGTGGAAGGTTTGTTGAGAGTTGCATGATGAGGCCAGAGTCAAGCAGGGGTTGTGGTAGTGTCTTTCTGTAGTCTTAAAGAACGTTAAGGTCACTGGTGATTTAATAATAATAAAAAAAATATGTGTTACTGGATACCTTCATCGTCTTGAATTTCTCCTAAAGAATTCGCGTTGATGAATAAAAATACTAGGTGGGGAATCTGACACCAAGAGCGAGGCGCCACCAACGACCGCCCCCGGACTCGGAGAGGAAAACGGAGTCATATTCCTACACGAATTAAAAGCCAGATCTCCCAAGTCCACTATAATTTTACACAATTTCTTATCTGTGGGTAAAAACAGTCATGACAAATGTAAACATCATACAATATCCGGACAACCAAGTTTCATCACTGGGAAATATGATCGATGCCTGAGCGTCACTGCTGCGTCACCACAGATTTTCTGCTGGGTAAATCTGCCTTAATTACTACATTACAGGATTGTTTCCTCATAATTTCATAATGAAAAGATTGCTTCGTTCTAACACGACTACTTTCGACAACTAGGAAGTGTTACAGTCTCGATTAACTCTAAAGATTCAATGTAGTTTAAAAGATCACATGTAGGCTAAACTAACACGTTTTAGAAATTGCCAACATTAATGTAATCATGAATGTAGGTCTGACATGATGTTGTCACGCGTTAATGAGTCGTAATAGTTTCTTCACTCAAGAAGGTTGCCAAGTAATGACGCCGTTTGGTAGAGACTGGCACCAACACACCACTTAACTACTGATCCCACAACGAAGCTGCTCACGTATGACGTCTTTACACATTGGGTAACTGTGAAAGATGTATTTTATATGCAAGTAAGTCCAGGTACACAGAACAACCACGAGGAAACTATTATTACAGTTTGTCTTATACACTCGTGGACACCCTCAAGGAATGTTGATAATGAACTCCAATGTTTTAATCCAAGACTATTCTCTCACAGCCCCAAGCTTGTTGTCTATACATTACTCAAACCTTCCCGAGTCAGAACACAAACCAGGTATCGTAGTGTTTCTTTAGCGCTACACACTGTACATCTTGTTAGCGAAACCGTTCCTGCAAATGTTTCAGTTCCCTATAATCTTATGCCCAACCTGTTTTCAAATGTCGTCAGAGGGTGAATGTTGGCAAGTGTAAGATGGATGGGCAGGAATGAGCTAGGTGTTCATCTCTTGTTTGATAGGAGGGTGATGCTGGGACCAAAGGAGAGAGAGAGAGAGAGAGAGAGAGAGAGAGAGAGAGAGAGAGAGAGAGAGAGAGAGAGAGAGAGAGAGAGAGAGAGAGAGAGAGAGAGAGAGAGAGAGAGAGAGGTGTGTGTGTGTGTGTGTGTGTGTGTGTGTGTGTGTGTGTGTGTGTGTGTGTGTGTGTGTGTGTGTGTGTGTGTGTGTGTGTGTGTGTGTGTGTGTGTGTGTGTGTGTGTGTGTGTGTGTGTGTGTGTGTGTGTACAGCAATTCCAAGTAATTATTTCATACAGATTGATTTTCACTTATATTTACCACATATGATCAAAATTTTACAGTTGTTAAGGCCTCTTGAGACAATATATTGACCACTAATTCATCTCATAACACTCTGACTACATCCATACAATCCAGATAAACGACTACGGAGAGAAGTAGGGCGAGGGATGTCAACCACGGTGAGAACTTGGGAAAATATAAGTTAGTTTGCTACAGCTGAGAGAAAGATTCCTGACAAAGCTGTGGTAGATGTCAGTGAGTAAGAGGTATTCATCATCATCATCACGAGTGAGTCTGGTGAAGGTACGTAGATAATGATTCTTTTGATGAGTTCATTTAGCCACACCACTCTACCTTATTAGTAATTACAGTTTTTCCTGCCGTCGTTAACAGACCGAAATGAGGTGAGACCAGTAGAGAGTCGTGACTGACTTTCTACTGTCGGCGTCTTGTGTGCTTGACTGCTGGCCTTCGTGGACTATCAAACACGGGAACCATTGAGGGCCTGATGGCTCAACCTGCCGTAGCCTTACCCTTAATGACTACAACTCGATAGTGGACACAAGGCTGAGGTTTTAGAGGGAGATTACGATGGTGTATTAATCGTAGGGCGTGACCAGTCTGGCCTCCAATTATGACCCAGGTAATCACGTCTGAGGTCAATCATAACTTAATGATACCCCGGATGTGGGTCAAGTAGGACCAGTGAAACGAACCCCTTCACACACAACAAAAATATGAGTGAGTGAGGGTGAGACACAAGTAAGGGCGGGAGGGGCTCGTCATCTGGCCACTTGTGAATGGATTGAGTCGTGAGTTGTGGGAGGGGCGAGGTGAGCGGCAGGGGGGGCGGTCGGTGTTACTAAAAGATAAGTTTTATGAGAGAGAGAGAGAGAGAGATATTAAGTCAGGTACAAAACTAAGAAGATTTGAGTAAGAGAGCGTAAGGAAAGACTGGAGGTAGGAAGGGTGTGGAGGAAAGGAGGAAGGAGGTGGAGGGAGAGAGGAAAAGGGTGGAGGGAGGGAGGGAGGGAGGGAGGTGAAGGGTGTACGCCTGAGAGAACCAGACGGTGAGAGGCAGGGGTCGTGATGGCCACACAGTCAACATTGCTTCATCTCCCGAGCTCTTCTTTTCACTTAGTACGGAGACGTGACCTGACCTGGTGGTGGGGCGGTGCTTCAAGTTGACCTAGTGGTGGGGCGAGACATTAAGTTGACCTGGTGGAATGGCGTTGTGGGGCTGGAGATCATCTACATCACCAAGCGGTAGATCAAGTCACATGACAAGACCTAATGGAGTATAAAACCAGTCTAGCCAGGTCGAAGTCACATCCGCCACCAGTGTTTACGTCAGATACAACCCACGAGAGAGTGCACAAGACAACCACGTCGTCTGTCTCTCTCTCAAACTTGTGCGTGTCATGACCGCTAATATCCCCTGTGACTCCTTCCTCCCTCCCTCCCTCCCTCCCTCCTTCCTGCTTCTTCTTATTATTATCCACAATGATCCTGAGACACAAAATGTAAATAGATGAATGGATGAAAGGTTGATGGCCGTCAGCTCAGCACAAGTTCTATCACATTGTACCAAGAGGTATTCCACGCGCCCAACAGACACGCGGGGAGGAATGGGGGTTTTCTGTATGGGTTTGTGTCGGTTCTCGATGTTTTTGCGTTCAGAGAGAGAGAAAAAAAAGGAGAGGGGGGGGGGAGGGAGGAAGGGGAGGGGAGGGGAGGGGAGGGGGGAGGGAGGGAGGGGAGGGAGGGAGGAGGGGAGGGAGGGGGGGAGGAGGGAAGGGAGGGGGGGGAGAGACGGTAATGGAACGAGAATCAATCTTAACTAATTGAGTAGCAGCTGGAAGTCAGCCGTGACCCACACTTAGTGACCCGACCACTTGCTTGAGCTGATAGTGTGCCGTGAGACCCAGCCAGCCAGCCTCCAGCTCTGCCTCCATCTTACATACCACGCACATCTTGCCCACACCTGCCTTATCTAATGTACATCTCCCAAACCTGTTCTAAACCCTCCACACCTCTCCCAAACTTCCCACACCTGTCCAATTAGCTAACACCTTCCATACCTGTACCAGCTGGTGTATTCCTCTTCCCTCAGTTCAGTCATTCTCATCATCAATTGTTTGGCACCCTAATGCGGAGTTCTCAGTGCTAGCTACGAGACATATGCACACACACAGATAAAGGATATATAACTAGAAAACTATAACATTTCCCATATGGACTGATTTACATATGGTATACCTAAGCAAGTTGACACGAGTATCTTTATATCAGAGAAGAGTTGGGGTACACAACATGACGCAGCAGTGAGTGTGCTTGTGGATCCCGGCGGTGGAGGCTGAGGTGACACACTGTGGGAGGGAGCTCTAGTCGCAGCCCCACTTGCCAAGGTGACACTGTCGTCAAGTGTGTGGGCGGTGCTGGTGTGACGGTGGTAGCGTGAGTGAAATGGTATTAGTTCGGGCATTGTAGTAGTAGTGGTGGTGTTGGAGATCTTAAGGTGGGGTTATAGTGTTGGTGTAGTGTTGGTGTGGGCGGTGTAATGGTGATGCAGGAGAATCAACGTTGATGTGAGTGGTTAAATCATCGTATTCAAGGGGGTAAAGTCACAGTACTCAAGGGTTTAAATCATCGGCATTAGAAGCGGTATTCTCAAAGACAAATAAACACTGCGTCTATATACTTCAAGGCAGGCAACTCACCTTGACCCAACCATCTCTCTCCTTGAACTATCTTTGTCATTCACCTTGATGAGTAAGTCCCCTTTGTTTACACGTTCCTATAGTTTACCAGCTGATGGGCCAAGGTTGTGGAGTCCTGGGTAAGGAAGAAGGATCCCATGTGTGGTTAACCAGAATCTCTCACCAGACACCACCTTACACCGCAGACAAATGGTGTAGACACAGAGAAAAGTAAATGGTGTGGGAAGTTTTACATCATTAAGAAGAACGTGTGGTGGGGGTGGGGTGGGGAGGGGAGGAGGAGGGGGTCACTAAGGCAGGGGAAATTGACGATGATTTTCTTGTCAACTGTAATAAATTTCATCATAAGTTCTGGAGATATACTGAGGTTAGGTTAGGTTAGGGTGACTTGATTAAATAACAAAGACCAGTAGAAGTTGTAGGAAAGAAAGTGTATATTAGTGAGTAAATAATCGTATCGTACAGAAGTGTTAAAAAATAATGTTGGTGATAAATGACCGTGGGTGTGGACACTTTCCCTCACTTTACCACTACTGTCTCATGATGCCCCTGGGTAAGTCTCCACCACTGTCTCTTTCCATAACTTAATCAGAAATCAAAATGATGATAAACAAATTTTAATATCCGTCAATTAAGACACGACGTAAATGGTCTTAAATCTATGAGGCGGCTTCAGAAATTTAATGCGTGTGAGTCTGAAGCATTTAAGAGAAATTTCCTGCAGTCTACCCTCGAAGACAAAGTAAACTAAATGATAGAACAAAAAACAAAACATCGTCTGATAGGTGTAACAGTGACTTACCACCTGGCTCACAGCACCTCATAATATTTCTGTGACAAAAGTATAGCTACACGACCTTCCTCTCGCCCCTGACCTCAAGCCACAGGTTTTAAGGGTCTTGGGTTAATCCTAATACCTACATCCTCAGTCCTTGATGCATGACTCTTCAGTGTTAGAACCCCCGAGTGGCTGTGATAATGTGGTGACTGAGGAGGAGCCCGTGTCAGGAGGTGCCAGAGGGCTGTGGGGACACGGCACGCCCTTCACACCAAGGTCTCGTGGCCATCATCCTGGTACTACTGGCCGGATGTTACTGCTTCCCCAGACACTGTGCTACTCACCAGTGTGTACTGCTGGTGTTTGGATTATTTCACATTGCCCTCTGTTTGTGTTGCTTAAAATTACTTGGTCGAGTGTTCCTTGGTATAATGCTCCGTATTGTGATACTTTATATAACGCTGCTGGTCGTGTGTTACTCTAATTCACTCTTCTGATAATGGATAGCTTAGTTCACTCCCGTAGTTATGGTATCCTTTTTATTATTGTAGTTGTGTAGTTATCAGACCAGCCTCTCAGAACACGTGGGCCACCTGTCTCCTGCCTTATTTACGGTTCGTGGTCCCCAACATTATGCTCAACCATCTCGTTACTCTCGGTTGTGTGGTCACTCAAGAGTTACTGCTTTAGATGTTTCTTTCCTCTTTGGTTATGATGTACGAGCGTATTTTGGGAAAAAGAATACGCCGACTTCATACTTCAGCTGCACGGTATTCAAATTCCGTTCCTTTGATTTGTTATACTCGACATATTCTTTTCGTTGTTCCACTGAATCGCGTCGATCGTTTTATACCGTGTAGGGATATTTATTTGGGTGCTCAGATCATATTGTCTAGCGTAGTCAACAATCATAGACGTAAAGATAATAACCTAAATTGCCTGGATGAGTAATGCATCAACAACAAACACAGACTGGTAGCCAAGAGAGGGAGATCAATGCTCTAGTTCTCAGCACTACCACTGTTGTCTGTTCCCACCAATTGCTGTGTTATGGTTGACAGACTGGGAGAAACTGACCACTCACCGTCTGTCACAATGTTTTGTTAACAGATCTTCTTGGTGATCTAATTTCCACTTTCCATCACCGATCTTCTGCATCATCTTGATTTTTTTCCCTAAACGTAAGAAAAGGTTAAATAATTTTTTTTTTTTGGGGGGGGGAGGAGCAATTTAAATTACTCTCTTGAAATGTTGATTCCACGTCCACTATTGGTTAAAGTATCTTCTGCAGTCGAGTACTTCCCTAGAGCACCATTTTGGGAACTTACTGTCAGTAGTGGTGGCGGGACTCAGTCACTGGCCCTGTAGCACCACGTAACTGGCACTCCCCGGTCCAACCCTCACGACTGTACCATGATATTATGGACCCAGCGGACATAACGTGTCTCTCTTGGAGTTGTTTCAGCAAGTTTGAATAACAAGAAAACATTAAGAGTCAGTAATCTAAAGGTCAGCTACAGGTTTTCCTGACCGTATAAGAATTAGACTGGACAGGTGAGCCACACACCTACCACTACGGGAGGCTGTAGGCTAACACGACAGGTCAAGTGTGTGTGTGTGTGTGTGTGATGAACCCTACAGCACTTCACGCCTCACCACCAGCACCAGGAGAGGCCCATGGTAGGTAGTGGTCTGTTTAATACGGTCCCCGTCGCCCGAGGTCCCCGCCGTCCGGTTCCCCGCCATTGCTCGCCTGGGTCCCCGCCCACCACCATGGGTTCCCTTCCCTAGTAGCCACCGTTAGTTGTCCTGCCTTCCCTCCTTCCCTTTACAACCCCACGCCGACCTTGACCACTATAATTACCTCATAAGTTTATCTAACTGTTTGTTTGGGGCACACAGGTATATTCTATCTAAAGGAAAGTCTTATTAACGATCCATTTATCCGGTCACCTGGGTAGGTTGTATTATACTCACGCCTTATCATTTACTTTTTACCTTTTAATAGTGACGTAGTTAAATGCCCTGAAATCTCTAATCACCCAAACTGTAGCGCCAGACATTTAGCCAAAGACATATGACAAAGAAAATGATCAATTTTTTTATTGACCCATAACAGTATATCGGTTATTAATGGGTCGTGGTTAGGAGTTAACTGTAAAACTACAAAAGCGCCATGATTAGTTTTACGTCCATTTTAGAGTTAATATAATTCATGTCACTGTTATTACATCACAGGAAAACTAGAGAGTCGGAAGTGATATGTGATTGCACTTAAATTCTCACATATATCGAAAACATTGTGAATACACAGTAGATATATAAGAAAAAGACCGTGCGTGTGTTGTAGTCAGAGGCTCACGAGGTACTGCCCCAACGTCCCGCCGATTCCTCCTCTTGTTGTTGAATCGCTGTTGTTTATCATCACTCCATATAGAATTATACCTAGAGGCTCTTAGTAATGAAATCAGCTGCTGTCAGTTAAGGTGCAGCTAAGAAGTACCTACAATCTATTTAATTCAATACATTCAAAGATACCCATGTGGCCAGTCAAAGTAGGAATAATAATAATAATAATAATAATAATAATAATAATAATAATAATAATAATAATAATAATAATAATAATAATAATAATAATAATAATAATAATAATACCCCTACAGATTCTCATTACTATTCACTCATAAAGTTAAGTCAATTACCTTCAGAATCACCACCAGAGAGGTAGCAGTAAGCTGCCCTGTACAGTACGTGTGCACAACAATAGTGTAACCCTAAACATGGCCAGGTGTCACGACACTACCTGGAGACGCTCCCACGCTCTAGCCGACACAATAGATGACACCACAGTAGGATGGGAACACTACCGTTATATTCTCATCTGTACTCTATGTCGTGGCTCTTCGTCATTCAGGTGATATCCGAGGAGAGTGGCAAGGTGTGTAGTGAAGGTGTTCTCATGTGAATGGTGGTAACGTAATCGCTCCTTCCTCTCTCCCTACTCGATTGAAAAGAGGAGTTATCAGGGTGAACAGCCAGGAAGTGCGTACCTACTTATGCTTCACTGCCACCACATCCTTATCTCGAGAACTCTCTAGATTACTGAACGTTACATCGTGAATAACAAGAACAACTCCGTCGATCAGGTTTATGGTGAGGCTGATGAGGACCACTTGTTGGTGAGTGGCTGGTGCTGGTGAGGAGTGGCAGGTGCTGGTGAGGAGTGGCTGGTGCTGGTGAGGAGTGGCTGGTGCTGGTGAGGAGTGGCTGGTGCTGGTGAGGAGTGGCTGGTGCTGGTGAGGAGTGGCTGGTGCTGGTGAGGAGTGGCAGGTGCTGGTGAGGAGTGGCTGGTGCTGGTGAGGAGTGGCAGGTGCTGGTGAGGAGTGGCTGGTGCTGGTGAGGAGTGGCAGGTGCTGGTGAGGAGTGGACAGCTGCTACTGTACTCAAACTTTCTAATTCACGAGTGGACTGACGCTACACACAACAACATTAACACAACTATCACTTTCCTGTAACTCGTCAGTCATTTTATATCCGACTTACAGAAGATAATAACATTCTCTGGCTCGACACTGCCTTCTTTCCCTGCTTGCTGTATCTGATAATGACCTCTTTTTTGCTCCTGTAATACCTGTCTAAATGCATAATATTTAAAGGTGTGAGCTGACCATTACAATGAATTCAATTAAACGCTCCTATCATACACGCTGGTCGTCTAGTCATGCGGTATCACTAATAAGGCGGAATGTATCAAGTGCTAGAACTTATTACAACTTTTTATACTGTATTGTGTAAAAAAGAAAATCCTTTGTATTATACTGCCTTTGTGACTTCGGTGGCAACAATTACTGGAGCCTGTGGTGGGTGGGTTTCGACCGTCAGGGACCTGGGGGCTTCACCTTTGAGGTTAATGACAAAGTTCCGGGCGATTTTGGCGAAAGGTCAGTCTTTCCACCGACCACTCAAGAGGTATTTCTTGTTGCCAGACAGACGTCCAGTAGCCTAAACCTTTCTACCACAAGAATTTGGGGCTCAAGGTCGAACTTTTATTACGGTACTGTTGAATCGACAGAAGGTTTATGACACTCAGGAGCTGGCCGTGTGTGGCGTGAGAGAGAGAGAGAGAGAGAGAGAGAGAGAGAGAGAGAGAGAGAGAGAGAGAGAGAGAGAGAGAGAGAGAGAGAGAGAGAGAGAGAGAGAGAGAGAGAGAGAGAGAGAGAGGATATAACACAATGTTTACATCAGTCAGCCGACTGCCTTCAAGAAGTGTATTTGCAGTAAAATTGTTGAGTTATGCTAATCATTTGCAAGCTCTGTGGTATTCAACTTCAAGGAACGATTTGCAAGAAGTGGTTAGTTAAGAAATGTACACAAGCTTATGAGAGACAAGGTGAAAGGAATCGTTGGTCAATCGCCCCAAGAGGAGGAGTAAAAAGGTTACAGCCAGAGTGCTTAACAAAGTGACAATGATGACTCAAGTAACCTTTTTACTCTTTGTCACCACACGTAGTCGTCCTCCACAAGACCCGTGTGTTGTGAAGGACGTGAGGGAATCTAGTAGGTACCTTCTACCTTCCCTAGATGAGATGGAGGGGAGGGGGGTGCGACGAGCATTGTGACGCACAGGCTCTTTGGTGTGACAGCTGATGGAACAATGGACTGCCTAAGGCCCTCAGTGCAGGGATGTAAACCCTGAATAAAAACTAGGAATATTATCTAAATCAACCTTGGGACCATTGTTGTTACAAGCACTGGGTTACCAACGTGTTATTCTTACTCCTCTAAGTTAGGTCAGGTAAAATAAACGCTCAAATTAAACTTACAGACTCCTTATATGCTGACCTATAAAACTAGAAACAATTAACACCGACGATAAGGACATTAGTAAAAACTTTTGTCGACAAAGACCTACTCGGCCGTTAAAGGTCTCTCCCAGAATTGGTTCATATGAATTACCACATGCATTTATATGCTTTATCTAACAAAACACTGTGGTACCTTGTGTCACAGTCAGCTACCCTCTCTCTCACCCCAGCTCTCAGGTAATGCTGGTGATAATGGTCACCTTTGCTGCTTTGTTTACTACCTGCCATCTAGGCTGCCTGTCTCCTCACCTATCTCACCAAGAGTACTATTCCTCACTCCTACTACCTATAGTTCACCACCAACCTGCCCACCTCTGTCACTGTATGTCATAACAATAATTAGGAGCCCAGCTGACTACCGCTAGAGCGAGGAAGTGTTCCCCTGTCGTCAACACCATCATCAGCGCTGTGTGTTGCTCCCATGGCCCCATTGTTCTCTAGGCATGAAGGGTTTTATTGCTACATTTATAAACTGTCTTTTTTATCGGTGCAGTGTTGGCGGTGGAGTGTGGCTGTGTGCTTCCTACTCTGTAGTCTAGAGGACGGGTATGTTTACTCAGACCTCCTCCTTCATACTTTACCTCACTCCTCATCTTCCTCTATCATCCAACAGTTCACCTTCCACCTCTTCTCTCCTTTCTCTACCTCTCATCACCTTCTATCCCTCCTCCATCTCTACTTCAACTTCTCATCACCGTATTCAAGCTCTTCTCCTTTTCTTGTAACCTTCCTGCCACTGGTCACACCTGTCTGCTCATCTTAAAAGACCTTCTGCTCCAGGTCTTGCTCTACAACCCGGTGTCACGTGCTACAAGTCCTCCTGAAGGCACTTACTCGGTTTACACTGTTAAATAAGTGGAGAAGCAAGTGTGTAGCGACAGTTAGTTCGGGCGACGATCGCAGGCTGTGAGTGAGGGTGGTGTTAGCGGAAACCTCCCATGTTTGTGTTACAGTGCCAACAACTAAACCAATATTGATCTTCCTATACTGCCTGCGGCCACGAGAAAACCCGCCATCTCACTACCTAGAGGAGAGTCCGTGGCACACTCCCTCCTCACCTACACAATACACCCCATAGCCTCTTTCTCATCAGTATGACAATTACAAAAGAAAGAATACTTGTGTTGTGTTCTCTGCCAGATAAGATTAGTTTGCAAAACCAAGTCCAAATAACCTTATAGCTCTTACCGCATCTGTGTTTTACTGTTCGTTTTTCTTCCTGCATCTTTCTTTTTTCTTTTTTTTTATTTTCCTTTTCATTCCCAAATACACAGTTCGGGGGATATAGAATTTACCCATCTGTCTGCTCGATAGTGACTTGGATTTGGTTTCTACGCAATAACTTTCCATCGACTCAATAGATTAATAACTTCAGCAATCGTTTTATATTCTCTTTTTCACAACAATTTTGTCTTTTCTACTCCTTGGTTCTTATTTCCGGTTTTCCTTTTCTTCGTGTTGACTGCCGCTCTCCCTCGTGTGATGGTCTTAGGTGGGTGAGGAGTGCGGCGAGACCATTAAAGGGGTGTTATGGTAATCGAGAGAGGGAGGTCCTACTCTGTTAAGTGTGCCAAGAGTCACCACCACGGAGAACATAATGATGTAAGCCTTGATGGTGACAGTGGGAAGCTAAGCAGAAGTCGGCAATAATACCAACTTAACTCACAAACTTCAACTTACTCGTCAAGATCAATATTAACTTAAGGATCGTAAAATCTTGGTATAATACAGTATTGTGCGTGCAATGGTTCAGCCGGCAGCCCGCCCGGCCGGGTCGTCGTCATCTTGGCAGAATTTTGAGCTGTCATGGTGTACTGTACCCTGTACCCTCCACACACAACACTTAATAATATAATATTTACATTATTTCTCAAAAGTAAAACCAGTTTTCTTTTTACAGGAAATAAAAACCTTCCGTTTTATGTTTGTCTGCCGTCAACTTGACTGATTTTAAGTCTCTCTTCATTATTCACTGAAGCGTAAAGTTTTTTCCCTCTACCTTATCATGAGTGAGCCGTCCTGAAGTGGTAGGCAGAGAATTTTTTTAATTTGCCCTGCACGGGGTCTAGTTTGCTGGGCACGTGTGTGGATAGCGTAGGCGCTGCCACCCACCAGTCAGGGGTCACCCTGGCATTTAGAAAACGGTACGTGGGTGAAGATGCTCATAGGGGCGGGAGTCACAAAGAGATTTCTCGTATAAATCTCTAGGATCTATCGTGTCTCCAAAAGCTATACGCCTTTAGCAAAAAGGCTTCTCTTACGATTTCTCGCACTGGTGCTGTTGACTGGAGGCGCTGGTGTGCACGGGTTCCTGCACGTAATCCTCCTCTCCCTCCTAACGACGGGCGGTACACGGAGTAGCTAATTTATCTCATGTTAGGGAAGTTAAGAAATCCTAGGAGGCCTATATTATATTTTTTATTACAGAACCTGCACTCCTGTACGGTGTGGCAGATAATGGCAACAATTTTACTCGAGTTTGTGTAACATTTCCGCTTTTGCAATGAATTTGTTATGAAATGATATTTACAGTGACAACTAGATTTTTATACATAATCATAAAAGTGAGTATTGCCGTTCATGTCTATTATGGCGGCTGAGGCATCATGTTGTCTAAATCAAGCGAAATAAAACCCACCTTCCCTCACCAGACATTACTTAACATTAACTAAAATACATTCCTAAATAGTTATGTTGTGAAATTTAGAATACCAAAGTTATTGACAATTATATACTGGAATTGGATGAGTTCAGCTTCATTCACTCTGTGGCCGCGACACTGATCTTCATAAAATTTCACCTTTTTTGTCATGAAGCCAAAGGCGTTAACGTGCATGGGACACCTGCACCTGTACTCTGAACCACATCATTAAGCTCTTACGAAGCACAGTAATGAATCCTATAAATTAGATAATTAATTTGCGCCAATTTGAGTTCGCTTTGGACGCCATTAACAAAATAAATGTTAGTATGAACCTTTGGTAGAGTAAATGTGGCGACACGACATTGTAAAATCATCACTAAAACACGAAAAAAAATCTTTACTGAATAGCAAAAAACATTACGTCAATTAATCTTAATGGATTATATAATAAGTAGAACTGGCCACGCAAGTAACATCTGGATGTTAATTGTATTATTTTTATCTGAGTGAGGGTCATAATCATGTCGTCACAATAATACTGAAGCCCTTATGTTACTTGTACTGATACTACATAACGATGTGTAGCTCTCCTTGGACGTCACAAAGTGTCAGGTGAAATTCTAGCAGTCATACAAAGTACTATGTTGATACTCTATGTTATGCGACAGTTATATTCCAGAGTGCTGGGTGGACGAGACTTACTGTGCATGTATTAATATTCAGTTGATGTTTGTTTCAGAGAGGAACGTGCTAGTGAGGACCTGACTTGCTGCGGTGGATGTTACAAGACAACGTCAGTAGGGGCAGCACAGTACCCGGCCAGGCGTCGTGCCGTGAGTGATGGCCCGTGTGAGGGTGAACCAGTCCTGCCTCACCATGGACCACCGACTAAGATGGTGGTGTCGATGAGCTGTGTCGGGCCGGTAGAGCAGCGGGGCGGGGCCACAGCTGACCCGCGCTGACCCAGCTTGACCCTCACCATGCGGGCCCTCACATACAGCTGGATCGGGCTGTCGGCGGCCGCGCCCCTCATCTTCCTCATGTGCGCCTGGGTGCTGGGGGTCTTCCACTCTTACCGCCGCCAGTGGCGCTCAGTAGATCTCTTCCTGCTGGCAGTGTTCGTGCAAGAGCTGCTGATGGCGCTGCAAGTGTTCGCTTATGCTCTCCTGAGCCTCATGAGGCCCGAGTCTTCGGCTGCGTGTGGTGCTTTCGTGTGGAGTCTGAGTGCCACGCGGACCCTACAGGCGGCCACGGTTGCGTCGCTGCTGGTGGACCGCGCGCTGACCAGCCAGTGGCCTTACAAGTACCGGTTCAGTGTCCGTCGCCACCAGATCCGTTACCACCTGGCAGTGTTGGCCACCATCGCTGCCCTGGTGGGCGTGGCCGCCATATTGGCTCGGCCGTCTGACGCGCTGGACACGTTCGAGCACTGTACCTTCCTGCCGCACGCCCTGCATGTACGCCTCTCCCTATTCGTGCTGAGTGTGTACGGGCTGCTGGTGGTGGCTGGCGGGGTGAGTGTGGGGGTAGTGCAGGCAGGGCGAGGGTGTAACGAGCCCTCTCCTGCACACTCAGACATGGCACCCATCGCTGCCACCACCACCTCCTCTACCAGTTCCTCCAGTGGTGGACGCCAGGGTACAGCTCTCCATGCGGCGGCCTCGTCTGCATCCACCACATCATCCAATGCGTCGTCAGGACGGATGGGCGGCGTGCATGGAGCTATGCACGCCGCATCCTCCACTTCGGACCTAGTGCCCCCGCCACCGCCCCACAGGCCGCCACCCGCGCTGCCCGGCAGGACACACAAGGGTGTGGGCGTCAACAAGCCCAGTGGGGTGCCTCGCACGCCTGCCTCAGACTTCCGCTGGGGGACAACTCTGGCTGTGGCGGCCCTGTGCTTTCTCGTCAACCA
The DNA here is from genome assembly GCF_018991925.1 of Homarus americanus. NCBI lineage: Eukaryota > Metazoa > Arthropoda > Malacostraca > Decapoda > Nephropidae > Homarus > Homarus americanus. The sequence continues at coordinate 2,681,697 of NW_024726235.1, read as the reverse complement.
CTTCCCATACATGGTAAGTACCTCTGCCTGCATCAACCTCGTGTCTACCATTAAACTTAACATTTTTGTATAGTTGTAGTATACACACAGTATAGTGAGCACCGGGCACATAGCTCTTACAGTAATTCTCTTACACATTACCTCGTATACACTCAGTTTTACACGGTTTTATTCACTGACAGGCGCCGTATATATAATGCCCACGTTCAACAGAAGGTGCACACCTCAGCACCTGCCTCCCCATGTCTTATGAACTAAGATATCATGTCGTGAGGCCACGCAGGCGGATAAGCATAACTTAAAAGATTATCATCACAAGTCAAATTTAGTTCACAGCGCCATCTATATAATTATAGCATAAGGATACTGTTTACGACACACAGGTCAAAACCAGACTGGTTTGTCTCGGTTTTATTACAGTGGTATATTATATATATATATATATATATTAAAGGATGTATGGATGTTATCGGCTATATCGAGTTCTTAGTATGGACACTTACGAGAAAGCCCTTTATTTCGAGAGAGATGGTGATAGTGTTGTTGCACTTGTCAATTACTTAGTCTTTTGAGAGACAACACTTAATATCATAGTGTAGTGGACTAACACTGCAGCACCTTGGCTTCCCACACCAGCTAGGGCTCTTATATATTAAATCAAACCTACAAGTTTCTGCTAGCAGTAATTTGTGGCTGACTTTCTCCCTGACCACATTATTTGACGGCGTGTTTCACTGGCTGCACCACGCAAGAGGAGCCGCTGTACACTGCCTGTCACCGATGGATCAAGTGGGACATCTGCTGTACTTATTACTCTAACACAGTAGTCTTAGGTGCACAATGTGTCATATATATATATATATATATATATATATATATATATATATATATATATATATATATATATATATATATATATATATATATATATATATATATATATATAATTGTCTCATCAGTATCAACTAATTTACCGTCTCGTATTATCCACACATACATCAAGGTGATTTGGACATGATAAAAATAACCGATGAAGACTAGGATGACTCAACGGCCATCAGCGGCACTGTGTTTAGTATTTACTTAGTGTGTGTGACAGGGTAGTGAACATGGTCAATATTCCCGGGGCAGCAGCAGCCCGTAGCTTGGCCAATCCTTGAGGTAACAGTACATGTGCACTCCACCACATTGATAAAAACTTCGCCAGTCACTCCTGTAGTGCTTGTTGATGCTGGCCATAGCGTGCAGGGCCTTCTGCTGCTTTTTTTTCACTCAACATGATAATGACCCGCTCTTCTCTGCCTACTCCTCTCTCCTAACAATGTGGATTGTTGTAGTACACATTCTCTCAGTCTCCACACATCATTCTTCCCTGAGTTGCTTCACCTGTCTCTTCTCCCTCCTCCCTCTCGTGCATGTGACTCCCACCTGCCCACCAGGCCACTGTGCCGCCCTTGGCTACCAGCCTACCACGCCACTAGTTTCCACACCACTTCAACTTTACTGTTTTTCTTTTCCGATTACCAAGAGCAACTGACTGGGTAATTAACATCAGAATTTTTTTTCATGGGTTAATTTGTAAATTACTTTGTATATTTAACTTTATATTACAGAGGATTATATTTATCCATATGATTATCTAGTTCACAGTAGGCGAGGATCCCCACAGCAGGCAGATGACTCTATATACCCTAGCCTGGACCTGTCGGATCTCCTGTCACCCTCAATGTCGTCTTTTGAGTCAAGAGGAAACTGTGTCTACCTCCCTTCACTTCCTTCCTTCCCCTCCCTGCCATACACACAAACACACACAGCGGGGTCAGCCAAGTGCCAGAGAAAATAGACCGGAGAGAAAGCACCACAAGAGGCAGAGCAACAGGACACTTGGTCACGGTGGGTCCAGTACTCATGTGTCTTGTAAACTTGGTCATCTGCATAATGTCAAAGGTGAACTTCCCGCCACTATGTTACTACCCTCTCCACCCAATACTGCTCCATCTTCACTCCCTCTCCACCCGCTACTGCTCCACCCTCACACCCTCTCCACCCAGCTACTACCCTCTCCACCCAATACTGCTCCATCTTCACACCCTCTCCACCCGCTACTGCTCCACCCTCACACCCTCTCCACCCAGCACTGCTCCATCTTCACACCCTCTCCACCCGCTACTGCTCCACCCTCACACCCTCTCCACCCAGTACTGCTCCATCTTCACTTCCTCTCCACCCGCTACTGCTCCACCCTCACACCCTCTCCACCCAGTACTGCTCCATCTTCACTTCCTCTCCTCCCGCTACTGCTCCACCCTCACACCCTCTCCACCCAGTACCCTCTGAGGACGATGATTTAACACTCTGAGGTGTCCAACTCTCTGTTGTTATGTCAATTCTATATGGTAAGGTTGACACGTCTGATGATGTAGTGACCTTAGGTAAGCTGGCCAGTGGTGATCTGTCCTGTGTAGCTACGAGTTTATATCCCAAGGATGATTGTACAATGGTCATGTTCTGGGGTTCTATTCAAGGAAATCTCCTATTACTTCTTCCTTACCATCTATTACCCCACCATTAGTATCCGTCGCTGATTCCCACAATAGTCCAGCGCTTGACTGTCCTCGAATTACGTTCCCTCACCTTTCACACCTTCTAACTCGCCTCACTCTGTTGCTTCCCTGAACCAAAACACCCACCCCCCCTCTTCTTATCATTGGTATTCCTTCCCTTCCCATGCCTGCCTTGCTACCTCCTGCTCTCACTGCCTTGCTACCTCCTGCCCTCCGTCACTGCCTGACTACCTCCTGCCCTCCGTCACTGCCTGACTACCTCCTGCCCTCCGTCACTGCCTGGCTACCTCCTGCCCTCCGTCACTGCCTGACTACCTCCTGCCCTCCGTCCCCGGCTGGCTGGCCACCGGGGCCGCTGTAGGTGGTGCTGACTCACCGCTCAAGAATTGTGCAGACTTTATAGGTTATTATTCTCTGTCTCCGCTGACCACTTCCCTCACTCAGTGTTTCCTCCCTCCCTCTGTTCAGGCGTTTATTGACATCAGTTTTGTAGATGACGTGGTTGTTGTATGATCATCTTGGCTGTCGTCTAGACATCATGGCTGTCGAATCTTTGATCTGTCTTGAATTTTGTCTGATCATCGGGGCTCTTGTCTGCCTGTCGTCCAGCCGGTTTGGTTGCCATCTGGTGGTCGAGGCTGTCTTCTGGCGGTCTAGACTACCGCCTGGATTCCGATGAACTATAATGTTGTTGTCTATTAGGTGAGGCTGTCTTATGACCATCACTGATAATGCCTCACCCATAAAATGAATACCATCCAACGCACGTACACCAGTTGCCGTCTACCAACCTGTTCCCTGAGCTGAGGTCTCTTGACACACACAGGCTGATCAATACACACTGAGTTCCAACAGCAATACGGCCTGTAACATCACACAGCCCACACCTCCAGGCCGAGTCCTCTCCCATGCTCAGTCATACGTCTCTTAATACGGCCTGGAGAATGTCTCATGCTCCGAGGATGGAAGGAGCTAAGAATTCGCTAAAAGCTTCATTGTCCTGTATGAGTGAGGTAGATGACTCTCATAGTAACACCTGCCTTTATAGTCCCCCACTCAATCGTCCCTCACCCTCCCACTTCGCTGTCTCTAAGCCACACCCCATGGTACCCCGCCTCCCCCTTGCTGCCTCTGTCGACACCCCCGCCACCTCTCTCACCCACATTGTAGCTTTTTTTACATTTTCTATCCTCCCCGTATTCACTCTTCCTCCTCTGTCCCCACACCTCGGCATTTTTAGCCTTTAACTCATGTTTTAATTGCCCTGATGCACCACACACACTCCTCCACCCCATGACCCGTGTCTGGCACACGCTGACCCCCACACGGGACGCTCCCACTATTTACAGCTGACCGCTAATCAAACATGCATATAAAGTAGCCCGTCCTGAATCACCTGGTGTGTGTCAGTGTGTGTGTGTGTGTGTGTGTGTGTGTGTGTGTGTTTTGTGTACGTGTACGTGTGTGTGTGTGTGTGTTGGTACATCACGCAGGTCAGGACCCTCGTGTTCTCGTGACGGTCAGAGTAGGCCTACGGATCAAAGGACATGATGTACACCTGTGTTTGTCACCCACACCATGAGAGCTGGGAGGGTTGACTAGGCCTACACACACATCTCTGGCCTGTGAGCAGATGAAAGGGGACTGGGAGGGGCGTAGGTCAGGCCTGTACATATCTCGGGGGTCGTGGGAAGGGTAGTGGTATGGTAGGCCTACAAGTATCTTAGGTGGTAATGGGGGAGGTGGTGGGGTAGGCCTACACGTGTCTTTGGGTTCATGGGGGTGATTGCCAGAAAAGGAGTTTGCCATCTTCGGTAAGTTATAACCTCCATCATATTTCTATGAATATAAACATCACAAAAGACAGAGAGAGAGAGAGAGAGAGAGAGAGAGAGAGAGAGAGAGGCTGTATGTATATTCATTAATTATCTATACATGTATATTATAAGCGAGTATAAGTGTGTGTGCGTGTGTGTGTGTGTGTGTGTGTGAGTACCAAGTGTGTGGGCGTGGTGGAGGCGTGGCAGAGCATCGTGGGAACGCAGGGTGTGGGTCAGTGTAAGACCTCCGTGCTCAACCGCGACTCGAGAGAAAGGCCACATTTGCAGCCCCACCAGCGCCCCGTGTCAGGGTCGGCCAGAGGGGGCACTGCTATAACACCCCACACACACACGCACCCCGCAAAATTAACAAACTAAATAAACGAAAACTAACAATAGAAATATAAGACGTTAGAACAATTTAAAACTAAGAAGACATATAGTTGATTCAGGCGCCTCACACTACACTGCGCACCACTGACACACTACACTGCGCACCACTGACACACTACATTGCGCACACTACCATATTAGCCAGTCCCCATCCGAGTCTCTGTGAATTAGCATTTCTAATCCCTTTGTGTAAGATGATTAAAGTAGTGGACTTATACATATGCGTAAGCTCCCTCTCACCCCCACCTCATCTGTCTCTGTCCCTCTATCGGGTCTGTCTTAAGAGGAGCGGATGGGCGGGAGGATGGGCGAGAGGATGGGCGGGAGGGTGGATGGGGGGAGGAATATATCATAATATTATAGGTGAAGGTAATGAAGATGGGCCGGGTGGTGAGGGGGAGGGGGTGGAGATAACATTAGTCCAGTAGTACTTATATTACGTGTACAAGTATTCAGTATATTGCTATACCATGAAATTTCTTGGGTTTAAATTTCAGGTCTATAACATTAGAAACAGATTCAATAATAATAATAATAATAATAATAATAATAATAATAATAATAGTAATAATAGTAATAATAATAATAATAATAATAATAATAATAATAATAATAATAATAATAATAATAATAATAATAATAATCTCCAGGCCCCCTATGAACAAGGTCTGATTATTTGTTTTTAAATTTTTCTCACTCAAGTTCTGTTTTACTTAGAAGTACCGCACTGCTGAGTCACGGTCGAATGCGCTACACTCTTGTTTATGTTATACTGTTAATGTATTAAGAGATATGCCGGAAAACTTCATTGCCAAAATATGTAGAGATGAAAACAGTTATATAATCTCCATTACGCGTGTGTGTGTGTGTTGGTTATGACAGTTGACAGTCTCATACTGGGTACACAGGTGTTGTATTGTGATTGTTACACCTGTTTACAACATTAGCTGGTACACAGGTGTTGTATTGTGATTGTTACACCTGTTTACAACATTAGCTGGTACACAGGTGTTGTATTGTGATTGTTACACCTGTTTACAACATTAGCTGGTACACAGGTGTTGTATTGTGATTGTTACACCTGTTTACAACATTAGCTGGTACACAGGTGTTGTATTGTGATTGTTACACCTGTTTACAACATTAGCTGGCACACAGGTGTTATATTGATTGTTACACCTGTGGGGTGATTGTTACACCTGTCAGAACCAACTCACAAGGGCAGGTGGTGCAGACAATTACCCAAGACCAACTGTGTTATATATACTGTCCTCACTATACAGATTATAGAGTTAGTACACAAAAGTACATAAGTACCAGAGCAGGTGGCGACTGTCACGAGTCACAGGTGTTGTGGTCACGAAGGGTCACTAATGAGGGTCACGGGAAGATACGAAAGATTATTGTGTGGTTACTAACGGGGTCAGGAGAGGTCACGGAAGGTCACCAGACAGCCAACCACTCCATAATTGCCACCAGACCTGGGCACACCACAAACTTATAAGAACAAGGGGTCATGGCATTGTTGGCTAGTAGGTGAAGGGAGAGGCGTGGCTAGTAAGCTGAACCACGACAGTAGGGGAGGCGAGGGTGTGGCTAGTGAGTGGAAAAGGGAGGGTGTGGTTAGTAGGTCTGGGGAGGTGAGAGTGTGAACTGTGGCCAGTGGGTGGTGAAGGGAGTGGCCGTAGAGTGGTGAACAAGAAAGGGTGGTGGTGGCCAGTGGTGGTGAAGGGAGGAGAGTGGCCAGTGGGTGGTGAAGGGAAGGGGGAGGAAAGTGGCCAGTGGGTGTTGAAGGGAGGAGAGTGGCCAGTGGGTAGTGAAGGGAGGAGTGGCCAGTGGGTGGTGAAGGGAGGAAAGTGGCCAGTGGGTGGTGAAGGGAGGAGAGTGGCCAGTGGGTGGTGAAGGGAGGAAAGTGGCCAGTGGGTGGTGAAGGGAGGAAAGTGGCCAGTGGGTAGTGAAGGGAGGAGAGTGGCCAGTGAATGGAGAAGGAAGAGTGAGGCCAGTGCGTGGTGCAGGGTTGCCTCCTCATCACCACAATCATCCACACACACGTCACCAGCCTCTCCCTCACCTGCCTCACCTTACCTGAACCCTCTACTTAGTTTGTTGCCCCTCACCACCCCTCCCTGACACTCCCTCCCTGACACTCCCTCCCTCCCTCTCCCGTCGTGAACGCAAGACCCAATATTTTCTCCCGTTTGTAAATAACTAAAGAACAAAGTATAATATATTCTTTACAACTTGCGTGCAATAAATCGCAGCGTTGCCATATAAGCGACAAACCTTGGGCGTCGAGAAGCTTGTGGTCTCTGTATGCTCGACATTATTGCCAACACGGTATCCACTCTCTCTTGTTTCTCCTGTCATAAATTTCCCCCCGACGATCGACACAGCTCTCCAAGTTATGATCAAAATCCTTCTCATGTACACACTAATGCCTTAACCTTGGTGGGGGTGTTTGAGCTGGATGAGTTGTGTGTTATTTGATCTGTATCGTTTACTGAGTGTAGGAGTTTGTCTGAACCGTGATGAGGGAGACGAAGGAGGGGGTGTAGGAGTGAGTGAGAGTATGTGTATGCAGTGAGAGATTATATGTGTGTGTGTGTAAATGAGAGAGTGAGTATGTGTTGTATATGTTTGTGTGTGTGTGTGTGTGTGTGTGTGTGTGTGTGTGTGTGTGTGTGTCTAGGGTGTCGAGCAGTAAATAAGATATTCCATAATTTGTGGAGATTATACATGTGGCGGAGCCTCCACCCTGGCAGATCCTGGCTGGCTGGCTGGGTGAGCTCGGTTACGCCCGACACACCGACCACGCCGCCCACACACCCACGCCGCCCACCCTCCCATTCTGCCCACCATTCGAAGAAAAGGAAACAAAATATTGTTTTTCGGGCAGTCTCACTTCGGGTATCTTTTTCAATCGAATTTACAAACTTGCCACAGGTGATCGATCCAAGACCAGCTACAGGTATATCACACAAAGCCTCAGAAGTTATGAACCCTGGCAGAACCTAAGCCTGTAGGTTATAGGCCAGAGCCACCTATGAACCAGAATGATGAATTGTGACACACACACACACACACACACACACACACACACACACACACACACACACACACACACACACACACACACACACACATCATCACACACACACACACACACACACACACACACACACACACACACACACACACACACACACACACACACACACACACACACACACACACACACAGAGTAATCTAAAGGTCAGTGGACGGTAAACACAAGCATATATACATACTGACTACCAGTGTACTTTGCACTCATGTTTAGGATGGTAACCTTTTAGTAGTGAGTCATCTAAACACACTGAACCATCTCCTTATAAGACACACATTGTTGACTTGTAATGTATTGATGTAAACTTAACTTTCTTAGTAACAGTTTAAACCCTCACTGACAAACTAGAATGATGATAGTGTTAAACCACATGTTGGTGTACTCCTGACTACTGTTAAAAAATATAAAGCAGCGTGTGTGTGTGTGTGTGTGTGTATGTGTGTGTGTGTGTGTGTGTGTGTGTGTGTGTGTGTGTGTGTGTGTGTGTGTGTGTGTGTGTGTGTGTGTGTGTGTGTGATGTGAGTGTGTGTGTGTGTGTGTGTGTGTGTGGCTACTGTTTGTAGATGGAGAGCTGAAATTAGGATGGGCTCTAGAAGTGTCCTAAAGGTGAAATTTGGGGAGATTGACCTTAGTGGTCGGCCCCTACTCCTTAAAGGTGAGCCCCCTCATTAAAAACAGGTCTTAAATGGGGGGAGACTCTCACCAAAAGTATAGTGTAGTTGATGTAGTGTAGAGGATGTAATGTAGAGGAAGTATCTGTAGTGAAGTGGATGTAGGTAATAGGGTAGTGGATGTAGTGTAGATTGTATAGTGACTGTAGTGTATAGTGAATGTAATGTATCATATAGTGTAGTTAGGGATAAGGTATGAACTATTACTGCTTATAAACAAATCTGACCAACGCCGGGTACCGCAGCTGGTCTGATACAAACGTTACTACTGTTGCTTTCGTCTATAATGATATTTTGACAGAAAAAAAATTAAAGATCAGTGAAAAAAATATGTCAGTCAGTTACTAAGAGGCGAACACAGGCAGTAGTTAGGAGGAAGTACTTGGTGCAATTAAGATGCAGTAATCGTGGGAACCTTTGTGTTGATGTAGTAGAACACACACACACACACACACACACACACACACACACACACACACACACACACACACACACACACACAAAGCAAGTTGATGACGTTACTACATTTAGACCTGAAGTGTAGACAGGTGACAGATGGACCCCTTGTCACTAGGGAGGTGATGAATTGTTTCCACCACTCACACAAATGACTTGGGTTACCTCATCCAGTAACGCCGTGTATGTATGTATGTATGTATGTATGTATGTATGTATGTATGTATGTATGTAAGACCTCCCTATGGATATCTCAAGTGCAGGATGATTGATGTGTTCTATGTAAATTTCCATAAGATCTGTGAACGAAAAATACAACAATGTTAAAAATTCTAAATCACCGGGATTTTTCTTTTCTGTTGCTCCTCCCTATTACTCTCTTCCTCCTCCTCCTCCTCCTCCTCCTTCTTCCTCTTCACCCTCCCTATCCATATTATCTTTTTGTTCGTTTCTCTATCTTCGTAATCATCCTCCTTTCCTTTTCCTCACCATCTTTCTCTCTCCTTCTCCACCCTTATAGGTGTGATCACTACCTACTGCCGGGTTGAAGTTCACTACATGAATAAACATATCGCCTTTCCTGGCTCCTTGGGACATGAGGATAACATTAGGGAAGAAGCGTCCTTAGTGTTCCGGTCTGGTACAGTTATCTGCTACCAAAAAAAATCTGATTAAACTTTACGATATGGGAACGTAATGGCGATGAGGTTGAAATACCATTAGTAGTGGAATTTTATCTCTGTCTCAATCTCGTTAATGTACCGATATCGTAACGTTATCTTCTTTTATTTTAAGGTTACGATGTATAGAACCGCCATCTGGTGTTGCTCACTCGTGATGCCTCCACAGATTAAGCTTGGAGAGGTTTCAGTGTTCTTAGTGTTTATGTTCGGCATCACTCTGGGCCAGACGTGTCAAGTGTCTTGTGAGTTCCTGACGTTATTTTGTAAGTGATTTTAACAACCCCGATATGTTTGACGGACTTTCTGCTGCCCCATCTACTGTCCGTCCCTCCTGCTGCCCCAACTACTGTCCGTCCCTCCTGCTGCCCCAACTACTGTCCGTCCCTCCTGCTGCCCCAACTACTGTCCGTCTCTCCTGCTGCCCCAAGTACAGTCCGTCCCTCCTGCTGCCCCGACCGCTACCCGTCCTTCCTGCTGCTCCAACGGCTGCCCGTCCGTCGTGCTGCCCCGACAGCCCGCGCGGACAGGGTAAGCGTGGCCCCGGCGTAATAGCAGAGCCTGAGGCCCTGCGCCACGCCACACACTGCTACCGGAGCAACGAACCCAACACTCCTCCCCACGTCCACCACCACCAACACCGCCGCCACCACCACCACAGACACCCCTACCACCACACCAGGGCCACACCCACCACCACCACCGCCAGGCAAAGCTCCGGGATACTCGAGGATAATTTCCTGCATTGGATAAGATGGAATGAACTTCTTCAGAATACAAAGAACGTAATAGCTTCTCCAAGATGGAAGTGGCTTTAATGGCTGTCTTTGGATACTTCAAATAGTGTGGAAGAGGTGTGTCAAGACGGTGATGGCGGGGAGGTGTGTGTCAAGACGGTGGTGGCGGGGAGGTGTGTGTCAAGACGGTGGTGGCGGGGAGGTGTGTGTCAAGACGGTGGCGGGGAGGTATGTGTCAAGACGGTGGTGGCGGGGAGGTGTGTGTGTCAAGACGGTGGTGGCGGGGAGGTGTGTGTCAAGACGATGATGGCGGGGAGGTGTTATTGTCAAGACGGTGGTGGCGGGAGGTTGTGTGTCAAGACGATGGCGGGGGAGGTGTGTGTCAAGACGGTGGTGTGGCGGGGGAGGTGTGTGTCAAGACGGTGATGGCGGGGAGGGTGTGTGTCAAAACGGTGATGGCGAGGAGGTGTGTGTCAAGACGATGATGGCGGGGAGGTGTGTGTGTCAAGACGGTGATGGCGGGGAGGTGTGTGTGTCAAGACGATGATGGCGGTGTGTCAAGACCTAACCTAACATAACCTAACCTATATATTGAAGGATGTGTAAATAACTGTTAAAAAAAATCATACACGACATAAATATCTTTCACCTTTACATAGTTTTTAATCCCTTCCTATATTGATAAACGTTTAGACAGCTCGTATAAATAAATAAATAAATAAATAAACAAATAAATAAATATTATATTGGTACAGGCTGTTGAGAATTTCATCTTTATTCACGAGTTTCTGTTTACAAATGGTCAGCTCCACCTTGAACTTATTTTAACAACACCAAAGTTAACACAGTTGTTACCATAAAACACCGTACAAAGTGTGTTAATTACCGGAAAAACATAATGGTTACCACTCTTTAAATGCCCCTTTTTTTCCCTACATAGGTTAATGGTGATACTTCTTAAGAATGGGCCAGAGTACCTGAGTATTACTTACCTACCTGCCTGACTAAAACGACGCGCGGCATCTCTCTCTCTCTCTCTCTCTCTCTCTCTCTCAGTTTACGATATCACGAAAAGAAATGACAAAAACATACGCCTTATAATAATGTACTACAACAACCATTAAGGAGAAACAGTTCACCTACCTGGGAGTGAGGAACCAACAGTACAGCATTGATAGTTTGGTGGTCTAGTCCCGAGAGCAACTACTTCCTCTGTAGGTGTATCTGTAAAGAAGGTGAATATTATTTACATATACGGGACTGAGATTTGAGTGGGGGGGGGGACGTGGATTAATGCATCAGGTGAAGATATCAGATGGATGGTTATATTTGGTGACGTCAAGAAGAGGATCAGATTAGGTAGTACTATATGATAAACCTACACACACACACACACAAACGAGAGGAAGGTCATCATGCTTCACCACTGCAGGCGGGTGACCAGTCCGCCCCTTCACTGGTGGACCTGACGGGGGAAGAACCCACACCACAATTTACTGATCAATGACCCACACTTACTAACACGGAAACTGACGCCGGAAAAAAAAGGAACATTCATGGTCATTACACCGGTTTTCCCCCACATAACAAATGGGGTTTGGTCCAGGATCATGAAGGGTGATGAAAATATAACACGACGGGGTAGCCGGAGATTACTGACTGACTGCACTTGGCGGTCCTCCTCTGAGTGATACTGCTGAGTGTGAGGCTCCTGTATGTCACTCTACCACCAGTGTGAGGCTCCACCACCAGTGTGAGGCTCCCGTGTAAACGTTAATTGGATGACCGGGGAATCTATCAGTCCAGGCGCTCACTACCCACTTCCCAGCAATTCCTCTCTCTCTCTCTCTCTCTCTCTCTCTCTCTCTCTCTCTCTCTCTCTCTCTCTCTCTCTCTCCTCACACATTACTCTCGGTGTGTCCACAGTGTATACCTCATCACCCACGCACCAGGTTTCTGACACTCCCTGGTAACAAAGCACAATAGGGCAGCCTGAATACAATCCCTTACAGTGCACTAAGCATCCAATATGCGCCACCCACAATTGACTTTCTTAGCAACTGCTGTTATAAGTCGTAGTATTTGACTAGTGAGTTGTTGTAATTTCGCATCGGTAAATTAGTCAGCCATGTTCTTAATGTACGTTTATTATTATTATTATTATTATTATTTTGGGGGAGAACCGGGCTGTCAGAATCTCAAACTAAAACAAAGCAGTTAAAAGCAATTACATGTTACATAGAGCAGTGTATAGGAATTTCTAACTCACAAAGTCCAACGAGGTGTCTTTAATACTCAGAAGTATAATAATAATAAAAAAAAAAGACTAATAAAAAAATCTGACTTTTACATTGAGGTTAGGGGCAAGACAGCCACAATACCTACCGTGAACCATAACAATGTCGGTGACCTTCCTAAACCATATACTGTGAGGGCGTGTGAGGTGGAGAGAAAATAAAAGAGAAAGAATTAGTATTAAGAGCTCCACAGGATGGGAGTAGGGATGGGAGGAGGAAAAGTTGTGACGGGGAAGAGGAAGGAGCAGAGGTCATGCGAGGATAAATGGATGTGACTTGAGAAGGTGAAGAACAGAGAAAGATGAGAGAGTGAGAGAGAAGAAACCAATCAGGCGAGAAGGAGAGAAGAAACGAACAGGAGAAAGGAGGAGTCATTGGATTTGAATAGTGCAAGAGGTAATGGTAAGAGTGGAATAACCCTTGTGGATAGGGTCGTGTGGATGGATGGAATGGAAGGGTAGTGGGAGAGGATTGTTGGGTAGGTTGGATGGGTGTGGAAATGGGTATAGAAAAGGGCAGGGGGACAGGGAAAGAGTCTCTCTCTCTCTCTCTCTCTCTCTCTCTCTCTCTCTCTCTCTCTCTCTCTCTCGTGCTCTTGACCTTGGCGGTGTGATCTCTGGCTGCCATTGTCATCCAACTCGTTCCTTCATTCTTTGATACAAGGCTGACGATTTTCCCCATTACCTGCAAAGTTTCCTATCTGACAGAATACCTTTACTTTTTACCATTTATTTCCTAACATTCTAATTCTCTCGAGGAAGAAGTTATAATTAAATATCGTTCATTCACATTTATAAGAACAACACAAAGATTTTTACCTTAATATTTCAAAGTCATTTATTTTACATTTATTATATTCCCAGTCTGTTTAACCTCCTGGCTAGATATTCAATTATTACACAACCTGTTATGTTCCTCTGCTTCAAAGCTTTTATCATACCTGAAGCTATACATGTTTTGCTGTGAGTTTTAATCCTTCCAAGATAATGTAATATAATGACACCACCTCTTACAATACCTGGTCGAAATAACTTGGTGTTGTCATTCATTAGATTAACATTATTATTATACTGTTATTATTGTTATTATTGTCAATGTTATTATAATGACTGGTGATGTTTTTACCGTATTGTTTAGAGTCTATGGCCTTGTGCTGTTCCGGGTGGTGTCTGCTACAAGGTTAGGTTAGGTTAGGTTAGGTTAGGTTAGGTTAGGTTACTCCACGAGGCTCTGTAGATACAAATGGAGCTGAACATCATAGTGGTCAATGCCAAAAGCTCTTCTCACACTTGACACAGGATACATAATACAGCGACTTATGAAACCTAGAAGCAGTGCTCTACGAAGCACCTACAATATTATCGCCATTATAATCCGGATCTCGTAAACGTGTACAACATTTAAAGGCAAGATCATATACACTTGTTTTTGTCCTGCGGTTACACTAAAGTTCACCGTTAACGCCACTAAAGTTCACCGTTAACGCCACTAAGATTCACTGCTACCGCCACTATAGTTTACCGTTAACGCCACTAAAATTCACTGTTAACGCCACTAAAGTTTACCGTCAACGCTGGTGTAACATGTGGAAGAAGCTGCCATCTGCAAATGTCGGTCAAGCGTATATGGGCCGTGTTGTCCTAAGAAACGTTTCTGTTCTTTGATATGTTGGTACCACTTAAAGACGTTTGTATCCTTCGTAAATATTAGGGTCAAGTTAAACCACAAGTATCATCTGAAAACATCAAGTCATTATTAACTTTAGTGTGTACTAAATCGTTTGGTTGAGCCGCTGACGTCCAATGTAAATACGAGCGTCTTGTTCAATCGTTAACATTCAATGGAAACTTTAATCTCTACTTGAAACATTACTGTCAACTGAAATCTCAATCTTCGGCCACAACACTGAGTAAAGTGGAATATTTTGTATTAACTGAGAGAATGTCCTTTTAATTACAACGTTCAATTGCCCTGGGAAAGTTTTCGTACATTGAGAAAGTTGAGGTCCACGTGAAACTTTTGAGGTCCACATGAAACTTTTGAGGTCCACATGAAACTTTTGAGGTTTCACCGAAAACTTTTGAGGTTCACATGAAACTTTTGAGGTTTCACCGAAAACTTTTGAGGTTCACATGAAACTTTTGAGGTTTCACCGAAAACTTTTGAGGTTCACATGAAACTTTTGAGGTTTCACCGAAAACTTTGGGTTCCATTAGAAGTTTTGTGTTTACTGGGAAACGTTTGGGGTTATACTGGAGACTTTCGTGTCCATTGGAATGTTTGAAGGTCCTTTGACAACGTTGAGGTTAACATAAAAGACTGGAATCACTGGAACCTGGAAATGTTTGGCGACTTGCTTGCTTGTTGACGTGTTTGTGTGTGAGTGTGTGTGTGTGTCTTGCCAGCGAACATCTCCTGAAGTCACTTGGGCAACTTGGTTACTCGTAAAAGGTGAAAAGGTCGACAGATTCTAAAGGGGAAAAAAAAGAATTACCGGAACTTGATAATTTGTAGGTGGCTTGAGTGTACCTCCAGCCCTTGTCACCCCAACACCTGTACACTCGCTCAGCCAGGGGGCGAGTGAGTGAGTGGGTGAGTGGCAGTGTTCCTCCACCTCATTCCTGCGATAAAGGTGTAGGCGGGGTGGGCTGGATGGGGTGGTGATAGTAGGGTGATAATGATGGTGTTGGTGTTAATGATGATAATGATGGTAGTATTCATGATGATAATAACACCTATGATAGCAGTGATTAAGTGTATCAAAGTAACTGAATGGCGGTCGTAAAGGGAGATTCTATTAATGATGATGATAATAATAATGAGAGCACTGATGATGATGATGATGATGATGATGGAGAAAATCCTACTTTATTATGAAAAATAGACTAAAAATCACAGTAATTAAAAACACCATCCACAACAGCAGCTGGGGACACACACACACACACACACACACACTGAATAAATGATATGGTTCAATCTCTTAATATTTCATCCCATGTCATTAAAAACTACTAAAAAACTACTAATCATCTTCACTCCCTAATTTACAATCATTAACTAACATTCGATTTACTTTACGTAGGAAGAATTGGAAGTTCTTTTTTTTTTTAAGCTAACGAGACAAGATGCCCAGACAGGGAAATCTCAAAGCCGTTTCGCACCCCCAGGACGCCAGCTGCCACACCTTGTTCCATTCACTGGTTCTTCTTATCTGTCATTTACCTCCTCCTCCTCCTCCTCCTCTGGCCTTGCTGAGTAATGCTTGACGTCTTTGCTCTGCCTCAATGCTTTCTTCTCTCATGCATAAACTCGAAACAGTTTCCCCACTTGACCTCTCACCACCTCTCGACACATAATCTTTCATCTTCACCTTCTTTACTCGTCATGTTTAATATTTTCTTCACTTTCTTTAATATTTTTCGCCTCACTTTCTTCACCAAGTTTAATATTTTGTTCTCACCTTCATTACCAAATAGACATGATGACATTACTCCCGGATAACCCACACCACAGCTTATGGTCACCCAGCTTTGGGGGACACAGGTGGCCCCCCTCTCCCTCCTCATACCTTCACTTACCCCCAAACACAAGACAAAGCCTAAAATTACCCAGGGATACTACAGGGCTTCCGATTTACGTGGATGCATTATCACCACTACGACTTTACCGCAATAAGTCATTAAGGATCATATCTTCCCGGGACACAAGGTAGCGTCCGACCCTCTGGCCACATAGTTTGAGGGACCATTTTCTCCCGTTTCCGTAAATTCAAAGTCATGTAGGCTGATGGTGGTCCATTTGGTACTGGTGTGGTCAATACAGGTGTGTGTGCTATAGCGTCGGTTAAGCTGTGGCTTCCAGGTTCACCAAAGGGGGAACTAGCCCTTAATGCTGGTGGCGTTGTGTCGCGCTGCCCGACTGGGAATTCCTGCTAGTGTAAAGTTTGACCAAGAGTGTATCCGCCTGGTGGTGTTGTCAGTGGTTTGAGGTGTTGTCACTAGCCAGCGGTGTTGTTAACTAGCAATAGCATGAGGTTGTCAGTAGCATTGACGATGTGCTGTTGATGGCGGAAGACTACAGTACTCTCTTGATAAATGACACTTGACGACGCATTAAGTCTTAAGACAAACCTTTCATCGGCAATATTTCTGCGCTACAAACAGGTCTTCATCAGCAACAAATCTTCACAAATGTCCACATGCCAGCAGGTGTCCCAAGAAGAAAAAAAACAACACTTCCTTCGAGGCTGTCTCACAAATCATGGCTTAACATCGCCAAACACTGGTCTCTGGAATGTGTTGATGTCTGCCGGTTACCCGTATAAATAACTGCCTTCCTTGACGTGAGCTGCATTCTCGCTATCACACACAACAGCTGACGCCTCCGGTCCAGATTGGTCAAAAATGGGGGAGCAAACGGCAGTGTGTTGCTGAGGTGGGGGCAAGTGTTGTGATGGATGGCGTTTGTATTTTATGACTGGATACATATATGGTGAGAAGACTGGTGAAATGACTGGTGAGGTGACTGGTGTGTTGTAAGTGATACATACTATTGAAATGTGTTGTGAGTGGTGGTGGTGGTGGTGAGGGGGACCACTCATCACAGTGTGTGTGGTTCTAGCGGTACACAGTCATAGTCGTGTTGATAAATCGTGGCAGCTATAACGTGAGTTCTGATGTGTGTGTGTGTGTGTGTGTGTGTGTGTGTGTGTGTGTGTGTGAAGATGGGGGTTATCTTTATATCAGGGTATGTACGGGTGTGTAGACGTATGTGTGTATATGTACAGTCAGTTATTTATGTGGTGGGGGGGCATGAGTGACTGGCAGTGGTCCTGAAGTAAGAGGAAGTGGCGTAACGAGCCTCACCCTCACCGCCCTAAGACAGAGGACAACATTGTAGTCCAGTTCATGATCCTGTTAGTAACAGTCTTCATAATACAGTCCCGAGGAAAAATAAACTTTAAGACTAAAAACGTAATAAAACTTAAGGTAAAATAGGAAACTAAACTAAATAATAATTTGAAAAAAAAAAAAATATGATGCACTTCAAGATGTGATTCAAGTCCAGCACTGTAATTCTGAAGAAAGAACTGAAGAGACTTGAAAGATTAAAAAATAAATAAATAAAAACGATCATCTCGGGAGGTCAGAGTGAGCCAGATAATTATACAGGTAGATCTTACTATTACGGTATTCTTAGAAGTTAAAGATGACATACGGAAGATGACACGGTGACAGTAACAGACAGCGAGGTAGTAGAGGTGGCTAGTGTCACCGTAGAAGCGTAACGTGACCAAACCGTTCAAGGGGGGGTTAGCGTCGTCTAGTTCGTCTCGGCCGGAAGCTAATGTCGCTTATTCTGTCTGTAGCGTATCCCCGCCTCTGATCTACTGCTGTTCCTGCTGCTGATAATGTTCCTTTTACCGCTATACTGAGGTGGTCGAATGCACGGTGTAAAAGGTTGGTCTTATCCCCAGGCTGAGCGTACCAGATCTTGTATAAGGTGTAGTGGTAGTGGTTGTGGTCCTCTGCTGTGATCGGGGCAGTATGCTGGACCATCAACCACACGTCAATTAACCTTTCCTCTTCCAGTTTTCTTCTTTTTCTTATTCTTACATAATAATCCTGTTCTGTTTCTCAGAGTTTGTATAAATTATTGATATGTCTCTTGTCGTCCTCGTGGTCTACTGTGTGGGATGTACCCGCTGCTTCAAGTGACCTTCTGGAGCACCAACACGGCCATGGTCCTCTCGTGTTTACCTCTGTACACATAACAAGGTCTGTAGTACCGCGTCACCTGGGTGCTTCTGGCTGGCGGCAGGTGAACGAGGACTAACACGCCTGTACATGACTTTTTTTACATATACACTGTACAGTATGTAATTTTGACGGAAACTGGTACGCAATGCAAATTATCTTTTCTCCAGGTTGTAAATAATTTGTTGGTCGCGGATTTTACGAGGGAGGGGAAGATAATATTTTGTGATATACGATTTGGTTAATAGGAGGTGTCAGTGTGTGGTCATGTATATTTAGAATTACTACAACGTTTTCGTAAGGAAACTATGTTACCATATGCTGAGATAAAGCTGATTGATGTAAGTCTTAGTATTATTTTTTGTTTTACAACGATAAATTGTTTCTCAACGAAGGTTTGTTTTGCCTTCCTTGGTTTTCTTTCTTAATAATAAACCCAAACTATTAGTATTACTGACACACTATTTGCTGCCCCAAAATATTCCCACCCATAAAACTGGCGGACCAATGGTAATCCCGGAAGATGGTGCCGTCTCTAGAATTTCTTCCTCGTCTTTAGTCTAGTGAAAGTTGGCGTGGGCGGCGCCGTCCCCACATTTGGGCGTGATGACAAGTTTTGTCGATTCACACGTGATGGACCCAGCCGCCCCCTCTCAACCCCACAGTCTCCGCCTCTGACATTATTTCTTGTTCACCATCATTACTTGCCGTCTCTCTATCTTTCATTCTTCTCCGGAAACCTTCTGCGCAGATCTTTTAATCCCAAGGCCACGCAGTGTGCCGCCCACACCGCACGCACGCCCGCCCTCGTGCCCGCGGCATACCTGCCACTTATCCCCCACAGGCCCTCCCACGCCCTGCACGCGCTTCTTTACCCTCAGAATACTTATCTCATCCTCCACACGCCTTCTTGCCTACCTCCTACACACACACACAGAACGATGAAGCCACGCACCATTTAGCTGCATACCGTTAAAACTAGTGAGTATTTACCCCCAGCTAGCGGCCTGAGGTAAAAGAGCGGGCGGCGGGGCGCATCATATCGGTCACATACCTTGATAACAATCGCCTCACTTTTTGAAGCTCAATCCCAGCCTCGATGACAGCCGCTGTCCGGGGACCGTCACACCAAACAGCTGTGGCTTTTTTCTGGAGACCAAAATGGTGCTCACCGACCAACTTATAAGCCGAGTGCTCATTATAAACGGCAGAAGGGAGGAGTGTCCTGCCTGCTGCCGGAGGGAACTCGTACGCGTCAAAAAACTTTAAGAGATTATATCTGTGGGTGTAATTCATCACCAGGAACAAGCCAGAGTAAGTCGTGCTGGGGAAGATAAAAGGTTATGTCTGAAGGGTTTCTTTCCTCTGGTCCTTATGTTCACCGTGTCCTGAGCTATAATCTAAGGTGTGGATATTGAAATACTGTACTCGTCATTTAATACGACTCTGTAGAAATAACTTTCTCCGGTATATCTTTTGTTATAAAGTGATGCCGGAATATATTGGTTTAAAAAATGTAATCATAACAATTTATACACAAAAAATAATTTCATTATTCATAAAAGATATAACTTAGTGCACTTTGTCCTCGTATTGTGTGAGGACATGTTACCTTTCAGTGGAGTCTGATAAACGTATAAATAAAATAATATTAATATTTATTACTATTACCATTATTATTATATTTGTAGACCATACCTCATAACCAGCTGTGAGAGGAGAGAAGGTGAGGTAACCTACACGAAATCTATTCAGTAAGGAAACACTCGTCTCCAAAATACACGTTTTTATTTTATATTACGAGGATCGAGTGTCTGTAAACACCGCTT
Source organism: Homarus americanus (assembly GCF_018991925.1). NCBI lineage: Eukaryota > Metazoa > Arthropoda > Malacostraca > Decapoda > Nephropidae > Homarus > Homarus americanus. Next base: position 2,661,385 of record NW_024726235.1, on the reverse strand, counting down.
GGTCTTTTATGTTCAAAGTAACTTTGTCATTTATTTTAGGTTGGTGGATAACGCTTTAGTTCTTGTGTTCACTACAGTTAAGAAGTGGAAGTGGGTCCCAGATGTCTGACAACCCTTTAGGGGCAAAGTGGCTACACACACTATAAACAATGCCTTTTTTCTTAAGCCAAGAGTCATCATGGCCGGCACTACCCTCGAGTTCCTTCACTTCCCTGACTGTAATACAATAACGTTTCCGCCATAATCAGTCACAAGTCAATACAAGAGTCGTGAGTCACCAAGATTCGTATAAAAATTATGTCTCGCCAAAATGAGGACCAAAGGACGCAACCAGCGTTAATATATTGTCGTAAGTACAGTAGCCGCCATCTTGTACTGTGTGCCAAGTGAGTCGTCCACTGGCTCTCTCACCTCCACTTACAGGGAAAAGTCTAATTCATGTTTTGAGAACCTGGATCTACCTGTCCAAGAGGAAGAGCTTCAGGGATTTAGAGAAAAAGAAATCAAACACGTTCCCAAACTTTCTCCTTACCCTGTGTGTTACTCTCCAGGTTAACCGTAGTAAAACACTGTATATAAACGTCGTTCCTGTACACTAGTTTTCATACAGCCAACCAAAACGTAGCTTAGAGGAACCTGTGTGTGATGAGGTGGACCAAGCGAACCCCAGAGTGTTCGTAGGCCACGTCAGTAACACACCCGAGACACCAGTCCTGCCACATCTACACGTCATGGATCATCTTACACCCGGGTATGTCTCGTGGCTTTCTCATCTGCCCCTCTCGTGTGGTAGTACAACCTCTCTCACACACACACATGTACGTTACTAAGATATCACGTGTTTGGTGCAGGTTACAGTCAAGCACATGTGTGTTATCTTAGCTCATGTTGTTGTTTTTCCCAGATACAAATATTAACGTGTGTTAACATTTTCTTTCTTAACTTCATGTAACAACCCGGTACAACCTTGGTACAAAGGTTATTATGACCTCATGTGTTCACGCTATCTCGGTAACAGTCCAGCGCAGGTGTTATCTGTGTGTGTGTGTGTGTGTGTGTGTGTGGCATTAACCCGCCCTGTAGCACGACCCGCCGACCCTCCTGCAGAAAATCCCACCAGCAGGAGCCCCGTCATTACCCGCCCACCTTTCTGCCAAGGTTCAAGAACCCATTTAGGGCGGACCTCCTCCCTAAAAACGGAGACGAGTACCAGAGTTTCCCCAGTACACGGGAATGGTGCCATCACTTCCTCCGCTTTCACGCCCCTGGCCGCCCCTGCTACTATGTTGTGTCTAGTGCCCCCCTGCTATGTTGTGTGGTGGCTACAGTGCACTTACAGGCGGGGAAAACATCCATGTTTATCCGGAACGATATAAAGCGACACTATGTACAGCCTATGAAACCCTGATCCAACACACCTGTACACTCTACACACCTGTATCCTACACAGTGATCCAACACACCTGTACACTCTACACACCTGTATCCTACACAGTGATCCAACACACCTGTACATTCTACACACCTGTATCCTCCACAGTGATCCAACACACCTGTACACTCTACACAGTGAGAACAAAAAGTAGAGCAACAACCCTCATTTATTTTTTAGTTCACTTGTTGGGTGACTTCAGATCTTCCCTGTACACGGCATGAATGCACAAATATATACAATCCAACTCAAGAAACGCAGACTCTCAATCACAGTAATACACACACTCATTCACACACAAAAATACACTCAGTTACACGCACATTCATACACATTCACACACACATACATGGTCCCCCACACGCAAAGTCAATTATACTTGGTACACTTGATATATATATTCTTTATACATACACAGTTAATGTATATGCTGTATTTGATAACCCTTGAAGGTTCGTGAACAGTTAGGTTATACCATCTGTACATTAGTCGCTGATGAAGGTGATGTTACCCCCACCAGTTATTGGCTGTAACTCAATCAGCGTCCCAGTCATTAGCTGAGATGGTCAACTGTAAGCTCCTCCGTCATTGGATGAGATATCGAGAATGCTCCAATCATAGCTGAGGAATCTATTAACTCCTCAGTCATTGGTTCCGACCCCTATAGCCCGGTAATCATTGGTTGACGTCCATAGATGATTTATCCGTGATCGCTGATAGGTCTATTAAAAGTTATTAAGTGCGTTAATGATATAATGCCTGTGGCTATAATTATCTTAAGGAGATTGGTGATTATAGTATACAGCTGTTATAAAGACTATACCTCTATCATAAAGATACTCAAAAACTCAAGATGGATGACGATGATAACAAAGGCTGACGACGATGATGGTGGCAGTGGGTAAATATGATGACGCTGGTAGTTCAAGTTACGGCGTATATAATAACGACCAGAATAATGTGACATTCCCGGTAATTTAAGACGATGGTGACACGTCCCCAAACAGCGAAAGTTCATCATTACTTTTTTTTTATCAGTGGCGGGAATGGAGAAGATTATCGTGACACACTGGCGGCCATCTGAGTTATTTCATCAGATATCGCCGACGTCTGAAGGCTGTTAATGACGAAGTTACTGATGAGGGGGGGGTGGAGGGTGTGACATGGTAATTGAGATGAAGGGTAGTTTCTCGAGGTTGACGGTGAGCGAGAGAGCTAAGTGTACCAGAAATCCGTAAGACCGGTCTCGGAGGATGAGTTTAGCGGGTAGACTGACAGGATGGGTGCGGGTAATGGACATTACGGAAGATCGTCTGGTTGACTCTGGAGATGAGCATACCAGTTTTGGTCTTGATAATGGTGGCGGTGTTCCCTCCCAGTGGTGATGGAGGAATCTGTGAGGCAGTGATGGAGCAGTGGTTGCTGTAAAACTTAAAATTTATCAAAGAGAACGAAGACTTGTCGGACAAAGCAGTGGCAGGCGTGTGTTTGGCCAGGGGGATTCCTTGCTCCCTCATCAGGATAAGTAAATTAGCTCGGGGCAATGTGCAGTTCCAAGGGGTGAGACTTGGGCTCACGTTCCCAACCCCTGTTTACCTGAGGCTTGCCTGAAGGACCTGTCAGACGTGTAAGTTTACCTTAGGATCACGCTCTTCCCGGGGCTGCCCTGGTGGAGGCGGCTGGCCTGGTGGCTTTAACCACAGTGAGGTCTGGTCGTTACTAAACAGCCGTTAAGTACTAACTAGATAACCGTCACGCAAATGCCAGGGAGCCGTCGAGGCCGGTGCAACAATTTCATCACTGTGAGGCGCTGAAGATCCACCAAACCTGTTCTGGATATCCAACTTGAGGGTTTGTTGGGTGGCTGACGGAGATCGATCGGGCAGATGTTGAAAACCCGTCGGGTTCAAGTTGGCGAGTTATCGAGACTGTTGATGATAACTCGTCGGGCTGGTACCAACAGTGAGAATATTCGCCGAACTCCTGTAGGATCTGGTGGACTGACGTAGTGCTTCCGTCGGGCTGGTGTACGACCTAGTGGACTGACGTAGTGTATCCGTCGGGTTGATACAGGACCTGAGACTGGTCTCGGAAACTCGTCAGGTAATTGTCAAAAACCTGCCGGTGTTCATGATCCGTCGAGCCGCTGTGGATGTTTTCTTCACATTGGTAAGCTGAGAGAGTACAGGCAGCTTAATAGAGCCTGGAGAATCCAGGCAGTTGGACAAATAATACTAACTCGCCCAATTAATATTGCCAAATTATATGCTTTGTCATTCAACTTCAAAAGAAAGTAATTGAGATTTAATCACCTGGTGTTCTGTTTCCTGAAATCTGATCTTTTTATTTGTTAATTTACCCGTAATGATTAACAGTGTTAGATCAGGAGAGAGGGATGACGTGTGGTTCTTACATCTCCTGCCTTGGTCATCATCTAACGCCGAGGATCAGTTTGTGAAGCTTAACTTTCACTTCCGCCGCGCTCACGTCAAACTAATGACCCGTGTTTTCTCTCCCTCACAGGTGAGTTGTACAGTACCGGGCTCTACGTCTGTGAGTACCTGGGCTTACTGGTGTGATGTTGATCATCTTGAGTGTCTATGTGTTTGTATCTACCGATGATAAATTTACTGCTCTTAACACTAACAAAAACACTTATTTTGAGGCTGATATTTTGAAGTTATACTTGTATAATATAGTGTTAGCGAGGACTACACGTTCAATATGACACGGGGGACATTTCATACTATCTATAAGAAATGCAAGGTGTTAGCTTTCTGAGGGTGTTTGGGGCATAACTTATAATGAGACACATACGAATCTGTTCCTTAAAACTATTAGTTGTTTGGTACATCGAATGATAAAAAAGTGAGGGTAGGCAGAGTTGTCAAGAGGCTGCAACGAGGTAACACTTTGACCATAACCTTGTAAGACAGCACAGGCCTCACCCTTGTCACGCGAGGGGTGGAGTGCCGTCCTGAGCGACCCTCACCTCCCCACACACACACACACCTGGCGTATAACTTGCTTCCCCGTGTCCACAACAACAATCCCAAGCCTTGTATTCCTTGTCCTGAATCTCCTTCCTCGTGTTTATATACATTTTCGTTTTATTCTGACTCATTCAGTCTTGGCACTAGTTTCGACCTTTCACCTTGAGTCTTGTCTCTTCATTATTTTCTTTATTATAAGGTTTTCATCTCTTGTTTAGCTGTAGTTAATCTCTTAAGGAACTCTCTACCCCCACCTTAACGGCCCAGCGCGCTATGTTCCAGACCATATACAGTACAAATACTTTCACGTCTCAACCCACGACTCAAAAATATATTATTTACTCCACTCTTTCTGCCATGTTTCCCCTCCACCACTCATTAGCTTTGTGTTTCATGTTACAGCCGTCACGTACCTCAGTCTACGTTTCCTCCATTTTAAGCCTCAAGACCCAATAATATATTTACTCGACTTTTCTCCGTTTCATGCTCCAGGCTCCTCCCATCTTCTCCCCCAATACCCCAAGACCGTATCCACACACGCTCCCTCCAGCCTAACTTCCAGACCACCAAGTGTTTGACTTCAGGCACCGCTAATGTCCGTTGCTGTCTCCTCCTTTTCTTCGTTCCAATTTCTCATCATTAACTCTAAATTTTCCCTCATTGTCTCAGGAACGCCTCAATCTTCTTTTCTTTTCTTTTTTTAGGGAATCAGCTGTTGTTAGTCTTTTGTTTTCTTGTCATCGATTCAAATTTTCTCCATTCACGAGTTAATTTTGTATTCCTCGTCCTGGTAAGCTTGATCTCTTCTTCCTCAACAGTTTTAAGACGCCTCCACTCAGCCCAGAACTCTCTTAATCTTGTTTCTTTACCCCCAAACCTCATTTAAAGAGTTCTACCAACACTTTCTTTTTTCACATTGAGAGAAATAACATTGAGGGAAATATATGTTGACAACGTTATCTTTACTGACCATCGTTGACCACCATTTTGGCCTTGAGAGGTTGACAGATGACCTCGCAGCGTCACGACAACTTCTTCACATGACTGAAGACCGCCAGGGTGTACAGGTGATGTTGATGGTGATAAGGAATATATTGTACCCCATCCTACGCCTCTTATAGTTCGCCATTTCCTTTATTGTGTTCTGTGGTTTGATAATTATTGTTAACACGTACTTTCGACGACCGGGACTTTAACCTCCAATGAATGCTGTCTCATCCTCAGGTCTTTCCTTTCTTTCACTGATCTCTTCATTATCCGTTCTTTCATTTCCTACTTCATACATTACCTTGACGCTATACAGTGAGAATTTTTCTGTATATAATGACACCTAAACACTCGACAGTTACAATAATACTGGGACCTGGAGTAAGATAATTGAGCAAGGTAGTTCAGTTATTTCAGCAGAGTGTCAGGGATGGTGATCAGATTGGGTTGCTTCCCGAAGTTAACTATGTACCCACAACACATACCCCAACCTGCCCTCCAAGACTCTACTGACACTAGCTGCTGTCATGGGCCAAGTACCACTACCGTTAATGCCATAAGTTGGGAAATGTGAGCTGAAAACCCTTTACCTCGCACCAAAGTCATGTTTATGGTACCACCACTATGGTCTCAAGGGGTGGGGAAGGTGTATGTACATGGGTGATGGAGAGAATCACAGCACCACCGAGAGAAAGTGTACGTAGACACCGATAAATAATTCAGAGTCAGTGGTGTGGGCCGTCACGAAGTCAAGGTTAAGTGGTGTTTCATTGGGCGGGATTGTGCCACTAGTTGGCCAGCGACGATGGGGGTGATTTAGTTATGTCGACAGCTGCTCGCAAGTCTGCGTCTCCCGCTATCTCTTACATCGCTTCAGCTACTCCATCCGTCTATTGTAATAACGAACGTTAGGCGCCGTGGTGGATCTCCGGGAGGGGACAAGGCCGTCGGAATAGTGAGATTTCTCTTGCCAAAATTTTCTTCTTCTTTTTCCATGTTGTGCTAAGATGTTTTACTAAGCTTCAACACAATACAAATATCTCAGTTAAGAATACAGATTATAAATAATATCTAGATACTGTGTGATAAGCTCAGCAATCAGCGAGGAGTTGATGAGAACCATCTTGTGGCCGCTGGCGTGATGAGCAGCTGAGGAAGACTAGCCGCGCCGCGCTCCACACTACACAGGTAAACACCACAACTTCCCTCACACCTGTAATTTTCACGACACCTCAAGATATATAGTTTTCCTGGTCACTGACACTAGTAGCTGTGGTGTTTTGTAAATATCCGTGCCGCCATATCTCTCTCCCCCCCCCACCACCACCTCCCCATCAAGTGTTTTTACCGTGTGTTGCTGCGGAGAAAATTTTTTGATGTTATGATACGTGAAGGTCGGTGCTGTACACTGTCTTACTAATGGCTTGGTGCCGGAATTTAAATCAGTGGTGGGGAAGGAGGCGAAAGAAAGACACGTGAAATGTTGATGGCGGTGGAAGACAGTAAAAAAGGGACGTGGTGGTGGGTGGTAGGTGGACATGAGGTATACTATGTGGTGATAGTTGTAGTATGTGATGGTGTGTTAATGGTGTTCCATGGTATCGAACACAGGACAAAAGAGCAGCACACTGACTTGTTAACCAATACACTACCAAGACGGTATCAATAAGGAGTCAGTAAATCAAATCAAATAGTAATGGAGGAAACGTGAGATAAATGGTGGAAGAAGTAAAGACAAATAAATGAAGGTGAGGAGTAGGGGAAGAGAGAGAGAGTAGAAACACGCGTGAAGGTGGTAGTGGTTGAGGTAAGAGAGAGAGAGAGAGAGAGAGGGAGGTATCGTGGTGGTCGTGGTTCATGCTGGCGTCTGTTCGGGGTGATACAGTACATACCTACCTACTCAACACCCCTGGAATGTGAGTCACGTATAACAGTACGTGTGTTGCATAGAGTAACAAACTAACAGGTGTACATTTTACAATGTGACCTGAGATCCAATGATATACGACCCCCAAGCTTCAGAAACAACCTCCCATCATCATTATTACTGTTAGTTATTATCATTAATGTTATTATACATTTCCAATACGACGCTATCAACATACCAAGCCGTGGAATGTCTCTTAACCAGTCATGGTTCACGTTCTCACGGTAACATTCCTTCTGCTGTAACCTAATGGGTTCTGCTGGCGGCGTTAGTTCTAGCTTCAGGTCGAAAGTTGTTTATCTGTAATGGTCATACAAGTTTCGAGTGCTGGTTGGAGTTGAGTGATAATCATAGGAGGGCGGTGCAGCTCCCACAATGCATGGCCCGTGTCGTGTATTTACGATTATGATAAAACACAGTCGTCTTATGGTCAAGGTAAACACCACAAGCTTAGGAGTTCATTGGTTGCCTGAGGGGGAGAAACACAACAACAGGGTTACAAACAGTCACACCTACAGCGAGATAATGACAGGGGGGCAATGGAGACGCTGACTGACAGAGCTTCCCCGACAATGAAAGAAAAAAAATCTTGGTTATTAACTATAAATGGAAAGATAATAACGAGATGGGGAATGACTTAGAGAGGAACCGCGGTGTACGTGAGGTGCCAAGGCTGGTATGATGGTGGCCAACTCTGACGCCCGCCAGCTGGACTTCGACAGTAGAAAGGTGAATTGGTGTGGCCTCTGTAGCCTCCACTCTTGTTATGTGACCATGACCTGTTACTGCAGGTGGTGATATTGAAGCAGGTAGGTCATGCAGATGGTGATGTTGCAGTCGGCATTTATAAGATATCGCTCTACAAATTTTATAAAGGAAGTTTATAAATCAGGAAGAGAAGTCTGGCAAATCATGGCTATAGGCTATCATGGGAGGGTTAAACTCGATTTGGTGTCTCTGACACAGGTGTGTGTGTGTGTGTGTGTGTGTGTACTGTGTGAGGGTAGAAGAGTAGTGGCAGTGGTACGGGAGTCTACACAAACTGAATTTAAAATTCTGATGGCAAGAACACGACACACAAACCTGTAATTGGCCAGTTGGTTCTTGTACCTCGTGCACCTAAGCTTGGCTATTCCACCATCAATTTGTTTTGAGCACGAAACGCACCTCCCTGGACGGTAAACTGTCCCTTCTTCTGCTGAGGACGCCACCTGGTGTACCTATACGAGACTGTCTCCTGTACTAGAGGAACTCCTATCTAAAGTCCCTGGACGTTGAAAAAACACCAGACCACTTGGCGCTAGGTCTTACAGGGTCTAGTCACCTGCACACATTAAGTGCACCAAAGCACCGCCCGCTGGCAGGACATGGCCTCTCAACACGCAACTGAGACGAGACGTCAGTCGTGGTCGTTATACTGGGCACAGTTTCTTGTCAACTTTCTGTGTGAGGAAGATTTTAGAACTGAAGAATTAACCGAATATGATAAAAAACAATCTTCTGGTGTTGTAGAGTAACCTTCAGGACCTCACTTCAGTAAAATAAAAGGTTTTACTATTACACACACAATTCGTTTCCTTTTTTTCCTCTTTTCTTGGCGAAGACACAATTATCAGTAGCGTTGAGGCAGACCTCTTCAAGTTTACTTAATAAGGGTCAGAACAGACACTTAGCTTCCGTAAACACATAAGAAAGAATCCTGAGACTTAAGTAGGCAATTTCCCAAAATGCAATTTGAATAACTGGTTTTCAGACATTCATAAATTTTAAGAACTTTATTCAGAATTTTCTGTTCTAAACAAATTCAGATCTTGTAACTGCCTGTTAACACGTCACGTGATATGAGCCACGTCAACTCCCTCTCTCAGGATAAGAGCCATGAAATTACCTGAAGTCTTTGTTTTGTAGCATGGCTTGCGGGCCCAAGGATGACGGGGCCACAATACTGGTGTGTTGCCAATGGTGTTGATCAGTGATTAATGAACTGAAGGCAAGACAGAAAAACATATACGAATTTCTTCACACACACACACACACACACACACACACACACACACACACACACACACACACACACACACACACACACACACACACACACACACACACACACACACACACACACACACACACACACACACACACACACACACACACACACACACACACACACACACACACACACACACACACACACACACACACACACACACACACACACACACACACACACACACACACACACACACACACACACACACACACACACACACACACACACACACACACACACACACACACACACACACACACACACACACACACACACACACACACACACACACACACACACACACACACACACACACACACACACACACACACACACACACACACACACACACACACACACACACACACACACACACACACACACACACACACACACACACACACACACACACACACACACACACACACACACACACACACACACACACACACACACACACACACACACACACACACACACACACACACACACACACACACACACACACACACACACACACACACACACACACACACACACACACACACACACACACACACACACACACACACACACACACACACACACACACACACACACACACACACACACACACACACACACACACACACACACACACACACACACACACACACACACACACACACACACACACACACACACACACACACACACACACACACACACACACACACACACACACACACACACACACACACACACACACACACACACACACACACACACACACACACACACACACACACACACACACACACACACACACACGGAGAGTCAATAAAGTGGCCTCTGATCCACCATCCTTCTCGGTTGCTTACATGATTAGCAGCTGGAGGACATAAGGCTATTTAGTCCCACTTTGCACGTTCACGTTGAATTTGTCTTGTTTTTTACCGTGAAGGTCGTGGGTGGCGGCTCGGAGATGGGAAAGTGTGCACCCAGTCTCCCAGCACCGCCCTGTCCTGGTTCCGTCCAGACCACCTCAGCCTCACTGTATACCATCCGTGCGAGCGACGTCTCGATTCTATCTTGTCCCAGTCAACCTCTCTCTCCGGGTCCCACTAAGTCCCTCTCCCTCCCCAGCCCAATTATGTCTAGTCCCCCAGATCACCCCTACCATTACCTCCCTCTACCTCCTGGTACCATTACCTCCCTCTACCTCCTGGTACCATTACATCCCCCTACCCTCCTGGTACCATTACATCCCCCTACCCTCCCGCCTCCTGATACCACAACGTCGTTCAACAACCTTCGTCAGGAATTCCCACCAAGTTGCCCTACGACCCCGGTAGAGCCAAGGCCCTCCACCCCAATCACCAGGTTACCGAAAGGTCATATTCTTCTACAGAAGTCGTGTTACCGAATGCTTCCCTCCCTCTCCTCTCCAGCAGTAAAATCCCCCCTCATGTTGTGACGGATGAGTAGTGAAAATTCTCCCTGGTGCTATGTAATGCCACCACCACACCCACATGATGCTTACCCCTACACCACCACACCCACATGATGCTTACCCCTACACCGCCACATCCACATGATGCTTACCCCTACACCGTCACACCCACATGATGCTTACCCCTACATCCCTACCCCTACACCGTCACACCCACATGATGCTTACCCCTACACCGTCACATCCACATGATGCTTACTACACCTACACCGTCACACCAACATGATATTCACCTCCTGCACCGTCACACCCACATGATGGTCACCCCTACATCATGCACTACACATGATGGTCACCCCTACACCGTCATGCACACCCACATGATGTTCACCCCTACACCGTCATGCACACCCACATGATGTTCACCCCTACACCGTCATGCACACCCACATGATGTTCACCCCTACATCTTTCCCTCACAACGGAACTACTTTCTCTCGCAAATGTGAATTGTTTACGTTTTGTCTTTTTACCCATCAAGCCAGTGACTGCATTATATTGGACTGGTTCAGTTCAGTTGGCCATTAGCATGTACAGGAATCACCGGAGTCTTTTGTGGTTGGTAAAACACGTTAGCTGGTGCCGAGGGTAATAATAAGTCTCTCTCCGGAACCCAGCGACGACTCATCCCGCCAGTCTGGTGATTAAGACGGTGTTCGACCCCAATGTCGTGGGACGAACAGGTGGTAGGTTCCCATGGGCTGGCTTCTGTTCCGGGCGAGGGACCCATTTAGGCCAGAGGCCAATCTCTGGGGCGAATTTCTTCTTGTGAGAGTTGTCGGGGTCAGGCGGCTGTTGCTCTTGTCCTTCATGGCCTGACCTACGCTCAGCTTTCTCTCCGCCCAGCTACATATGCAACAAGTTTTTCGCATCGCGTGATATACTTACGGCGGTGACCCCAAGACTTTTGTCACATTCAATTTGCATATTTAGCATTACTGTTAGAAGTGAGGACGTCTGTTGTGTTGAGATTTTTCTCAGTGTGGCTTAAGACGAGGTAACTGCAGCTTTGTCTAGAGTGAGGCAATAAGGATGTACTGGGCATACGGGTGGGTGTTCCGCGTGGGTGAAGCACCAGCAGGAGGCGCAGCCGCACTAAACAACTTTCTCGCCAAGAATCCTGCCGGGCGCTGCCTGCCCCTCTTTTTTCATGCCCGCGCCAACACTCACAGGCCACACGGCAGTACTCTACGGGAAACTCGACTAGTTTCTTATAAAGCAGTGCTCCAGTAGCCATCCGCCTTGACACCCGATCAGGAGCCACACCAGAGTATGTGCGCAGCCTGAGTCCCGACAAGTCATGAGCAGAGAAGGAAAACCTTTTACAGGGGTGTCAGTGGGCGAAGGTCAAGAATGTTTGCTGGTTAGATGCTGCTGCCAACTGACCTCCTGCACTGAGCCCTGGTAGTGTATCTTCCTCCACTATCAGCAGTGGCCCCAAACTGTCACATGTGAAAGCATGCATTGTATTTTCTGTTTTGTAAATACTGTGTGACAGTGTTAAATTGTGAGTGCACAGTTTGACACAGAAGATCGTGGTACACCCAAGGTGGAGGATGCAAAGCCGGTCGGCGGGTCAGTGTCTGGCCTACGACCCCAACACACCAACTACCTGGAGCAGTTTAACAATTGTTTATGTCAGTTTAGACTCGGCAAATGGACTGGAGTGTTACTAGGGAGCGATGTGTCTACTGATGGATGAAGAAGATGAGTGATGTTGCTATCCTGTATACGAGATGAACCAAACCCTATATAGAGGGCTTCCGTTTATGTCTCATAATACAATAAGCAAGTGTGATAACTTAACAACATGCTACGGTAAATGAGTCGTCGGTTACCCATCTAACTCACAATATAAACAAAGTGGGGAACAAACCAAGGTCACGTGCGATGGCCTGTATGGAGAAGCCACTGTCGCGAAGGATGATAATACAACCTCTTAAGTACCATGTTATCGTCTCTCCGATTCATACTTGGTCGGTGGAGTTTACGGTCACTCTCAGCGGCGGTGGTGGTGACAACACGTTGGAGGAACTCGTGTGCTACTGACGTAACGGCATGTTGACCACAGCTATAACCCTGGCGAGGAATCCTACAGTTTGTTATGTAATCAATTCAAGGATTACCCTCATCATAAAGGGGGTAAAAACATTTATTTGATGTCCTGCTGTTTGCACAATCAATATTTTTTTTTTTTATTATGCCAGATTCAACGTTGTGCGATGGGTGGGTCAGGACAGTGACCCGCCGTTAAGTAAGGGTGGGACGGGCTGTGCATCCTTCACCTCCAGTGTACCACGAATTTCTGTGTTGAACTGTACGTGTTGGTAATTTTAGGCGTTTAATCAGGAACATTGAATATTTTTGTTCCGGAAAATACGGAAATTTAGTCAGGAAAACATGAGGATCTTGTCTGAGAAAATGGAACACGAGCCAAGGAAAAAGAGTGGCCAGGTTTGAGAAAAAGGAAATTTGGGTAAGGTAACAAGATCTGGTCAGGCCAACAGAAGTACTGTAGCCTGTCTGACGCTCACGGTACAGTCTAGGGAACTGTGATATTTACAGAGAATTTTTGTGGTCTACATCATAAAGCAATATTTTGTTGTGAGGTGTGTGAACGACACACGTGAGCGAAAGTGTGGGGAACACCAACGGCCACCGAGAAGTGGAGTGACAGGTGAGGGAAAGTTGGAGTGTGGCCCGTGTGTCAGCCAGGAAGTGTTGCCCAGGGAAGATTTTAGGAGACTAGCTGCCCGTCCTCCCACAGCTTTCACCCTCTTTAACACACTCATGTAGATTGACTCAAGACCTGTGGTGAATGGACCTTGAAGCCTCGAGCCACTCATGATACTGTTTGAGAGAATCCTGGTTACTTTATCTTGTATTGATCTTAGTAGCTATATTAGTCTTTTATTTTGACATATTTTCAAATAAGAAAAACTTGAAATAAGTAAAAATCAGCTGTTACGTATATAATCATCAATGGCCTCCTGTTTTATGATATACTTAATCCTCGTGTTTGTGTGTGGTGTAGTGGTGGTGGGCGAGCAGGCAGTGTAGAGGTGATGTCAGTGGGCGGAACACTATTACAGTATTTACCATAGTAATATTAAGGCTAGTAGTGAAGGGGGGCGTCGGCAGCAGGTTATGGTAATCTAAACACTAGGTCTATTGTGTGGTCCGGCGAGGCTATGCCAAGGTGTGAGGAAGGACCCATCCTACTGCATTATTCATGTAGGCAGCCATAGAATACAAGATGAATTGTGAAGGGGAACATAGGAAGGGGTGGAGGTAGGGGATACGGGTGTCATACTAAGTTCATAAGAGCAAAGCGACTCTCCTGAACCTCTGTCAAAACGGAAGTCGGAACTGTACAGTGTACGGTAAGATCACACGCCTGAGCACACATTTGCTCTAGAATACTGCCAGTAACTGTAGAGGGTTTTGAGCACGGGTTCGGATTCGCCGTACGGGGTTCAAAATATGGGGGAGAATATCTGGGACACAGGATAGGAGCTACAGTATCCTAAGCACAGGTTACAAGGCAGAAAAGTCTGATGAACACGGGTATTGATGTACAGACTGCAAAATAACTAACAGAAGGTAATGATTTTGAGGCACCTTTCTGAAGCGTGGAGTAGAGGATTCTGGGTATGAGGCGTGCCTAACAATCCTCCGCGCCTACCCACCTATTATACCGCCACGCCACGGCAGGTGAATGATCTCCCACGACTTGTTATCCATACTGAGGTGCGCCTGCAAGATGTGGAGACGGACCTTTATTGATTACCACCAACAGCCATCTTCATGTTTACCTACGTTGAGAGAGGCACTGGGTGTCTCTGTATGTTTGATATGTTCCGTTCTGTTAGCATAGGAAGGCTGGTGAACTTAAGCTATACTAACTACCACGTCCATATACACTCTACCACTTTACAGTATATACCGCTATTGTCCTACTGTCAGGGACGCCAGAGAGTGTGGTAGCGGTGGTGGTGGTGGTGATGCGTGGTGTCAGCAGCAGTTAGTGATGGTGCGAGGATTACCGGAGTCGAAAACGCCTCAGCGATAAGCGAGGTGATAACAGCTTAATGATGAAAGTCTCGCGCCAGATAATGAACTATGGCAGATGAATTCTTGTTTGTATCTACCACGGGCCTAGTGAAGACAATTTAATATGGTTTACTTCGGATACACAGCAAACGATGCTCTCTCACATTACACAAATTCCATTAAATATAACATCGTCATTTTCCTTTGTGATACAGTGTGATATAAAAACATAACTGTCAGCTTTGTCCGCAGGAAGTGGCAATATTTGTTCTCATATGTGTAGGTTCACCCAGGGGACTGAAACAGAGGTGTGACCAAGAGGGATGGCTACACTTGTGACTTATGTGGTAATGAGGGAGGTGGCCAGGGTGGGGAGGTGTGGTAATGGCCTACTGTCACACCCACATAACGCCATTCTGTCATCACTGGAGCGCCATAACTCGTGCTCACACACAGTAAAATGGTGTGTGGGGCTGAAGCAGGAAGTAAAAAATAATGAGTTTTTTTATGATATGTAGTGTAACCTTTACTATGTGTGTAGTGAAGTGATTACAGATTCTAAATAACGGATGGTCTTCACACCCTCAACTGATGTAGTTATTGTCACTTCATCTCTCTGCTGAAGTGGTCTGAATAAAGTGCTGCTGAGTATAGATAAATTACCATAGCTGAGGAGAGCTAATGTATAGTTTCTCAAGAAGTAGTAAAGTATGAGATAAATATATAAACATCACTAATAAACAAGGTGCATCTTTGACCCTTTGAAAAAATTAGAAAGAAATTTAACTATTCAACTTTAGTTTCACTACACATAAAAAAAAAATCTGGAGGAATTAAAAGTTGTCATATAAATGTTTTCTTTTATCAGACAATACGATCAAGCTGACGTCGCTGTTCTCCGTAGATGCATTTTTTTCGACTATTCTGTAGACTGCGGCAGATTGGTGGTGTATAGTAGCGTCCGTTAGAGCAGTGGATGATTATTTCTGACCAGTTGCTTTGTGCTGGTAGTGTTGAGAAAGGTGTAGATGGCACCCCTGTTATGGCCCTCATTATAGGAGCGGAGACCGGGAGATCATGAGGAATGGGTGGGTGGAGAGAGGAGATAAAAATCACTAGAATCACAAAACCTGTTCTCCGTGGCCCCCAAGGATCTTCAAGGTCCTTACTGCCCTCACTCATTGGGAAATTAGTCCCTCTGTCCCGGGAAGGTAAGGGTGATTATAATCGGGAATTCCTTTAGGGAAGTGGGAAGGGAGGGCAGGCAAGAGTCACATTTGTGTGCGTGTACCTTAAGGGCTAGGCTATAGCCGGGCCGGGGAAGACTCCCTCGGGGAGCGTAAGACGTGATGTCAGTTGAGAATACGCGGGTCTGCGTTGCCCATATCCGACAACTGGCATTTTGCTGCTGGAATGTGAACTCGGCCGCTGCCGCAGACGCACTTCTGTTAACCATCTGGCCAGGGACGACCAGCCCGTGAGGGTCTCGCCGCGTGCTGCTCTTCCTCGTCGTATATGTCAGATGGTTATTTTGTACAGTGAATACTTCGGCATGGAGGTTCATGGCCTCTCAAGTTGACCTCCCTCCCATACATGGAGTGAAGGGAGCCAGCTGGGTAAACTGTGACACAAAGGTGACCGAGCATGACTGGCCACCCTTTACCCGCTCTCTCAATCATTTCTTGTTTACGTAACTACACACCACAACCTCCTTACAACATCAACGCACAACCCAGGCAGTAAGTTAACTTGGCTCATACACAACTCACCAAGCACGCAAGTTTACCAAAGATGTGCCGTTCCAGGTAAATCAAGTCATGGTCATTACTCACAAAAATTGCACAATAATCACGATGAATGAAACAATAAAATCTTCTCTCAATGTTCTTCCTGCAAACACAAATTCACGGGAGATTAACTCGGCGCAAGATTAGTGGCTGAGTAGTCATGATGCAGAAAAAATGATAAGAAAAACGCTTCGAGTCAGCATTCTTTGGCGTGAGCTGAATGAAGGTGTTGGTTGGCTGGGTTCTCCACTTGTTGTGAATGGTGGTGTTGGCGGGGGAGGGTGGGAGGCTGGTGACTGTCGTGAGGTAAAAGGTGAGGGGTACTGGCGGGTACAGCAGGTGTGAGGTACTGGCGGGTGCAGCAGGTGTGGGGTACTGGCAGGTAGACCAGGTATAGGTACTGGCAGGTAGACCAGGTATGGGTACTGGCAGGTAGACCAGGTAGGGGTACTGGCAGGTAGACCAGGTGTGGGTACTGGCAGGTAGGCC
Organism: Homarus americanus; assembly: GCF_018991925.1. NCBI lineage: Eukaryota > Metazoa > Arthropoda > Malacostraca > Decapoda > Nephropidae > Homarus > Homarus americanus. The sequence goes on along the minus strand of NW_024726235.1, from coordinate 2,644,172 downwards.
AGGTATAGGTACTGGCAGGTAGACCAGGTATGGGTACTGGCAGGTAGAGCAGGTGTGGATTACTGGCAGGTAGACCAGGTGTGAGGTACTGGCAGGTAGACCAGGTGTGAGGTACTGGCAGGTAGACCAGGTGTGAGGTACTGGCAGGTAGACCAGGTGTGGGGTACTGGTAGGTACCGACCACAGTACCCGCCGCACCACGTTTAACGAACACCAACCTTACATGGTGGCAACACACCCAGCCTTACCAAGTGGGGAGAGGGATGACACCACCTCCCTCATCTCTCCCTACCCTACTCATCTGATACTCTCTATCTCCCTCCCTATCCTTCTTCTTCCTGTTTATTTCCCCTAACTTCTAGTTCCCTTTTCCTCCATCTTCCACATTGTTTTCTTTCCTTTCTCCCCATCCCCTTCCCTTTACTCTCCTCAGCTATTATTTTATGTTGCAATATTATAATAACCTCTCTCTCTCTCTCATCTTTTTGTTCCTAATATAACACGCGTACATTCTTAAGTAACAACTAACACGTTCTTCACTATTGATAAGAAATATAGAACAACTGATGAGAATTATTGTATGCTGTGATAAGTGACGGTGGGCATTACACAACCTCACCCCGACTTGTTCTGCATTAATGTTGCAACACTGGAATGTGGCGAGCATCTCCCCACCATTATGCAGGAGATGACACTGACTGGAGACCCCGCTCCTGCCGGTGATGGCCAGATGCGACACATTTTGTGGTCCTGCTGGTTCTCTCAAGCATCCCCTTATGTGGCGCCTCCCTCACCCTGCACCCGCCGCTCGCTAGACCTGGTTATGGACAAGTTTGACGTTTATGTTCCTAGGATCCACTTGTATACCCACGTCGCCCCTCCTCCTGCACATTCATCTGACACTCGCCACTTGCTATACACATCACGTATTCCTGCGCCGCCACCCGACGCCTCCTATACGGTAACTGCGGTACTGCGGCGAGAGACTGCAGTAACTTGTGATACGCCAAGTTAATTAACAAAAACGATAACGCTGGGAGTTGGTCTTTCCAGAATATGTGTGATGGATTAGTTCCCCCCCCCCTCCTGGTAGCATTATAAACAGTGCCCCTTAGGAATGCTGTAGAAATAATACGACACAGATGGCAGCTTCTTATCATGCTAACCTTGAAACATTTAACTGTATGACCTTAACTTGTCCTTCCACGTCTCTTGCTGCTTTGATTACCAAGTTCTGGCAAGAATCCCACCAGCTTGTGCCCTCAACATCAGGTCACGGCCACTCACACGAGAACACGTTATCTTGACAGTGTCTCACCCTCACCCTCTCCTCCTGGAAGAGCAACAAAACACCTGACTGCTGTAGCTGACGCAGGTGCGGTGATGGCGGGGAACTGGGAGAAGTAATTATTACAAAGGCGTCTCATTAGTGGTTGGTATGAAGGTTGTCGCTCAAGGTCGACTTCTGTTATGACTTAAACAACCAGACATTTCTGCAGCAAGTATACCTAACCTCCCCTGCCCAGTTTAATTTTGTTATCCTGCATCGTCTGTACTCGTTAACCACAGTCTACCTCTTGTCTCCCTCCTCCTGTCCACGTCATCCCTAGTCAGGATACAATCTGTCGTAACGCGCCGCGATCATCTGTCAAGCTCTACAGACAGAGGAGTTGGCCTGGGAGGGTAAGGCGACATTACCATGTGCATTAGGACGAGGAGATCTGAGAAAGAGGTTACGAGAGGGTAATGGTCAAACAAGGGAACTGGAGAAGGGATGAAACACGGCACTGAGGGTGGCAGTAAAGGAAGGGTGGTAAAAAAAAAGTGAGGGTGCCGGAGAAGGTAGGTGGGAGGGCAGAAGAGAGTGAGAGGTGAAGGCGGGGTAGGGGAGTTGGGTGAGGTGCCAGGGCGGCGTGTATAAGGGGAGGGCGGAGTACTGATGGTAGTGGAAGGGAAGGGGATTTAGTAGAGGATGTGACCTAGTCGATCTTCTGAAGTAGTACCTCACTGTCGGGGGTGGGGGAGGAGGCCACTACTTGGCTGTCTTGATGCTGTGCCGCAGGGCTGGAGGCCTCAACTGTCGCCTTCCAACATCTGCCACACAAACTATGCGCCGTATGATACTTGTTTATATTTTCTGCTTTGCATATATACATATTCAAAATTCCCAGATATATTGTGATAGATCACATTGGTATTATTTCTTTGCAGGTGAGTGAGGAAGGTAGTCAAGATGGCGTGTTCGGTGTCCCGGGAGGTGATATGAGGTAGGAAATGCTTGTTGTGTGGTGGGCGTCATCTACTGTCATGCACTACTGCCATGGTCTAATCCCTGCCACCAAACTCACTTATTCTATTCCTGAGGCTGACCATCAAAGTTTATTATCATCTTCTTATGACTGTCATGGTGGTTATCTCCTACTTCGGGGTCATTCATATCTTTAATTGTAAAAAAAAAAGTTTAAGAGTTTATATCAAGTTCAATGATACGCACGATGAATCTGACCATGAGTTACACCAGAGGAGTTCTGAGGGTGGAGCCAACACTCGGTACCACAAGGCGAGGAGAGTGCCTGAAGGAGAGTGCCAATAGGCGTGCAACCAGAAGAGTGCCACCGAAAGAAGTATAGCGAGAGATGATGTGTGAAAATAGAGGACGAGAGCGAGAGCGAGAGATAATGGTAGAGCGAGGTTGAATCACCATGTCGTCAACGTTATGGTCACCGAAGAAGTGTCGCAAATCGAGAGAAATTCCTCCCCAGCTTATAATTCTCGTTTAGCGAACTCGTGGCGTCACTTTGTCGCCATGATAACAATCTGGGAAGTTGGTGTTGGAGGTGTGGTGATGAGGGAGAGGTGTGGTGGTGATGAGGGAGGGAGAGGTGTGGTGGTGATGAGGGAGGGAGAGGAGGCGTTATGCTGGAGCGTTGGTGAGTCTCCAGTTTCTGCCTCTCTCCAAGCTCCTAAACCCAAAAACTTGAACCACGCCAAGTCTGCCCTCACCTGTCGCCAATACCTGTAATCAGCTCCACCGTCCACCCACGCCTACAACCTATCATTAGTGAATCGCCTAATTACGACGTCACCCCAACACCCACACAGCCCAGGGCGAACACTCGTGGCCACAGTCTGCTTGCTGGGGTGCTCGTTGGAGAATTTATACAAACAAATAATGTTGATGAAATTAGCATACATTATTTACATATCAAGAGTGCCGCTTTACAAGGTTAACATACGCCCCTCTGCTAAATGTTTGTTTATGAAAGATACACGATAATTTTTGTACAACACTTTATACTGTATATCATAAGCAAATCGATTGTATTTTTCCTTATGTCTTAAAAATATAATACATGAAGTTTATTTGTTGATTTTTGAGAACATTTAACACTACCGTACGCGACAAGATGTATAATACCCTCACCGCACCTACACTCCCTGTCAATGATCATTTCTCTTGAGTATAGAACTAATAAATCTAACTGATTTTTATATACCTAACACAAGAGTATAAAAGATGTTACACTTTTTAACTAGATAAAGAAAAGAGATCATAACTATAACAAAATTGAACCAAAATAATATCTCTTGACCACAACACAACCTCCACTTGCTGATGATTAGGATTACCAAGTTTGGTGAGGGGAGCCTGTCTGGTTCTTGAGGAGTTAAGAGATACAGGAAAATATGGACGGACGGACAACGAACGTCATCACCTCTCCTCCAGGTGTGGGCGAATAAAAATCTAATCAAATTATTGTCAAGCGTCGCGGACATCTTGAAGGTGGAACACTTACAGTCATCACTCAGATAACCACAGCAAAACAAGCATTATGTAACGCAATAATCAAACTTCAACCGCCATAAATAGATCTGGTGTGGTATTTCCCAGCACTAACAAGCAACAAGATTATTTGGTGGTGCCATTAACTGGTGAAGGACTCAACCCTTTGTGGTTGTTGTGGCTGCAGCCAACCACAACACGGGTCACAATAGCTGGCATGTCACCTGGTGCAAGGACCACACTTCCCTGCCGAGTCATAGTGGCCGAGACTCTCTGTCCTTGTAGGTGACAGTGGGCAAATGTGGCTAAGTGATTAACAGTAGGTGAGTGTGACAGCCCTGTTAAAGTGGATGACTGTGGTAACCTAGTTATGACTGGGTGACTGTGGCTCCTAAATTTTGAGTGTGAACTAAGACTGACTACGGCTGCTCAGTGGCTGGTGTTATTTAGCTCTGTACTGAATATTGAAATTTGACTGTGAGTTCTCCCTTGACTGCATAGATACTGACCTGACCACATACAAATTAAACTAGGGCTGCTTATACTCACTCTATTTAGCCTGATTGTGGATTCTTATCTTGACTGTATATTGAAACTGGTTGTGATGACTGTTGGTTGGTGAGTGGTAGTAATGGGTAAAGGGTCACGGGGGAATGGGAAGGTGGTGGGTAATGGGTCATGGGAAGGGGGGAAGAGGTGGGGGAAGGGCGTGAGTAGAGAGGCCTTGGCCAGTACACCACTGAGCTAGGGAATTTCCATCCCCGTGCCCCTCCCTCAGTTTAACCCTCTTCCCCTCACCAGCTACGCACGACCTGGGTACGTACACACCTCCCCATGCCCCGAGTATGTAAACATCTTTAAACGCCCTGAATACGTACACGTTCCTGCACGCCCATACCACACCTTTCTGACCAGAGAAGGTGTGAGCGAGAGATTGCTTAACGTAAAGTGTAATTATCAGATGGCGTAACTCAATAAACAGATAAGGTGTTGTTGACAAAGAAGTTAATCCTTTATGGGTTAATGGTGCCTTAATGTCAAGATAATGCTCAATAAAAACGGGTTGTGTTGTAGTCAATCGTGATCAGGCGTATACATATGGGTCAAATTCCCTAACTGAACCTGAACTGGCCCTTGAGTTTACTTACTGAAACCGTGGATAAGGTCAAGCTGAGTTAGGTTAAGTTAGTACATATAATTGAATAGGTTAGGATTATTAGGGTTAAGATAGGTAAGTTAGAGAGGTGGCGTGGGAGGCAAGTCGTAAGGGAGGGCGTGAGATCAGTCGTGAGAGAAGGTAGGTCGTTATTCTGGGTAGGGAGAGAAAGTAGCCTTGCTAAGAGTATCTTTGTTGCAATAACAGAGCCTAGGCCAGGGTAAGGGGGTGGGTAGGGGTTATATGGAGGGATGGGTAGGGTTATATGGAGGGGGGGTAGGGGTTAGGGTGGGTAGGGTTATATGGAGGGGATGGGAGGGGTATGATGGTAGGGGTTGTGTGGGAGGGATTGGGTAGGGGTTTATAAGGATTGGAGCCAGTAGGTCTTGGAGAGGGGAAAAGAGGAGGTGGGTGGGGGAATGGGGAGTATGAATGGGTGCGGTGGGGGAGACGAATAATGGAGGAAAGACGAGGGGGGGTGGGGGAAGTTGTGAAGAATAACACAATAGGAGTCGTGCGCTTGGTAGGTCTAAAGGGGGGGTGGGGTGGAGGTGTGACACTGATAGGGGGGCGTGGTGACCCAGGAGGGGTGAGGGGCATGGTGACCCATGAGAGGGGTCGAGGGGCGTGGTGACCCAGGAGAGGGATGAGGGGCATGGTGACCTAGGGAGAGGGATGAAGGGCATGGTGACCCATGAGAGTGATGAGGGGCATGGTGACCTATGAGAGGGGGGGGTCGAGGGGCGTGGTGACCTAGGGGAGAGGGATGAGGGGCGTGGTGACCTAAGGAGAGGGGGTCGAGGGGGTGACCTAGGAGAGGATGAGGGGCGTGGTGACCTAGGGAGATGAGAGGGCGGGTGACCTAGGAGAGGGATGAGGGGCGGGTGACCTAGGAGAGGGATGAGGGCGTGGTGACCTAGGAGAGGGGTCGAGGGCATGGTGACCTAGGAGAGGGGTCGAGGGGCGTGGTGACCTACGAGAAAGGTCGAGGGGCGTGGTGACCTATGAGAAAGATCGATGGCGTGGTGACCTATAGGATTTTCCCGACTGTGAGAACACCAGTAGGAGAATAAAAAATAACAACCAAAGAAACAGAGGAATAGTGACCCAAAAAAAGAGGAGAAATGACCTAGTAGAAAGGAGGATGACCCCACCCCCCCTCCCCCACAATAAAATAAACAAGGAGGGCCACAAGCACCTCCAGGGCCGTGTTGACCTCCGCGTGACTCTCTGGCTCTTTATGGCCGGTGAATAAAGTCAGCGCAGCCCACAACAGCCTTTTGTTGTCTGTTTTTACTTATATATAAATATATTGTTGGTGAACTTCTTTTATGGGGTGTGGTGGCGTCTTCCTGCCCCCTCCTGGTATTGTGTTCTTGTTGTTGTTCGCTTCTATGTTCTTCCTTCTTCCTTGTGTGTTCTGGCTGCTTCCTTCTCCTCATTCCTCACATTCTCACTGCTTCTGCTGCTTTTATTATTATTATTATTATTATTATTATTATTATTATTCCCTGAAGCTGTATATCTTACCTGAAGCAACATAAACTTGTGGCCTCGTTTATCTTCACCCACGTCTATAACATGTTCTATAATATTTCTTTATTTGTTTACTATCCATCTCTAATTTCCTTTTCCACCCATCAGTCGTCCGAGCTTACTGTGTTGCTCCCAGTACGGTAGAGGAGGAGGGTGCGGAAGGTATAGGGTCATCCTTGTGCCTCGACTCCCCTGACACATATATGGCTCTCGTGATTACTATCGTTGTGCCGTGTTGAGGCGAGCTCATTTGTATCACCTTTATGAATATGCGAACCTTTCCTTGTGTGTAGGTGGTGTCCCTGGAGTGTGGAGTAGGGAGGGTGGAGGGGTACAGCTGTACTTGGGTAGCAGCGGTGTCCCAGAAGTGTGGAGTAGAGAGGGTCAAGGGGTACAGCTGTCCTTGGGTAGCAGCGGTGTCCCTGGAGTGTGGAGTAAGGAGGGTGGAGGGGTACAGCTGTCCTTGGGTAGCAGCGGTGTCCCAGGAGTGTGGAGTAGAGAGGGTCAAGGGGTACAGCTGTCCTTGGGTAGCAGCGGTGTCCCAGGAGTATTGTGGTGACGAGAGAGGCGCCACTAGCCAAGGGAGGGGGTGTTGTACTGCCACAACAAATCTGGTTTAGTATCCCGGACGGTGAAGATTACTGTCACACCCGCCTTCACGCTGTTTGGTTCTCTAGCGTCACTCCTCTTGTCGCTTCCTATACACTTTATTCTCTTCACTCTCCAACACAACCTTCTCCTCCACTGAATTCTCTTCTTTTACTATGTCCTCTTCCTTCATTTCAGTCTCTTCCTCCTCCTGACGTAAATACAATGGTTCTTTTCTTCTACACGAACTTTACCTCTCCGACTTATTCTCATTTTTTTCTTCTGTTGGTCACTCACGATTTTCTTCACACTCACTGCCAGTTACCCTCCACTTTCTTCTCCAATTCTTTAATGCCAGGTAGGGATAGGTGGATGACTGAGTGGATGGAAACAGGCGTGACCGGGTGGAGAGGTGGAAATGGACTGGGTCAGGTTTAGTGGATTAGGCTGGGTAAAGGGGTGGAGTTAAAATAGAATGGGTGGAGTGAAGGTGACCCGATCCAGGTGGAGGCGGAGCTGGTTAGGTGGAGGGGGAGAGGCGGACGGGGCCAGGTCGAGGTGGATGGGGCCAGGTTGGAGGTGGATGGGGCCAGGTTGGAGGTGGATGGGGCCAGGGGTGGATGGGCCAGGTTGGAGTGACGGGGCAGGGTGGAGGGGGGGGGGGCAGGGTGGAGGTGAAGGGGGCCAGGTTGGAGGTGGACGGGGTCAGGTGGAGGTGGACGGGGCCAGGTGGAGGTGGACGGGGCCAGGTGGAGGTGGACTGGGCCAAGTGGAAGCGGAGCGGCGCGAGTTGAGCAGCTGATTGAGTGAGGTGAACGGTCGGCTGTGTGGGTGGGAAGTAGAAAGCTTCCTACCCTGTGCCAAGTTCATGTGTCCCCCTTTCCCTTAAATCCATCTCCTACCCTTACCCCTTAACTTCATCTCCTACCCTGTCACGTCTCCCTTTACCCCTACCCTATACCCTATCTCCTACCCATACCCTACCCTCTTCCCTCAACTCTTAACTCCACTTCACACACACACACACACACACACACACACACACACAACACTGGTACCCTGCCCCCTCACAAACACACACTTACTCACCTGGAGTGAATTAACCGGTTCCTCAAGCCAGTGCGTGTGCCAAAGGTGTAAGGTGGACCAGGTGGTAGGTGGACCAGGTAGGAGTTGGCCAGTTGGTAGGCGGACCAGGTAGGAGTTGGCCAGTTGGTAGGTAGGCCAGGTAGGAGTTGGCCAGGTGGTAGGTGGATAGGAGGATGGTGGGCCAGATGAGTCAGGAGGAAGGTGGAATAGATGGAGATGGACCAGGAGGAAGGTGGACCAGGAGGAAGGTGGACCAGGAGGAAGGTGGACCAGGAGGAAGGTGGGCAACGTCTAGTGCTCCAGCTGGTATGTGCTAGGACTTCACCGCCCCCACCACCTCCCACACAGCCTAGCATCACTTGTCACTACCTACTACAACGACCCTCACACCAGTTACCCCCTCACTACTCCTCCGGCACCCCGACTAACCGACCCTCACCTACAGGTTCTCCGTCCTGACAAAGTTCTCCGAGAGCATGGAAACTGAGAGCCGTTAAGAACGTGATGTTGCCAGAGCTGGTTTGTGGTCGTACTGATGCCGATGATACTGTAGTGACTCGTGCTGTTGTTGTCTTGGTCGCTGTTGTTGATACAATTTACTTTTTTGTGACGCAGCTGCTACGTCGTTATATTTAGATTAATCAGCTGTCCTTCTGACGGACTTGCCACTGCTGATCCACTGATGTTACTGGTGGTCATCTGCTACTTCTTTTACTAAACTATTAACTCTACTTACGCTACGTAACTATCATTACAGCAGAGTTAGTACTTTAGTGCAGCAATTAGTGATCGGGTGTAGCAGCACAAGAGGCTCCTCACTAGCACCCATCATGTCATTTACCTTTCTGCCGCCCAAACTAACTGTAAGACCTGGCTGGCTCCACCCCCACACCTGTCCCACACTCCCACCTGCATCCTACACCCACACCTGTTAAACTAAATGAAACTTGCACTCAATAAGAATGGTATGAAGAAGAATGATGTCTGCTGCGACTTGGACTGAAATTAACGCAATGGACTGAATTCGGTGATATAACGACCATGGCTATAACACATATCCTCAGCATATAGGAAGACATAATCATATACTGTATATCCTCCTACCTGAGTTATATATATAAATACTACTGAACTTAGACTTTAAATCCTTAAAAACGAAACGCATCTTCTAACCAATTACTTAATCTGTGTACAAATTTTTATTATTATATTTGAAAAACATTCTTAGTTGTACTTCGAAACAAAAATTCGGACGGACTGGCAAAACCCATTTCTATACACCTCACGTCAACTGTATACGAGCGACGAATAGTATGAAGATTACGCAACTCGATGCTTCTGTGGCTGCCTTAATTCCTATACAGCATATCTATTTAAACACGGTTCATTCATCTTTATTTTGTTATGTGTGCGGGACGTATCAGCAAGTTGTGTATTGTTACCCGATAGCTCGTCTGACATGGCTGTTATATGATACAACAACCAGTCTGAGGGCCACACTGCACGTCTTACATACTTAAGATAGGTTCAGAGGATTAAATCGGCTTGACGTCTCAGTCACACAAGAAGTCGACGCTCAGCCAGTAGTGATACAGCTCATTAAGTAGTTTTTACAACGTCAGTGATGAGGCGTCAACCTATCCCAAGGATATCTTGGCTCGTTCATAAATTTAGTTGTTACGTTGTTAATGGTGCTGGTACAGGGAGCAACAGCCGACCCACCAACCCGTTACCATATCATTGTGCTGCCTCACACATTCATTGGCTGGCAGATGTCGACACACGGGATGCCAAATGCCAACAATAAATTAGGCGACGTGATACCTGTCAGATGTAATGTAGGAGGGGTGGTGGAGTGGGCGCCACGCTGCCTGCTAGGCCCTAATTCGACAGTGCCGCACCAAAAGCACGGTGAGATTTATATCGTTTTCTCGTTCTAGCAGCAACAGTCCCAAACTTCTGTGGAGACTTCGCACAAGTTTACTTCACTGTCGGTGTAGTGCCACTTCGATAGCAATTTCTGTGGCGATCGGTCAAACACAAACTCAACAGATGATATATTATGAATGATCTTGATAGACTTCATCAAAGCTACTCAGATTATTTTATGCTCCAGATATAAGAACACTAGTGAAATATCCGTCTACTGTAGGTGTAGCCGTAACTAGTGTATCAGGGTAGGGGGTGAGACCTTGTTTACCACGGGACTCCACCTCTCCTTGGATGGTCACGCCGCACCCTGCCTCAACTACCAAACATTCAGTCCTCGGGTTTATGACGGAGTGCGGAAGGGAGGGGGGGGGGGGTATCTCTGCAACAACCATATACAATACCTCGCTGTTGGTGGGGAAGTGTGGTAATAAAATGTTTTAAAACTCTCGAGTCAGGTGAGGAAACATTCGCTGCACTAAAAATCTGTGGTGTAAGGCAGATGGTCAGTAGGTGCCAGGAAGTGTGCATGCCAGCTTATGTTGTCATACTTGTCATTTAGTAAGTACTTGAGCGTGGGCAGCAGTGGGTGTGTCAGGGGCGGGTTATAGCTCAGGTAAACAACCGCATAGTCATCCTTATAGACAGCTCCTTCTTGATAGTCACAACACAGACAGCAGAAGGAAGATGAGGGTGTAGGGGAAGTATTTTTTAGCTGTGCCTGTAACATTGGAGTGTTAAACACTCCGTGTTTATTTACTTAGTTCGCGAAGGATAACAGGCTCTAAGACAGCCGCTCACACGTGTTGTGTATTTCCACAAGTCACATTCCATCGCCAGGAGGCTGTCCTGCACCCGCCCATCCCGGGACCACCGCCCTGCTGGAGCCTGAGGGCCACCTAACAATGACCCGGACACACCGGCCACTAACAAGGTGTTGTCCTCCTCGTTGCCTCCTTGTCGTTTTTTATCGCTGTTGTTGTTATCATCTTCGTCTTCTTCCTACACGACTCCCTTTTTATTTCCACTCCCTTCACGCGTATCAACAGTGGCTTATCTACCTGGTCCATCACACCAAGTTAAATGTTTTCTGTGTAAACTTTGTGTTTGTTGTTTAAACTATATTGCCCCTTTCTCCCACTGAACGAGCTGCTGTTTGTGGCCACACCGGGCGACCCTTTGTTCTCTACACTAACTTAATGCAGGTTTTTGCTCCCTTTCTTTCTTTAATTTATGTTTGTTTATAGAAAACCAGCCACAGCTTTATTTTCGTGACTAAACACTTTATTCTATACACAAGACACTACGACTTAGTTTCCAGCAAGGGTCACCGGTGTCTATGGACCTACAACAACTCTAAGGGACCAGACCCACAATCTCTCCTACACAACCAGAACCAGATTTTGCCACTAAATCACACACAAATTTCGACCCCTCCCAATCCCGCAAAAAAAAAAATCGTTCCTGGTTTTATTTCACTATATAGACGGTATTTTCCAGTACAGACGGGGACACGCATCAGCGGCTCCTACACACGTCTGTTACCCACCACCTGTGTTGTCGTGGGTGTGTAGAGGAGTGTGCAGTTGACCAATTTTTCACGTGCCAGCCTTCTGAAGATTCTGTGCAAAAGTCGACATATCTTATAACTCTCTTTGTTTACTTGAACCAACAACTGCGGTTATGTACAAGTAATGCTATATACATGTAATGGATGTGACTACTACGTTGTGAGGTTCTAAGAGGTAAATGAAGCCAACTAACAAACAGATCGACAATCCATCGATTACTCTAACGAAAATAAAGATTTTTAAGAAGAAACATCTTTTCTATAATTGAACATGCTAAAGCTAAACGTCACAGGCAAGGAATCTTTAAACTGGCATATGTATTCCCGGAGAAGATGGCGACACAAGGAGAGACAGTGCACCCGGTAGATCGAGATTTACACAGAATCGCCAGAAAGATCCCAGGGTAAAAACTGACCAGGTGAGCATCTTGGTCTATGATGGAAGCTATTGTGTTGGCAGCGGCGGACAACCGCATCTTTTACGGCGCCCTCATGTCCTCTTCCACACCAGCCTCACCTCCCTCACACTGCCACCAACATCACCCTACCAAAAACCATCAAAATACAAGTCCACAACACCCAACGCTCACGGAACCTCATTTCATATTATTTACAACCATAGAATTATCCTTAATTACCTAAAGAAATAAGGATTTAAAATACCACCAAACAGACCACCTCCACTTCCACCACCACTACCTTCAGTCTCACCGCCCATAAGACGGACCAGTGGTGTAGAAAGTGTTGTTGGTGGTGAGGGGCGACGGTGACCCAGTTGGGGCGTGACCCGAGGTACCCGAGCTGACCTTGACTTTCTCCCCGGTACTTACTTCCTTTCTCCCCGAAAGCGTTCATCCGGGACCCCTCGTCTCAGGTGTTACGGTGCAACTTACGGCGTTAATGACTCCACCATCCCCCCTCCTCCTCTGCCTCTCACCTGTACGAACTTCCTGGTGTAGTTGATGCTCCTAGTGTGCCTCTCGTGCTGGTGTGCTACAGCTGGTGTACCTTGTGTATTTGGTATACCCAAGGTACTTAATGTGCGTGGGATACTTTCTGTACCTGGAGTGTTTGATTATACCCAGTGTGTTTGCCGAACCTGAAGTGTTTGGCGCACCTGGAGTGTTTGGCGTACCTGGAGTGTTTGGCGTACCCGAAGTGTTTCGTGCATCCAGCAAGCAGTATATTTGGTGACGTTCTTGATGTCTCTGACGTGGTTAACACTAGCTTCAAATAAAAAAAAAAGTTCAATCAAAATCTTCTGCACATTGTAATGGAATCAGTCCACCTCACAATACTCTTGGACACGCAAGCCCTACACGTCCTCGTGTACAGAGTATCATGCGTGTGTCCAATCTGTGATGGCTACCGTACACATGGGGGCTGTGTCACGTGTTAGTCGTTAAAGTAAAAATACATTTCGTCAGATGCCATACGCTATGAAGGACTGACTGCACCGGGAGGAAACAATACTCAACCAATAATATCAAGACTTATGTGTTTGAGCTTCCCAGCTGTCTAATATCTGTGGTGTAATCGTCTCGAGGCTGGTGATAACCCCAGCACACCACACCCCCACACCACACCCCCATTACCACCACACCCTCCCATTACCACCACACCCCCATGGATGAACGCTCTCTCCACCTCCACACACTAGCTTCAATTGTCTGTAATTTTGATTGATAATTGGTAGTTAGCGCCAGTTACACAGTCTAACAAAATAAGGCAGTCATCGAGTGAGCGACGAACACAGTCGCTACCACCACCAGTCTCTACCCACACCCTCAGTACACACACACACACACCCTCAGTACACACCACACTCGTACACACACACACACACACACACACACACACACACACACACACACACACACCCTCATTACACACACACACACACACACACACACACACACACACACACACACACACACACTAACACACACACACACACACACCTCCCCGCTCTACTGGCCGCTGCTTCACACTTCCCTTTCTGAATCAAGTCCCAGCAGTGTTTGACTCAGCTGCCCCGGGGAATATCAGAGTAATTAGAAATAATACCGGGTGATTGCATCTCTTCGCCACGGAGGGAGCCATCACAGCGGCGGCGGTGATAGCGGGCAATCTAGTGTTGTTTGATGCGGTGGTCCATCGGCGGTAAGTGCGGCCTCTCAGTCAAGATTATAGTATTTTTTCATCTCGTGATAAGACATGAAGTGTGTTGTTTGCTAGAGGCAGCCAGCGCCGTCCTCCACGATACACGGTGATGGCTGTGTGTGGGGTGAAGTCCTTTGGCCATGTTTTTATTAATCCCGTGTGACTTTTTTTGTTTTAATATCATCCGGGGTGTTGCCAAAAGACTGTCCTCTGGTGGTTTAGATTCGTTATAGTTCTGGTGTGAAGATAACTTACGGAAAATTTAAAGAGCATTAAGAGTAAAAATACAAGACCTAAATGAGTACTCACACCAGATGGAGCAGTTAAAAGCTGAAGGTGGGGCAGCCGACAACCACCCAGCTGTTGAGGAGGAATTGCACAAGGAACATTCTAACTGGTCTAGTCATGCGTGACGGTCTTAAAATAATCTCCAGTCGGGTGAAATCACTTTATTAATTACAGTTTACATTATCGAGAATATTAATTGCAAGAAGATATACGTCAATTATACAGGAATGTGATTGTTTTCCAGAGTTTGAACATTTATCTAAGGGAGAGGCAAAGTTAAGTCTTTGTTGTGTAACTGTGAAGTGAGAGGTAGATATATCACACCCATCCTTATCGACCTGTACAATATCCTCCAGGTCAGCCCTATTGTCATGATAACGGAAAGGGATCTGCTAGCATGACAATGAACCTATTTTTGTTGCCAACTTGAATTGAATAGACGATAAAAGACCATAAAAACAATACGGCCCTCATTTAAAACGTGACGTTGCTGACAGAGAACATAGTCAACCCACCTACATACTGTATGCCCACAGACAGACTATCTACAGCTAGGGTGAAGAGACTTGACCATATCATACCGGGCATGTCTGTACCACATCCCCAAGTGAAAGGAACACGACACCAAATTTGGAAATAATGAGGTGTTAACACTTTGAACGTATCCCTCAAAACTCAATGAGTAGGACGGACACAGGGACAAACGTCAAAGTATGGTCGCTACCGTTGATAATTATAGGATTTAATGAGAAACTAGACCTGCATCTAAGAATCAGTTCCCTCTTTTACACCACAAACAGAAAGTGTAGTGGACCACCCTAAGAGGGATTACTTTAGGTGTCTGGCGATTCGCCGAGCCCAAGCGGTCACTAGCTAACAAGTTGACCTCAGATATATGTAGCGCTACATATAAAATGGTCGTGATCACATCTCGTCGAGCATAAAATGAATGGTAAAGGTCACATGCATGTTTGTATAGATGAACACTGTGGGTGGGTACCTGCCGCCTGCACCTAGGGGAACCCCAGACCTATCAGAGAAAGCAGTCCCTTCCACTCCCTTTGTGGTTGTCGTACGCCCATCGCCGCCCACTGCCAGGTAACCTAGCACGTCTTGCCTGGGCCCCACCCACCGTGCTCCCACCTACAGAAAGTCCCTTTTAAGCATTGCGTACACCCAGGACCCCGTGTGATCAGTCTTACATCCAGGACTCCATGTGGTCATGCTTATACCCAGGACCTCGTGTGGTCATGCTCAGGACCCACAGCGCAGTAAGCTACACTCAGAGGTGTACCCCATCGGGATGAACGACCCACTAACACAGACCCGTGGTGGGCCAGGCGGGCTCCTGCAGCTCAGGGGGCGACAGACGGCGGGGCCCTGAGGCACCACACTTGCTTACAATTAAGTCTTTGTTACTGGCTACGGAAGCGAGGGTTGTCTGGCCCGAGGCGTAGAGCCTGAAGCAACAGGGTGGTGGAGGGCATGGAGCCTGAAGCAACAGGGTGGTGGAGGGCATGGAGCCTGAAGCAACAGGGTGGTGGAGGGCAAGGAGCTTGAAGCAACAGGGTGGTGGAGGGCATGGAGCCTGAAGCAACAGGGTGGTGGAGGGCATGGAGCCTGAAGCAACAGGGTGGTGGAGGGCATGGAGCCTGAAGCAACAGGGTGGTGGAGGGCATGGAGCCTGAAGCAACAGTGGTAGAAGATGTTAGTCTCACACCAACAACATAATGGGAGGGCGTGACTCCAACAACACAATCTGCGGCGGAGTTAACATTAGGTAATATGATCACACAATAAGTTATTATCAGTTTAATGGCTGTTTCACTAACATCTTCGAATCAGCTGCTAATCACTCCACAACAAAAGACTCGCGACTATTAGCGTAAAGACTCCATGCCACTTAAGGATCCCAGGCGAGAGAAGTGGTGTTTTAGCTCTCAGTGTCGAGGTGTGGCACTGAGGCATCCAGGTATATTATCTCCACGGGGGCACAGGTGGTGGTAGGGTTGGTAGTGTGTGTGTGTGTGTGTGTGTGTGTGTGTGTGTGTGTGTGTGTGTAAAATGGAGGATAGAAGCATGAGTGGGGGTGGAGGTGGGGGACTGGGGTGATGGTGGTGGTGAAAACGACAAGAGCTGTGTTTAAGTGGTGAGGATGTGGTGGTGGTGATGATGATAATGGTGACGGTGGTGGTGCGTATGTTGTGACTGGAGATAGGAAGAGAAACCTGGCCGCTACGTGAAGGCTCTTGGGTCATGTTTCCTGTGGAATGCTCCTTCTTTGTTGGGGCTGCGGTAGTGGTGGTGGTGGTGACAGTGGTAAGAGCTATGGTGAAAATGTGGTGGTGAAGATGATGGTGGTGGTGATGACAGTGACAAGAGCTGTGTTTAGGTGGTGAGCATGTGGTGGTGATGGTGAGGAGGAGGAGAACAGTAACAACATCTGTGGTGATGGTGGTAATGATCACAATAGGTGTGGCACGTGATGACATCGACAAGAGTGTAAACACCGCGTCAGAGAGCGATGAAAGCACCAGCGTGTAGGAGGGTGAGGAAGGGTGGAGTGGGGTGAAGCAGTGAGAGCAAGAGTCGAGACCCGATAACCTTGTGCATCTCACCTCCAACATCTTTTTCTCGCAATAAGAAAACTCGTTTATATAAACATACATACGGATACGGGTTTCAGAGTTTGCCAGCGGCCATACAGAGCGAGGCACTGTGACAGTGTGTGTGGTGGACGGAGGAGGAGGAGAGGGGGGGAGTGTTCAGGTGTCAGAGTGTTGTCTGGTTGTTGTTGTAGACAAGGTTTACCCTGTCGTTCTTCTCCAGGTGTAAAATTGTCCAGCCTTACTGAGGGGGCCGCGCACAGGGTGGACATGGCCTTGTGAGAAAAGTTTGCAGAGGATAGGGTGCCGTGACCAGTGTTGGCAGGGGTGGATGCTGTGTTTAGTGATGATAAGCCCAGAGTACGGTATATATTGTTGGCAGGTTGCTACTGTCGTCTAGTGTTGGTAGGAGTGAGGTGGTGACTCTGGAAATGACAGGAGGTTTTGTTCTTTGTGATACTAACTTTTGTTAACTGGAATACAATCGTCACTCCACCACGAACCAAACAAGCGTCGACTTATAGCCAGACAGACAGATGTGGCGACTTATTGGCCTCTTCATCGCCAAGCACGACCCTTGTCAGTGGAGTGAGCGGCTAATTAATTCAGTGGGAGTCATAAAGTAGAACGTTTTAACCACCGAGTAACACTGAGAAAGTCGAGTTAACGATAAGTATGAGAGAGTGTGGGCGTGAAGCCGCAGGCACCACCTCCATCTACTGCTTCCTCTTCATTACTGAGCCCACCCATCACCCAATACTCTGTCAGGCCTTGCCATCCACTTCCCTGCCGCCATCCACCCACCACTTGAGCTGGGTGAACCATACTTCGAGCTCATCTGGGTGCACAGAGAACCCCTTGACCTTATCCCGGGCCTGCCCGCTTGGGTACGTGGGTCCTCAAGATCAACACTCCACACGATGCCCTTCTAAGGCACTTCAGTTTCACCAGATCTGCTTTTCACTCTCACGGTGTAGGGCGATGCATCTCTCCCATACAGTAAACACAGCCACCAACAACCTTCCCTCCTGGTGGTGATGACCCGGGGTACACGCACAAGTTTCTCTCCTCCCTGCCTAATTCACTTATCATTTTTCCCATTATTGGACGTATACTATTTGTCGTTAGTGTGTATGTCATCTCTGTCAAACTCGCCGGATATTTATCATGACATATGAAATCCATCATGGGTTCCTCTAGTCTATGACAGTGCCAGAGTAGGGACTGTAACTCATGGCTCTACACAACACACTATAGGCATACAGTTACTACCCAAACTGACTTTACTATCAAGTTTCTTAAGGATTTTTTTTTAAGAATCAAATTTGAACCATCTTGTCAAGTTATACAGACAAACAATGTTATTTCTTAGGCTGGATATGGAGTGATCTTTGTAGAGTGGCGCAGAAGAGTGTATGACTGGGAGGACGAGATGACCATAATATATATATAGGCGGTGATGGAGGGCGTGTATAGTATATCCCGGAATCCATGAGGTCTCCACCCTGACTCCTGAACCACTGGGTCACGCCACCAGCACACCTACAATAACCTCATTAAAATAACATTACAACATCAAACGCCCATTTAAAACCTTTCCAAGTGCCGTAAATATATGGTATGGTGTGGTGTGGTGTTACCGAGAAAAATCAGGCGTGTTTTTTTTAATCAACAAAGACCAAGTTGAATGACTGAGCCACTGATTGTATAGAGAGTCTGATGGGTCGCTCACGGAACCCATAAATACGGATGATTAAATTTGACGTGCGAGGCCATACAACAGCAGCTGCCGAGAAGTTTGATCAACTCGAAGCCTATATAGAAAGCCGTGGGTTGCTCTCCCTTACTGGTTTAAGGCCTCCCGCCCATTTTATCTTGCAATAGTGCCAGTAGACTTAGTTGGTGATGACGCTGTTATTGCCCACAACGCGCTACCTCAACTAGAAATACTAACACTTCTACTCCCTGATCCCAGTGACTCACTTTAACACAGAGACAGTAAGCGAAGAGTTGTGCAAATAGTCGGTGATCTGGGCCAGCCAACATAGTACTGCTGTAACATTCAGATAAAGAACTAACTTAACCTAACCTTCAATAGCGTGATCCTCAGAGTAGTATCACCTTACGACGTGAGCACCACCTGTTGTCTCTCTCCTGTCCCCATCACCTCCTTTCACTTCCTCTTCAACTAATTTCAGAACCCGTCTTTGGGAACCTTATTTATCCAGTCAATCTACAAGAGTATATATATATTATGAGGTGGTGATTATACTGCCAGAAAAAGGTACACAAAAAATAGCCCTCGAAGCATATGAAGGCTGGGGTAGGGCGTCATGGCAGGCAGCTCTCTCCCATTTACTGTGTGACTCCGGTAGCTCGTGTAAAACCTCCCCACAGTAACGTTCTCTTGTTCCTATATGTGTTGGTTGACAGCGACTACAGTTCTCATATGTTGCTCCAGCAGTTAAGTCCCTTTGAATTATGTTTTTATTCCCTCCCTCTATTGCATGTCTGCTGAACCTCACATTCACCACTACATCACAGCCACCAGAGTGAAGTGTTCTCCGTGTCTGTACTTTACGATCATGTCAAGAGTGAACTAAACCATACGTGAAGCTCCAGAGCGTCACCCTTCACTGTATTCATTCTTATCTCTATCCAAACGTGCTAGATGGTATAGAAAATATCATAGACAGAATTATAAAAAGATAGAATACTGTAACGCTATTCTTGCTGATGATGTGTTCTACTAATAATATTATTTATATAACTCATAAACATAAACCCTTAAATATAATGAATCTTCTCTTTTTACTCTCCTTTATGCCAAAATTTAATGCAGTCATACAGAGTGAGTGTGGGAGTGCATCATTAAGGTAACTGTTTGGGTGTGATTACCGGTACAGCTGACATGACCCGCTCACTACCCAGGAAGGAGACCACGAGGACACACACTCCTCCACCAGACTGAGACAAATTTATAGCAGATAAAAGATATGGTGTGTGTGTGTGTGTGTGTGTGTGTGTGTGTGTGTGTGTGTGTGTGTGTGTGTGTAGCCGCCCATGCCATACCATTTGTCATCATTACCAAGAGTCATTACCTGATCTTCCCTCCCCAACAATCTCACGCCTAAAAATAACCATAAAATTAATAAGGTTGCTATTCTGAAGTAATTGGCAGTGCAGTACGCTTGTTAACTCTACTGATGCTCAAACACGCACATAAATATTGACCACCTGAGCTGATTATGGTAAGATTAAGTGTGGGAGCAGGTCTAGGCCAGGTAACATGGTGTGTATGAGCGATGAGGAGAGCATAATTCATAACAGTGAACAGTGAGGTCATCAATGGCGGTCACTGTCACAAGTGTCACATGGTCCACAATGTTAACGACAAAGGTTTAATTTCTGCCTTTTGTCTGATTATATTATAAGAAATCCACTTTAATTCCTGTTTTATTGTTAGTGAATATTTGGATTTTTCATATAAGACAATATTTAGTGATAAAAATAAAATTCGAGGACATTATTAATAGGGAGTGATTGTCGGCTTCAACACTACAAGCTGCTTAAAATCTTCATCAGCTGGGACGTTCTCCAGTTTCGTTATTTTTCGTAATAAATAATTCTACTCTACCGCTCTACCGAAGAAGTTGTTGGTTGCTTCTCACTGACTAGCTTTAGGGCACAACAATATTGTCGGCTTTTCTTGGAGCGTCTCTCCGGCGGCTGCTGCCACCACCACATTTACTGTATTCAGGTTTACAACCTCTTCAGGAACTGGCGGATCCTTAGCCAAGACCGGTTTGACCATCCACGCTCTGGTGGATCAAGCAGCCTCGGCCCTGATCCTCCACTGGCTGCCACAATGTTCACTGCTCCACCAACACCTCCATATAAGCTTTATACATCGTCACTATCTTATTCGGTTATTGTATTAAATAAATCATACATTCTCGGGGATACTAATGAGGTTTGTTCATAGCGTGGATAATTTTCTTTCTTTTCCTGGAGATGTTTAACAAGTAAATGTCTCCACCCAACAAGTACCACGCGGGCAGTCCCCAAGTTTATCTCCCGAGAGTGAAGATATTGTTCACCAGTCCTCATGGAAACATTACACACCAGTTTTCTTCACATCTTCAGGTTGCCATTCAGATCACATCTATTATATATAAACTGACTCATCAGAAAAAGGATTATCAATCAACATCCCGTCATCGTCATCTATGAAGTTCAATGAACCAGTTAAGTCACGCTGGTTATTTTTCGACTCCAGTAGAATTACTGTGATAAAACCACAATGTCGACGTGAGGCATCAACAGTGGCTGAGAGACAGGAATATATTCTCGGAAAATAATCCAACAGATTATCTTTGTCAGTAAATAACACTTATGTTGGGTGCTCTGTATCCTCTATGGCGGCCAGCTTAGATAAAATTAATAATATTGATGTAATAAGAAAATTATCTACCTTGGAAATACTTTAACCTCCAAATCATAAGAATCCTTCACAAGCTGATGAAAGGGTGATATTTAAGATGCTGAATCCAAGATGGCCACCAAGACCCAGGATGGTAAAAAGACAAAAAAAAAGAAAGATAACAAAATGGAAACACGTTAATGCATCAATCTACCAAGAAAATTAAAACAGTCAGTACTTGTTCATATTGCCACAGAGCCAACGACCCAACACGACCTATACTGAAACTAATTGTCCTCGACGCCCCTCAGTCACAAAATACAACATCCTCTGGACTTAGCACACCCATATTCTCCACGCGTCTTACTGTCTCCTACACAGCCACCTCCTGTCCAGAAAAACCTGCTCTTTCACGTAGCCTCCCTCTCCCTCCCACCCACCCACCCACCCACCCACAGCACTCCCTTTTCATTACCTCCACCCTCTCCAACCACCCCTAAACCTGAGCCTTCCTCACCATAACCCGTTCCACATTAACTGCCATCGATACTACTCTCTTTTTCGGCAACTCCTCTCACCACCTCCCTTCCCAAACCCCATCTATTGTTTACTACCCATTATTCACCAACATTATTTACGATTCTCTCCCCCACCCCCTTCCTCGTGACCGTCTCCCCATAATATTACTCCAAGTTCACAAAGCCGTCTTCTATGTACTGTGCATAACCATCAAACAGTCACTTACCCCGTGCCCGCCCTCACTCTTTAACTACCTACAACAATTCCAGCTCCTAAACCCCTCCTCCCTACACCTCCTCACAACCCCCCCCCCCACAACCTCAGCCACCCACACCCAGCGGCTTCCATGAGGGTTGGGGAACCACAAGAAACACCGTGACAGAATATGATAGTGTCTGCGGCCAGGGATCCATTACAGCCTCCACCCCTGGCAGCACCGGCAGAATGGACCTTATCGCCTGGGTGAGGAAGGGCGGGTGTGGCGTGAGAGGGAGGGCCACGGTGCTCGGGCGTCTGTGTGAATGACTGGAGCCTGGAGGTAGTTAAGGAGGGACGCTCGTGAAGGGTGGTCAGGGAGGTGGTGGAGCATAGTTACACTGATAAAGTGATACAAGGTATACCACAAATTGTGCTGTAATTAAAGTAATCAGTGCACCACAGTCAAGCAATTTAGCAACGATTATGTTGGTAAATGTACGCAATTCTTGGGGTCACAGACACTCCTAGCGTGTGTGTGGACCTCGGTCGGCGGCTGAGATAGTTACTTTTATTTTGATTTTTTGATTAAGGAATATATAATGAGCCCCCCCCCCAGGATGTCCATCATGGTAGGCCTCGTCATGAGAATTTTAAATTTCACTTGAACGAGGATCATATCATAACCTTCCCAGGGTATTTAGAGCGTGGTTAAACAAACGATTAACTACCAAGAAAACTCAGTAGAACTCAAACATTTAAGTCATACAAAAGGAAAATATTTCTCAAAGGGAATTCTTCATTCAGTTTGTGTCCCTTTTGATGTGTTGGTGAGCACGTCGTGGGTCTGGGGGGGTGGGGGGTGAGTGTAATGCTAATGGCTGCCATAGTGTTCTCACAAGGGGTGTAGAGTTGGGTGACGTAGGGAGGGGGGGGGATGACCTGGCTGGGGGAGCGGGAGGAGGAATTTATAGTATTAGTTTAATATGCCCAAAACACCAGCAGTTAGTAGCGTGAAGACAACATTATATAAGTAAGTGTATCTTTTTATCCTCAACTCAAAAATAACTTAATTCTTTTTAATATATAAACGGAAGACTGGCTGACGACGATTCCTACTCTGGTAGTATACATAACGTTTTGATTTTTCTTAACGTGTATCGCCCACTTTAACAGGAACTAATGTGGTAACTTCCATTAACAAAAAATAACGGCAGTATCATCATTTCTCTTCTAACAATTCCTATGTTGTGAGAAAGTTAAGGACACAACCATACACACGGTAACAAGGAAACATTACCGTTTTATATTCTCTCGGGTTCTAGTTTGTGTGTTGTTCCTTCCTCTTGTGGTACTGTAGGTCAACCAGGGCCTCCCCACACCACCCTCTTGCTCCACCAGGTAATCATCCCTTGAATACTCCTACAAAAATCGCGTGTAACCTAAATTCCTGGAACATAAACGGTGAATTCTTGGCAAAATTACAATGATAATAAACCAGTGATTATACAGGAGGCTGAGGATCGAGCAGGTTTTCCTAATGTCTCGAGCCTTATGATAAGTACGACTCGAGACTAGTGGTTCACGAGGCCGCAAGAATGTAAAAGTTGTCACGGTGGTGGTGTAAGTTGGGTGTTAATACACGTGTTGAGTATACACCTCGCTGAACAGTCATGGCGTGGGCGGTAAGGCATGGGCGGCTGTGACCTTCTTGGGTGAATGGGCCTATAGTTACTCCCCCAGAATGCAAAGTTGTGGTGCTCGTTGTATAGTGCTAGCTGGGGCGTCTGACCTTCCACCACAACAACTCTATCTCATATCAGACGACACGGCAGAGACCATACAGTGATGTGATAAAAGTACTGTAGCCACCATGGACAGATCATTAGTCACTCATCTCGAATCTTTGCCAAACAGAACTTTTTAACACAAGAAGAAACAGAAAAAGATATTAGCTAGATTCAACTAAAATGTCTTCACGTCTCTACTTTAAACACTTTGTCTAAACGTTTGGAATTAATCATTAAAAAAGGATTTAATTCCCCCAACCTCAACACTCGAAACAACTCAATCTAGCCTTCCTAAACTACTATTTGGGAATACTCGTACCTGCAATTTGGATCTTGGCAATATAGACTCCCGCTCCGGTTACCACTTCGGGGAGAAAACTGCAGCACGACAGCACAAAGAGGGAAAGACGTCATAATAACAGTTAAGTCTTCCGGGCTGCACTTCTTAATACACCATAATTATGGAGTAATCCACAATACACCTACATCTGGTGGACATTTTAATGCTCATAATTTCTCATTTTTGTCGCCTGACATCATAATGCTGAGCAGTATTATTAAGATTTCTTGTACTTTATAACTGTGCTTACTGTAGGTGTGAGCTTGTTCGTGTGTGCTGCATCTTTCAGTACATGTACAGTATATCGTACAGCACGTGTTGGCCCTCACACCAACAGCTTCTCCTCCCATTTAACATTTGGTTCAAGACTCGGGCTCACCAACCTCAGTATGACAGTCCACCAGACGTCACGCCTCCGGGTGCTTTACCTTAATGGGCCAGGATATATATTAGATTTAGAAGCATTCATGTTAAAAGGACCGGGACTGAAGCTTCATAGATTAAGGCGTCTGCCGACAAAACATCTTACATTCAACAACACTGCGATGGCCTAAGTGTTAACATGGACTTTCCGCCTGAGTCCTAACCCCCGGCAAGCCACCAACACAACCACCAACAAAACCACCACGTAATTAATGTAGTGTTGTGTTGTGGTGTGGTGACCCTGCTCATGCTGGGTGTGTGGGGCGTCGCCACCTCACCCCAAGACAAGACCCTCATGACCTCACGTTCACCAGGAAATGCATTGCAATTTTTACGTGCCGCCGCCGCTCCTCCACTACCCTGCCACCAGTAGCTCAGAGATCGTCATGTCATGGCTGATAGTTTGGGAATCCCGGGCTGTGGGGTCAACTGATAGAGTGAAGGGGGAGGACATTTCCACTGTGACTAGCGTTAGATTTTGACAACTTCTCGGGAAATTATTTTAGCATCCCTCGAAAATAAATAACAGGAGACTTTCAGCTTTTCACCCTGACTTGTGTCTCGTGGTAGAAGACCTATAAGGAGATCAACTTTATTCCTGAGTATATTGTGTGTGTCTGTGACTGACGTTAAGCAAAAGAATATTTGAAAAAAAGGAGAATCAATTAATTTTAGGACTGATTACGTCCTTCAGGTTATTAATAAAGGCTTTCAGTTACTTTGCAACATGTTACAACAACTTCAAGTAATATTTAGTAAAATATTTAACCTCAAGTATTACTCTTATCATGAAATATTATCACCAGATGCTGTTTTTTCCTGGTCGACCTTAGAAGCGTCGTTAAAAACTTACTTTTTTTCCTGAATTCACATTAAACCACAACTGTCATTATTGATTGCCCAAAATTAACTTAAATAAATAGAATCACTTCAATCAATTTCAAACACAACAACTGTTTACAAGAGAAGCTCAGGTGAGAGTCGGGGCTGTTGTGATATCTGTTAATCGAGTGTTGGGAACCTCGAGACACGGTAACTAATGACTCCACAGCTTATAAACATCTTGCATCAGGTGGTCAACAATTTGTAGACTGTCGAGGAGAGGTTCAGCGGACTATACTGGACCATGGTAACGGCTGGTCAACATAGCAGACTGGGGTACACACAAACACCTAAAAAAAAAATTATATCACTTCCCACCCGAGGCGACGCTCCATTAATATTCAACCAAGACACATTTTACTATCACAAGATTACTCAGGACTCGCGGGAGAACGGAGCTATACCACATCACGGGTTCGAGAAGGTTGATAATCATATTAGTTTTAAAGGTTGGGTGGTAATAATGCACGCAGGAAGGTAATCATGGGAATGTCGTCAGTCATCTTGAGTAATTCCCCTTTACGGTACAATAGCAACTGCGCGTCCCGACAGCGTGTGTGTGTGTGTGTGTGTGTCGGGAGAACAGCACTGGCCACCAGACACATCAAGACCTAGTTAACCAGCACTGCGCGGTGAGTAGTTCATCCTTCATCATTAATTCACAGCCTTTACTAATAGGGCGTAGATAATGTTAATCCACACCTCCGCATTAAAACTCTATCAGGAATACTAAAAGATTACACCTATCAACCCTATTAGCTCGTCACATTCTATCTGTTCTCACCTGGTTAACGATGACGTGTAGGAGGGGGCGACAAGTTGAGTTCAAAGTTGTATCTGGGCGTTGGACAAGTAGGTGGGTGAGGCAGTGGGCTGGGCTGGTCGCGGCCACCAGTGACAGACCACCTGTAAATAGTGTTAGAACGTTACCACATTAAATTAACACCGCTCTCGGCCAAGCACACCTTCGTGATAGCCTAACACACCTCAACGCCTTCGAGGGAAGACGGGAGCACTGGGAACACGGCAGGTAACATGGAGTCAGGGTGGGTTGAAGTGCTAATTAATCACTTCCATAAAAATATACATTAGTTTAGGTTATGACTATATGAAACTTACACAGGGTTAATTTATATATAAACATTGGTAATATCACATGTACTAGCACGATAATATTAAGTAAGTGTATATATAGGATAATTCACCACCTAAATTTCATATCTATATTCCCTTTTTACTCTGCTTCCTTTATCCCCTTGGTACGTTCTCTCGCTATCACCTCCTCCTCCCCAGGTGATCACATACTTGAGCCTAAAATGGTTCTTCATTAGAACTCATTGTCAGGCTCTTGAATAAATTAAATTGGAGGCGATACATCATGGTGGGTCCTAACTCGTGGTATGCGGTTCTGGTGCTCCTAGCTACTGTAACTTCGGTTGTGGTTCCCCTGGCTACTGTAGCTGCGGCTCTGGTGCCCCTAACTACTGAGGTTACGGCTTTGGTGCCCATAGCTGCTGAGGCTGCGGCTGTGGCGCCCCTGGCTACTGCGGTTGCGGCTTTGGTGCCCCTAGCTACTTCGACAACAATGATACCTTTCCTAGTAATTAGGCTTTGAAAATTATTGTAACGTGGTTTTGTCTCGGTTAGCTCTGGTTACTTCACCTGCTACTCCCACTGTCCTGGCTGCTAAGTGTGTGAGTTTGGTGGTACTGGGCAAACCAAGGCTGCGATTCTGGCAGGCCTAGCAATCGTGGTTGGGACTCTAAAGGTTCTATTTACTTTGGCTGTAGCTCTGTTGCCTGATGGGAATTCGGTTGTCGTTTCACCAGACTTCGCGACAGTGAATTTGGTGTGTTAACGCGATACTGGTAATCTTAAACGTTATGGCAGTGGGTCTAGTGAGGTATTATATTGTCTATAGGAAAATAAAGAGAAGTAACAGGGTGGTGAGTGAGGGTTCCAGAGCTAGTGGCGGGCGGGAGGGGGAAGAGACTGGGAGAGGGAGGGGGGGACAAGGAAGGTGTTGGGTTATCGGGTGGGGCAGCAGTGGCTTAATATGGGGACTACCTGAGCGGCTATACCAACACTGACTAGAGTAATTTAGAGTTAATGTGTTCGTTGACGTCATTATAATGGGTACAGGAGGTGAGGACACGACTACTCTGTACTCACCCCATCGTGCCCACAACTTGCTGCCTTCAAATCAAAACAAGTCGTGGGAGATACAACAGAATTCAACACCACTGTACACTCTGCCACAATGGTTAATAATATAAGCTCCTTCATCAACACCTACACTGTCTCATGGTGAGTTATACCTATCATGGACACTCTTGATGATTTCAGAACAATATACCGATACTTATATTATTTAATGTTTAATGGTCCAACGGGTTTCAAATATATAATAGCCCCCTGGAGTCTACCAATGAAGTTTCCTCACTCTAACCGATCGGAGAATTTTTTTTAAAAGTTTGTGAGTTAAGTGAGAATGTTTGTTTACCGTGAGCACACCAGCTGTTGACTGACACTGATAAGCGAATAATCACTTTGGGTTGGTCTTGTACAGTAATTAAGCACACTCGAGGGTCTCTGACTCACGGCGTTTTGTGCTTACACTCGCGTTGTATACTACACTCCTCGGCTCCTGGGCTCACACCAGGGCTACCGTTTTAAGGAAATTCGTCTTCTACGTCGTCTGCTGATGACGTTTACGGACGCCGTGACGTCAATCTTCCGGAAATACGGAAATTACGGAAATTTTATATGTTTGGCTAATTTCTAGTCAGACAATGAATAAACATTTGTAAAAATAAGTTACAATGTGTTTTTATTTATACCCATATCAAATATACTGTGAAATAAAACTTTGTCAGTCTGTGACGTGTAAAGTAACCGAAATGGTACTGTACAGCTATTTCCTGATGCCTTATAATACTGAGCTTGATAAACCAAGTATCCTCTTATATGGACTTGTGTACTGTACTTGTAATCCATACCTGTATATAATCTAACAATAAATTACCAATTATTACAAAAAAAATTCTTTCTGCCGCAGGGGCTGACGGTGGTGGGGACGTTTCTGTCGTCGTTTCTACCGAGTTGGCCCATCGAGAACATAGCTCTCTGGCTCTCCCTGGCCGAGGGCCTCCTTCTCCCGATAGTGTTGGGCCTCGTCGACGCCACCTTCAGCGAAGCGGCCGGCTCCTCCTGCTCCAGAGACAAGCCTCTACCCCACAAGTATGACGGTCAGTATATCCAAAACTATAATGCCATTAACTCCCATTGCACCACTCATTTATTTTTCAGGATAAATAAAAAATAAATAAAAAACATCACTGATCCCTCGCACAAACAAGCACGTCGTGTGGCCCACATTTTTGCCTCGGTTCTTTAGAGCGAAGATGTGGCCATTGTCTGGTGATGGTGACATTGATGGTGTGTTGTCTGGTGACACTGATAGGGAGAGGCGGGAGGGAGGGGCGAGGGGGAGAGATGGGACGGAGAGGTGGGAAGAAGAGGCGGGAGGTAGAGATAAGAGAGAGAACTGGGAGGCAGGAAAAAAATGAAACCAAAATAAGAACGAGGGAGGAGGGGGAGGTAAGACAAGAAAGGAGGTGAATGGAAATAAAGTCCCAGAAAACAATTACAATATCATCTCGTAAAAAAAAAAGTCACCCTAATTTAATTACCCCACAAGTTAGGTTAGGTTAGGTTGGGCTGGGTTAGGTTGGGTTACGTTAAGTTGGGTTAGATTAGGTTTTGAATGTGTTTTTTTAGCAAGACCAGAGACCAACCTGTCTCCAGTTAATACTTTGACTTTTTTCCGTGTGATTTTTTTTTCCCTAAATTCATAAAGGCGCCAGGAAGGGAAGGAGGGATGAAGGAGCCAGGAAGGGAAGGAGGGATGAAGGAGCCAGGAAGGGAAGGAGGGATGAAGGAGCCAGGAAGGGAAGGAGGGATGAAGGAGCCAGGAAGGGAAGGGGATGAAGGAGCCAGGAAGGGAAGGAGGGATGAAGGAGCCAGGAAGGGAAGGAGGGATGAAGGAGCCAGGAAGGGAAGGAGGGATGAAGGAGCCAGGAAGGGAAGGAAGGATGAAGGAGCCAGGAAGGGAAGGAGGGATGAAGGAGCCAAGAAAGGATGGAGAGCCCCAGTGTGGCGCCTCATGGGTGCTGGGCGGGGAGTGTGTCCGGGAGGTGTGGCTGGTATGTGCTGCTCCTACAACACACACACACACACACACACACACACACACATAAAAGCACTAATATACCTACACATAAGCCCAGTAGTATATGTACACACACTAAATGTAATGGATCTCGCATTGTTTACATGACAGCTGACTGAGACATGATAAGCATATTATTGACTACCTCCCACGTGGCTAGATGTCAGAGATATATATATGTGTGTGTGTGTGTGTGTGTGTGTGTGTGTGTGTGTGTTTACTCCGAGGTCAACCTGAGCTAAAGCAAAAATAGGCAAACATAATATGTATCATGCATTTTAAATAACATTCGGGAAAGACGAGACAGCGGCTACACCCTCGTCCTGTACACTATGGCTGACTGAGGGGACTGTTTACCCTGGCAACACTGACACTTGACTAGCTGGCAATACTGTCTTGGCCATATAAGTGTTAATGGTCGTTAGTGCTTCTGGTAACTTTCTAATACACTTGATACAATACTCGGTGTAAATTAGTGAGTCACCATCATCGCATTACTCGATCTATGGATACCTGGGGTATGACCATAAATTATATGTTCCTGAGAAAAAGGTATTTATTCATTATTATTATTATTACGAAAAACTCAACTGTAGACTAGCCCTTATTATTACCAAGTCTTACCCCAGTTCCCCAGAGTGTAATGGCCACGAGCAAGAGCACTGAAGAATGTGTTACCAACCAACCATACCCTAACGCGTAACGCCCGGGCCAGCCATATAGCCCAACAAGAATGACCACTCCCAGCACACCCTCCTCACCTTGGGCCCCGCCGCGGCTCGTCTCGTAACACAGATTATTCTCTATTGTTCCACCATGACGCATCTCATCTGGAGGGATTTTTTTTTAAAGAAGTGAAATGTGTGATTAATGTAGATAGTGTGACTGTTGGCCCGCGTCTCCGTATATACTGTACGCTGGTCGAGAACACAATAACCATATTTTATGTCCCAGCAGCGGTTGTGGTTCAAGATGGATACGTTGTTTAGTTTTGTTTTATGAATAATACTTTTCTTTAGCCACAGACCATCTAATAAACGGTTAAACACATTTAATCTCATCACTTTATTGAAGACTGAAGGCAAAAGTTGGTCGGGTCTGTTAAACAGTTCAGTATTGTTTTCTGTACTGAAGATATTCTCAAAGCGGCAACAATATTTTCCAGTCCTATGATATTGCAGTTTTAGTTTATATACTCATTATTATGCCAAGCGGTGACAGAGTAGCAATGATATACGATCAACATAATTATGTCGATGAAATATGGCTTACGAAGGAGAGTGGCCCCAGCAGTAGGCGGCATGGCGGGGCAAGGATAGCCTCGCCTGGACGGTTCCAGTCTCCGTGTACTCCCATCCTGGAAGTCAGGGAGGCGGCCGGCTTCCTGCTGCGACGCTGTAGCTCAGGAATTCAAAATCAGGAAGGTATTGAGTGGGCAGTTCACCTTCACCTGCCTGAGTGCTGCCCATTAACATGCTACATGCACGCGGGTCGGCTACATAGATCACACTGTTGGTAACCTCACGGCTGGATCACCAGTGTGCCTCGTTAGGGCTTGCTGCTGATAATATTAATATCTTATTACATACCGCACTCCTGAGTACCATACAGCTATATCAGGTTTAATGAGTTTCCATTAATAAACACTGCAGCACTGCGTTAACTCGTAAAGTTTTATTTAGATTCCATATTAAACACTTTTACGTAAATTCTTTTAAAAATAGCATTAGTAAAATGAGTAACCTTGTCCCACAATGGTCAGTGAAGAGTGTAAAGAATAAATAATATGTATGTAAACATTAACAGAGCACACTTCAAAAGTAGCAAAATTGTACGAAAAAAAAAATCGGAATACGTAAAACAAATAAGATGTTGGAAGATTTGGTATAAGAAAAAATTTAGCCACGGCAAGTTCAATAAAACGATAAAGTTGTGCATAAAAGAAGATTTCAAATACACTATACCAAATGAAGGAAGAATTTGTGAATATTTCCAAGAATATTCAAATGTTCTTTCATCTGTTACGTATGGGGGGAGGGGGGGGGATGAACCACGAGCGGCATCCTTCAGGTATTACCGAAGTGGTGGTGACTCCCAGCCACACTCCAAGTCACTCCAACTTCCAATCATGTCACTCCAATACCCCCCCTCCCACCCTCCCTCGCCTTCACACAACCTCTCCCTATTCCCCCCCCCCTCCAACTCTCACTCCCAACCGCCCACCACACCCGAAATAAAAAGAGGCCACTGCTAAGACTTCCCTTTACCACGGGGCGCCTCTCTGACACCACCACACGCTAACCTTCTAACGTGTCGCAGCCTTCCTTCCCTCCTTCTCTCAAGCTGCTACTCCTTACGTGCACCTTCCATTCCGTCAACATTACAAGCCTTTCCTACTCCTCCTTCCCTCCCCTCTCCCATTACTGTAACCTCCCTTTCCCAGCCCTAGATACCTTCCTTCCTCTTTCCCAACACCATTTCTCCATTCCATCACCTTATTCCTTCCCTCTGCAAGCACTATATTCCCTCCCCACTTATTATTTTCCCCGTCCCATCATCATTATTCTCTCCCTTCCCACCAACATCACCTTCCTTCCCCATACTAAGTACACTTGACATTGCCAATCCTCCAACTCCTGTAGAATATTGTAACTTTTACGGTCGTTATCGTGGTTGTTATGGTTATCGTATTGATCATCATTCGTTGCTGTACTGTCATTATCAAATTAGCACAGCAACCTCTTCCAACATTCTTCCCCCTTCACCGTCCACCTCCGTCCGTCTGTCTGTCTGTACATTCTCTTCCTGTCGGGTTTCCTCGGCGGATTTTTGACCTGGTACACCGGCAGCGAAAACCTGTCATTACTGTTGGTGTCGTGAGCGGCCCTCGTGAGACTGGCGTTGTTCGGGCAGCAGGAACACTGGCATCTGGTCTAGTGGAGAAGTTGTGCAAGATGAGGCGGCGAAACTGCTGGCCCACCCCTCCCCCCTCACCCCTATCTGCCCCCACTCCTACCCCACACCCGCCACCCCCCCCTCCCGAACACACACACACACACACACACACATTACGGTAATAGATTGAGACAGTCCAGTAATGTAGCACAAGCTTAACTAAACTACCTGACTTGGCAATCAACAAAAATCGATCTCCAACTTTTGTATTCAGCTTCAGAGGTTCAGACTGAGTGAGTTCTCTCTTAGCTCGTCATGTAGGAAGTAAATATATGCATACAATTCAAGATTCTGTGGGACTTGGTTCTATTGGTAACGTGCGCTGTTGGTATACACGGTGAAACTGATGTGGCAAGATAGTACCACTGTCAGGGATGTGGTGCTGGTGTGATAAGGGATGTGGAGCTGGTGTGTAATAAGGGATGTGGAGCTGGTGTGTGATAAGGGATGTGGAGCTGGTGTGATAAGGGATGTGGAGCTGGTGTGATAAGGGATGTGGTGCTGGTGTGACGCGAAAAAAAAGAAAGAAAAATAAAAGACTAAAGGTGTCTTCCCAGGCTGGCGGTACAGTACAGGTGGTAGCGACAGTCAACCACACATCAAACTGTCACTCGCTGCTGCTTGGTATTCTACGGGTGTTTCTGGTCGACATCATTTAGCATGTAACTTGTTTAGTCGTTACGCTAAGTTCTGGGCATGACCCTCCCAGATGTTAGAGGGCATGTAGGAGGAATGGAGGGGGGGATGGAGAGGGAGTGGAGGGCACGTAGGAGGGATGGAAGGAGGGGAGGAGGGCACGTAGGAGGGATGGAGAGGGAGTGGAGGGCACGAAGGAGGGATGGAGAGGGGGGAGGAGGACACGTATGAGGGATGGAGAGGGGGGAGGAGGACACGTATGAGGGATGGAGTGGGGCGAGGAGGGCACGTAGGAGGGATGGAGAGTGGGGTGGAGGGCACGAAGGAGGGATGGAAGGGGGGTGGAGGGCAATGATTTTATCTACTGGCGAGTGAGGGGTTGTGTTGGTGCGGTGTGAGGTAAGCCACATGGAGGAGTATTGAGGGGGGGGGTTTGTGGTGCAACAATATCACCACAGAAGGTAAGTCAAAGTGGGAAGGTGGTAAAGGAGTGACCATGACCTATTGTAAAATGGTGAACGCATTCATGTGTTACGTAAGGAGGGATGTATAGTTAAAATAATGCATAAAAAAGTCTGTCTGTCTGTCTGTCTGTCTGTGTCTGTCTGTCTGTCTGTAACGCTGGAGGTACTAGTAATACAAGTCGTCAACAATCAGATAGGTGTGGACGACAGGTGACACTTATTTAGGGATGTTGAGATCATTAAGGTAACTACATACAGAAACTTCGCATTGCAGAGGTGACAAACTTCAATAAAAGAATGTGGACAAATCTAGCAGGAATTTTAGAACCAGGAGAGTTTATTAGAAAAACTTTGAAGCTGATTCCTCAAATACATTATAGTATATATATATATATGAACCTATACCAAGCGACTAATTTACTTAATCTTGTTTTGTCAAGTAGAGAAAATGTGTTAAGTAACGTAGAAGCAGAGAGAGAGAGAGTTCGGAAAAATAGTGATATGAGAGAAATAGAATAATTTGAAACAATATGACGAAACAAAGAGGAAATTCCACTAGAGTCCCAGACATGAGAGAGGCATCTGAATTGGCGGATTGATTTACAGGTACTGAAGAAGAAGAAAAAAAAAACATATCCTGGGCACTTGTGGCATCTTTTTGAGTCTTGTACTGTAGGTAAGTGAGACTGGAACCTAAAATCCAAAACTAGTTAATGAAGGAATTATTCTGTGTAATCTCCATTGTTATACACGATTTTAAAAGTACTGAAATGTATCGTTTGTGTTTCATCTTTAAAAGTCCACTATACTTTTCAATACCTACGAATTACTTATTATTATTGTTTGTGTTACTCGTTTTTATTTACGCTTCGCAAATGTCTTTAACCGGTGTGTCCATTATACGTCATTCTTATCATCCTGGGTCAGTAGAGCAAGAGAGAGAGGGCCGTATAGGTACCTGTACAAGAATTCAACCGTCCAGTCAGGAATATTCAACTGACTCTCTTACCCAACTGACTTCAAATTTGACATCGAGACTCGTCACATGATTCCTCAAAAGTGATTAGCATATGGATACGGTCTGGTGATTTAATGCCTTTTGCTGGTTTCTGATTGGTCGAGAGAGATACAGGTGACATTGATAACCTCAGATAAGCTTCCCTCATATTGTTCGCCAGTCATCTTCTTCCCATATTCCTCACCATCTTCCTCTCATATTCCTCACCATCTTCCTCTCATATTCCTCACCATCTTCCTCTCATATTCCTCACCATCTTCCTCTCATATTCCTCACCATCTTCTTCCCATATTCCTCACCATCTTCCTCTCATATTCCTCACCATTTTCCTCTCATATTCCTCACCATCTTCCTCTCATATTCCTCACCTTCTTCCTCAAAATTAACATGTTTCTGTACACGTTTCATTCCTGTCACTCTTTTTTACAACCACGAGCCATGATTCCCAGGAGACAGTTTTTGTTGCCATTACAATTATCTTTTTTTTTTTCGTAGTTCACATCTTGACGTAATTATACAATACTATTAATAGCTACCATGTATTATACCTGTTATTTTAATTAGTATTTTCTTATCCAATTTCCATTATTTTTATGATTTGTTGTATATTTTTTAGATATTTCAATTTTCATTACCAATTATATTTCAAATTTTCAAGATCATTCTAGTTATTATTTTACTTTTTGCTTAATATTTAGTTAATTCTTACATATACTCAACATTGTCTACTTCACATTCCTTCACTGTTCCCACGCCCCTGTCCACTAACGTTACTTTCTTGCCTCCTACAGACGGCGATGGTCCCTTCCGATTGTTCCCGAAGGAGGAAGTCAAGTCGTTCCCCCTGACGAACGGCTCGCTCTTCTCCTCTCTGCTTAACATGAACGTCGACAACCCTTCCCAGATCCTGCCCTCCTACCGGCGAGGTCAGTCCAGAGTTCTCGTGCCCTTCATGGGAGGCCAAGTCCTGCTTAGGGAAGTGACGGGAGGCCAGGTCATGCTCAGAGAAGTCACGGGAGGCCAGGTCATGCTCAGAGAAGTCACGGGAGGCCAGGTCATGCTTAAAGAAGTCACGGGAGGCCAGGTCATGCTTAAGGAAGTGACTGGAGGCCAGGTCATGCTTAACTAAGTCACGTGAGGCCAGGTCATGCTTACGGAAGTCACGGGAGGCCAGGTCATGCTTAAATTAAGGTCGCTTATTAAATTATTTGTGTTGATGTTGTTATGGCAACTACATCTGTAAAAATGATGTGATAACATGCATTAAGAAATATTCTGGCACCGTAGTGTGGGGTTTTCAAGCTCCATCACACATATTACAATGTCACTTGACACTTTGGAGAAAGTAAACTGAGGGGCCACTTGGTGCACAAACCCTGACTTACTTCCTCGACCCTACCGCTCCACCCTTAACCTCAGACAGCATCCCTGAAGCCCCTGGGTAGCGGTTCATATGTAAACTCAGTGTTTATTTACAATAATAAGTAAAATCTAATGCAATTACCGCACGAGTGAGAAAGTAAATTGTTATTTCTCTTGCTTATACC
The DNA here is from genome assembly GCF_018991925.1 of Homarus americanus. Classification (NCBI taxonomy): domain Eukaryota; kingdom Metazoa; phylum Arthropoda; class Malacostraca; order Decapoda; family Nephropidae; genus Homarus; species Homarus americanus. The sequence continues at coordinate 2,608,040 of NW_024726235.1, read as the reverse complement.
TTGTCAGAAATTTAGGACCAGGAATGATATTATCTTGTGATAATTAGACGGTGATGTAATGCGAAGAGAACGCAACGTTAAAAGGAGTATGATTTAGCCACGGCAGTGTCACGTAATTGACTGACTGTTGCTTCAGCTTGGTCACAATCAGTGGTGGCCCGGAGGCCGGGGTCAGGCAGCAAAGGGGCACCAGGCAGTAAACATCCCAGCCTCTATCATGGTCACTTATTGCTGGGTCCAGACAGTGCTGCTGCAATACATGGCTTACAAAACCTCATTTGTCTTGGAGCAAAGATGACATACTACGGCGGCTTTATACAGTAATGGTGTATTAGGTACGCTCTTCTTTTCTGCTGTTATCTAATCTGTGTATCTCTTCCTGGCATACAGGTGGTGGAGTGGGACTGAAGATGGGGGTATCATCGCAAGAGATCCGCGGCCTTGTGGGGACAGGGGCGCCGGCACGCATGAGGGACCCTTACGGCCCGCCATACTTCCCGCGGGAACCTACAGAGTCCCTGGGTTCGGCTGCCACAAGCAGCCAGGACCCCATCTACTCCGACCCGCTCTCTAAGGTACCACCCATCTGCTAGTTCTTAAGATTTACTTGTTTTAGGCACAGTCATAGTGTTCACATAGTCAAACCTGCCATAATATTCAAGCAATTTTGAAACAAAAATATGCACCGCCAATTTCAATGGGGACCAACAGTGACACCATGTACCAACTGTAATTTTAAGAACTTTTTTAAAACTTTTCATCATTTACATTTTTGCAAGTAAACATGTGCCACGGTTATGGCCTTTGTGTGACATAGAAACCCTAGCGGTACAATATACTGTATATCACCTTCAGTGGTCGTCAGGTTTTGTTTCCTATTTACCTATAAACGCGCTAACGTTAATCAAGGAATACCTCCTTCTCCACAGGTCGGTAGTGTGGACAGTTCCCTGAAGGAAGACCACATCTACGCCACACTCTCTGAAACTTTTGGCTCAATGTCATCCCTCAGCGATGGCTTCCTCGGAGATGACCAGCGCTGCTCTTCTGTCACCACTGTGGCCAACGATGACTTCGAGTTCCACGACCCTCGAGCCACCGTCACACCTGAACCCGTGCGCTACACGACTGAGAGTAACACCATGGTAGACTCCTGCTCTATGTCAGTTGCTAACCGACCGCCAGCACAGTTGCCGCCCGAGGCCCACCTTTCCGCCCCCGAGGACGCTTACCATTTCTCTACCAACACAGAATCCTCGACGACCTACTCTACGGCCTCATCCTTTAGATCCTCATGTTCCCAGGTCACCGCTACTGTCGAGAATAACGCTAACAACAGTAAAGACAGCAAGAAAGATGACAATGAAGACTCGCCTGAAATTGGGTTTTACAACACTGGATTCGAATGCGACACACTGGAATTAAAAAAAGATTACTTCCGAGATCGTGGCCCGGTAGACAGCTTGGATCTTCGCTTGAGCAAGGAAGACACAGAGAAGACAGGTGACGGAACTCTCTCTCGCAAGCATCGTTCCTCTTCGCTGTCTATGAATGACTTAGACCGACTTGATCCCAACCCAGAAAAGGAAGAAGAAATGATGTTCATTCTTCCTGTTAAGAGTGAATCCATGCTGAGTCTATACCGCCTCTACCTGGCTGAGGACGAGGCCGGTACCAGTCTCCATTACTCTGTAGAAGTGTCGCGATCTGAGGGCGACTTATCAGTTCTGGCAGCCGTCGAGAACGGTGGGGTAGGCGAAGGCAAGAGCGAAAGCGCCTTGCACGAAGTTTACCAGAAACGGCGAGCACCAGAAACAACGGGTAGCAGAGTCAAACGCCAACACAAGATCCAGCGTGCCAAGGGAATGCAACAGAGGGCCAGGAAGAACCCAACAGTTACTCCCGCCACCCTAAGCAACCACAGCGGCACAGTGGTAAACAGCGGAACAGGCACTAACGGCATGCAAGTGGCTGTTATGGATAAAACACGAAGGAGAAACGGAATAATCACCATCCAAGACCCGTCAGTGTTGTCTGTAGAGGAGCTGTTCCGTGTGCTTGACCGAGCATCATCCAAACCAGCTGTTCCTTACACGGACTCTGGCGACCGTACACACTCGCCACTCCCTGTTCCCGCGCCACGCCAAGAACCCGACTTCAAGAAAATCTTTGTGAGTGAATACTTGTAATAAAATTTCTCGGGGCGAGTTCACGATACCTGAGAAGAAACTCGTATGTGTTGTTGCTTATGATAAGAAAAAAATATAAGTTAACGTGAGTCTGTGCAAGTGGTGACATCATAACAACTATCAGGCAACTAAAATAAAAATCAATAAATGACATAATAAACACAAACATTTTTATAAACTTATTATAGTAAATATTCTGACGTACAATTTATGAACAATATTTGATCTGTTCAATAACAGAAAATGAAAAAGCCAATGTACTGTAGATGTTTTCTATCATAAATAAACTTCAAGTACAAACTGGAAGCGTCCAGCTTGTGGTGATTTATATAGTGTTAGTGTACAGCCTCATCTATTTTCCCGGGAAGGCCACTTCGGGGCTTCCTAACACAGCCACTTCAAGGCTGCCTGGGATACCTACATCCAGTCAGTACCTTGCAGGCCAGCAGAGGGAACAGAAGTGATGGCTGCAGCAACCATCAGTGGCCAGTGTTAACCCAAGGGCCGTGTATGACTGGAAATCCAGTTCGGTCAGGCAACCCCACCTCCAATAACCTACTCTCTTGAGCTCTCGTGTTCTCAAGGTCTTAGAATGTTCGTTAAATGTATATAGACCTATGTATAGTTACTCTTCTTAACAATTAAGTTTCCATTTTGTATGAAAATATTTTATAATAAAAATTTTCTCGGTGCATAATTTTGTATACAGTACATATTACAAGATGTTTATGTATTATATAATGTTCCCAGTGTTTGTATCTTCCTGGTGAGGTCAACTGTCGCCACACTTGAGAAAAAATCCCAGGATTATACTCAGACCCCGTCAACACCACCTCAAGTGTGAGCGTCAGGCGCCCTCATCAGCCACTCACAATACCAGAGTTTGGTCTCTCTGTGTTTCTTCCCTCCAATCTTCCTTCACCACCACATTTAAATCACCAATACGAAATTATAGTCTCAAAAGCTCATGCCTCTGTAGATATGCCATAGAAAATGTACGTAATAAACTTCACAACGCAACTCTCTTCGGAATATCAATTACTGTACAGTATATATAAGTGAGCCAGTTTTTTTTTTCTTATCTACCTAAAAAAGTTAATCTATCTTTTTTTTCTGTATTATCTCATACGATGGTGTTGAACTCTTCTTAGCTCTGTCTCTTGAGGCTATTCAAGATCCCTGGCGATATCATCAAAGTAAGGAAGCTTGAACCCTGTTGTGATGATAGTAAACTTTGGACAATACCCTGTGCTCTATACACTGATAGCTTACCCTACAGTGAATACCTGGCCAGAAGAGACTGTCAGATGAACGATTATAAGTTGGTCTGCTGTCAATTCCTTTCTTTCTATCTCTCACGGACGCCCACAACTTCTACTTTCATATAATATAAAATAAAACCGCCCGTCCACAGATAGCTCAAACCTTGTCTCTCTACTGGTAGTTAAAATGATGGTTCCCAAGTGATGACAGATGCTTGTGGTGTTCCCCTGGCTGTAGACTGTAGCTGATGGTGTTCCCCTGGCTGTAGACTGTAGCTGGTGGTGTTCCCCAGGCTGTAGACTGTAGCTAGTGGTGTTACCCTGGCTGTAGACTGTAGCTGATGGTGTTCCCGTGGCTGTAGACTGTAGCTGGTGGTGTTACCCTGGCTGTAGACTGTAGCTGGTGGTGTTCCCGTGGATGTAGACTGTAGCTGGTGGTGTTCCCGTGGCTATAGACTGTAGCTGGTGGTGTTCCCGTGGCTGTAGACTGTAGCTGGTGGTGTTCCCGTGGCTGTAGACTGTAGCTGGTGGTGTTACCCTGGCTGTAGACTGTAGCTGGTGGTGTTCCCGTGGATGTAGACTGTAGCTGGTGGTGTTCCCGTGGCTGTAGACTGTAGCTGGTGGTGTTCCTGGCTGTCTGTAGCTGGTGGTGTTCCCCTGGCTGTAGACTGTAGCTGGTGGTGTTCCCGTGGCTGTAGACTGTAGCTGGTGGTGTTCCCGTGGCTATAGACTGTAGCTGGTGGTGTTCCCGTGGCTGTAGACTATAGCTGGTGGTGTTCCCCTGGCTGTAGACTGTAGCTGGTGGTGTTCCCCTGGCTGTAGACTGTAGCTGGTGGTGTTCCCCTGGCTGTAGATGGATGTGACCTCCACTGGGTGTGTCAGCCGTGGTGCCGTAGTGTTCGTCTCTATGTACATACTTCTCTCCTCCACACGACATAGCCTTTAGCGTGTTCAAACCTTTCCATTTTTTCTTTGTTTTTTTCCAATTTATTTTATATATATAAATTATTTACTGTAAACGTTCCTTCGTATGTAATCCCAAAAATGTTAAATGTGAATTTATACATTAAATCACTGTACAAAATAAAATAAATTTTCAGGTACATTGAGGTGTGTATATTAATTCCTGTGCAGAAGTAATTAAATAACACCTGACTGTGATTGACCAATAAAGGGTGTGCACAATTCTTCCACAGTCTACTGAAATTGATACATAACTGACTCTGTATTGATGCTAAAGAGAGGAGGAAAGAGTTTGCACAGGGCCTTAAATAAAAATATAGCTTAGGATATACCCCTCTCTCTCTCTCTCTCTCTCTCTCTCTCTCTCTCTCTCTCTCTCTCTCTCCATAACAACATGATCAAACAGAGATACTTCCTCTATGACGTTAGTATTTGACTTTGTTGACGGGTGGAGTCAAGAGGAAATGCTTAAGTTAGTAAAATTATTGCACAGAGACAGACTTTATCTTCAGGCCGGTCAGATGACAGCAACTGAATCCTGGTGTGACGTCAGCCTCCTGGCCATGACCACACCCCTATGCCAGAATATGATACAACTACCCGCAAAAACTGGAGCTATCTGTCATTTACACGATGAAATCAAAAACTGTTCGTTCTACACGTTCATTTACCAGATGGCTAGAGGCGGGATGACCATGTTGGTGGTCCCCTGCTACACCTCTACATGTGCTGCGGTTCTACTGTAGTACGTGGTCACAGAACACACCTGTACATCATGTTGGAACACCTCTACCTGCCACGATTGACACTGGTACAGGTGTTGTGGTAACATTACTTCCCAAAACACGGAACTGTCATTAACTGATAAGAACGCTCACCTTGGTAAGAAGAGTTTTCACTCAATTACTCTATTAAAACGTGTTATTTACCTAAAGGGTTGACGCGGGATAATTCTAAGATTATATAAAAAAAATTATTGCATGATATAATTCGCATTTATATTTCACAATCTAAACTTACATGACGTTGATATATTTCTATAATAGATTATTAACATTTATTTATTCATACATTTACTTCACAAGAGCTGATTTATAGGTAAGTTTGAAGACGTTCTTACCTGGTTTTATTTTCTTAGCCAAGTGCAAGATGATCATGGTCAATCAATTACTGATGTGAGTTATTGTGTGTAAGTGTAGGCGGTGAGTGTGGTGGTGAAGAAGGAGTGGATAACCCAGGCATACGTCACCTGCCCCTCCCTCACGCCACCTTATCTCCCGAGACACACCGCCTTCCCCTCACCCCTGATGACCTCTGTGATGTTGCGCTGTACACCCTGACGTATTCTACAGTTCGCAGGAATCTCCCTTCTAAGATCCACGAGTCGCTCGCCTGTGTAGAGAAACTGACCCTTGCACACCGTGTCCTTGAGGGTGTCCTTCCCGATATAATTCGTGGTAGTGTCGCCTTGATGGCCTTGTCCGAGGGGCGCGTTCTCTCTTCCTTTTTTCATTGAATAAAATCAATATCAATCTGGACGATCGGGTGAATCAGTATTATTAAACCACAACCAATTCTAGATGAGGCGACGTGGGGTGAGGACGCAAGCAATACTCTAACGACCTCAATGATGACTATAAGCTACAACCCCCCCCCCACCTGTAAACATGTCTAGTGGTAAATAGTTTGTTTACCAAAGGAGGAAGAAGGGTTAGGATAACATGAGGTACTTTACAATTCGGTTCTAGACGGACAAGATTTAAGAATAGTAGTTTGGAAGCCCATTTGTTCTACAGGTTAAATTTAGGTGCTCAGTACACAGTATCAATCCAGGTTCACGTCTAACTAAATCGACTAGGAATGAGCCATATATGATCCTTTACTATTTTGTTTACTTGGGGTTACTTTATCCTGTCTGTAACCTACCTAGTTGTGTATTACTATCAATCACGGGACATGGGAGTTGTATTGATTCAGGATTCGTTTTAGGTGGTTTTCACTATACTACGTAAATCAGTGTATTTCAGACATCTACTTCATCAGCTGAGGGTATATTAGATTTCCGTGTTATCATTTACTTACAAAACCTCGACAGTCTGCTTTAAGATGACGGTAAACGTAATAACACAGTCTAAGCTTACATCACCACAAGATGGTCTCGTAAGTAGTTAATTACACACGGCGAAACTCTTACGGCGTATGTAATAAATGGTGAATATTTATGCAGTCTCGAGGGTGAAGCCAAGTCTCTGCTGCTGGTCAGTAAACACGGGGCGGGTCTGGCAGCTCACCGTTACCCCGCCGCCTCGCCGTTTACATCTGACTGGTCATAGTTCGTGCTGTTGATTCCGCAGTGGTGCTAAAGTTTGAGCTATCGAAGTGTATAGTGTACTCTTAAGTAAATTTAGTGAATGAATAATAACATTTTGACACTTTTTGAAGATGCTATGACTCGGAGATGTTTAGGCAACATGTGGTAAAGTGAGTGCCCTTATGGAGACCCTGTACTCAAGTTTAGGCTCTTTCATTTTCAATACATCTAACACGAGAAATAAACCAAGACAGTTATAGCAATTTTTGAAAGCCAAGCCCTAAGCGTGGAGTTGTAACGATTTTTTTTGCAAGAGTCTCTTAAGTTTGAACGGTGCGGGCCTGGGGGTCTTAACGGCCGGCCGGCTAGTGAACTCTGGTACTGCCGCCTGTACTCCCTCAACCCTGCTGTTCGCTTCGCTTATTAGTTCCTCGTTTCTTACAGGACGATAAACATTATTTATCATCAATGAGTGTAAGCTGGAGGCTGCATAGTTGGAAGGGATGCTGTGGTGACCTTGACTGAAGCAAGAAGGTCAAGCGGGCCCAGCAAGGAACCCGGGAGGGTAGAGGGCGCGGCACGAGCCTCCCCCTCCCCCAGCCACGCCTCTATGTAAACAAAAGATCGGATCACCCGTAATTATTGCACCCATTGTCATCATTCACATCGGCCCCAGGGAGGGTACACGACCCTGCGCTCCGAGTCACCATCCCCTTCACACAACATAGTGCCACTGAGGCTGACTATGGGTCCTCGTCACCCCCCCCCCCGCCTACCCCTCACCGACATACACACGTACAAGAAGATGTTAAAAATAGTATAAAAAGTTCTCAAAATAAACCAAACATTTACATGACTCAAAAGGAAGAAATTATCCCAGAATTTCTTTCACATACAAGGTACCCAGAGTACACACGTGAACCCTCCCTCCTCTTATCTCCCAGACAGTGTACGGGCACCTCACACACGGTTAGACCAAGGTAGGGTTCAGTACTCTCCCCTGCACCTCTCCTACACACACAAGATTCGGGGCCTCCATGTACTACCTCCATACCAGGCCAGAATTCATAAAGCGGGTCTATTAGCAAGGCAAATTAACATTCCTTATTGCATATCGGGATGAATATTCATGAAGTACTTGTACAGTACCCAAGTGAGGTACAGACTGAACCTCCTACAGCATAGGCTTAAGATTACATTACCTCACTGGCTCATTATTAATATATGTTACGTTAATGAGCTTCGCCCTTTTAAAGTGTACTGTGTAGGAGCCCTGTATATATTGTTTTTATATCTGTCTACTATTTTCCCATCGTTCTTCCTTAAGCTGTTTGTACCGGGTAGTTTGAGTGCCTGTAACTCGAGTCACTTTATGTTGTAAGAGATGGACATTACAGCAGACAGCACTACGAGTGAACCTGGACCCAGAATTTTAAACTTTCGTATGCTAATATTTTCTTCTTTAGTATTAAGGACAAATGAACTCGTCCCATTATATCAGTCTTACAATACAATCAATACAAGGAAAATAACAAGTGACTCTGATAATGTTGACAACCTTACACTACCTCGTAACTGAAGTATGAATCACACTAGATCACTTGGGGAAAAATTAACGAGTGTTGTTGGAGTATCCGGGAGGCGAGAGAGAGGTAATAACTCCTCCAGCAGCGTAAGAGGAACAGCCATGCGTGAGGTGAGTTTTCCACAATAAACTGTGTGGCAGTAAAAACCTGAATGACACATAAGTCTTGCATTAAGTATACATTCAATGATGAACATGACACAGTAGTTGTGTGAATGTATACTACAACTCATGAAAATGCATGTATTATTAAACACACCAAATTACAACACATAAATATCTTTAAATAACACCTAAATTCTAGTGTAGACAAAGCCGTCCCCTCACCTGTGTGTTGACATACCTGTGCTTAACTCTTAATCATTAGTATCAACGAGAAATCTAACACATCATGGAAATTTGATTTCAGCTGCTGCTCCGTGATTCTACTCTCGCTTTACAGTTCCTCGACGATAGTTTCGTGCGATAATTGGACGAGATGACGAGCCCTGTGTAACACTAATTCTACCGAGGTACATGATAGGTACGTCATAGCCAGTAATTACCACACTCATTGTTACTTACAAAAATAATGGTCAATTTCAAAAACTGACTTTACACATCTTTGTACGTGCGTTCGTGCATGTGTGCGTGTTTATACAAGGGTATTCTGTGCGTGTGTCGGGGGCGGTGAGTGGGTGGGTCATTAGCGCTGGAGATGTTTGAGGTTGGACTCCATCAGCATTTGTAAGGGTGAAGCAGATGCATCCGGATAGCAGGTGTGGCGGGGCATCAGAGGGCAATGTCAGGTACATCGGGGCAGCAAAAGACAGCAAAAACCGCACGTGAGCAGCAGAGGTGCAGCAGATGTGTCCAGCCAGCAGATAACAGTAGAAGATTTAGCAGGGTCGTAAAGGACAACAGCAGATAGAGCAGGGGGCAACAGCAACCGGTGTAGCAGAGGACAGAAACAGTTCCAACGAGGTAGAAAATAAATGTGGCGAAGTGTAAAGGAGGAGCAGCTGTAGCAGAGGCAGCGGGGAACATCAGCAGGTGTAGCGGGGGACATGAGCAGACTAGAGAGAGGGAGGGTGGAAGGGTGGATACCTTGAGGCACCACGAGAGGCTCACCACCAAAACACCACCACCAACATCCGTAACCTTGACTCGCCTGCCTCGCCTCGCCGCCACCCGGAAGAAAGTATGGCCAGTAACCCGGGGCGAGCGAGAGAAAGCTGTGCCCGTCCGGTTCTTCTTGCTCTTATCACCTCACAACATCGCTGGCAAGCCTTCAAATATATATGTCGGTCTCCGAGTACGTACTTAATGTGCTTTTCTTATGGCGCTATTTTCACTGAGTAGGCTACTAAAGGGGTCATTTTGCCGTCAACACGAGAGTGATGGGGCAGCGATTGACGGAAGTGGTGTGCTGGGGTGACGGGCAAGGTGTGGAAGAGGGCAGGGTAGACAACATGCCAATGGAAGGTGAACTGCAGGGGTGGATCATGTAAAGCAAGGAGAGGGTGAGTAGGAATGGAGGAAGTATACTGAGGGAAAGGTGGGTGTAGACTCTAAGAAGAGGAAGTGAAACAGTGCAGGTGGGGAAGGACTTCAGGAAAGACTGTGAGGTGAAGACTGGTGGATGAAATAGGACCCCACAAGTGCAGCAGGTGAACGGCAGGGTAAAGGTAAGGGAGGAAGCAATACAAGGAGTTGAAGGTAGGGGGGAACTTGCACACTAGGGGAAAGTATAAGTAGGGTTAGAATGTAGGCCGGGCAGGCAGGGGAGGGTATAGAGGCCGGGCAGGCAGGGGAGGGTATAGAGGCCGGGCAGGCAGGGGCGGGTATAGGGAGTCTTGGGCAGGGGAGGGTGTAGGTCAGGGTAGAGAGACAAGAAGTACATATGGAAGGAGAGAGGTGGAAGGAGGGAGGTGAGGGTGGAGGTAAGGTAGGGTGGTGGAGAGGGAGAGGGTGAGGAGGGTTCAGGTGAGGTAGAGTGGAGGTAAGGGAGGGTGTTGTTGAGGGAGAGGGACGGGGGAGAGTGGAGGTGATGGAGGGTGGGGGAACCTTATGTGTATGGGGGATGGATGGGTGGGTGGGTGGGTCGTGGGAACTGTCTGTCACGGGGGAAAACTGTTAGGTGATGGATAACATGTTGAACATTCTCTTGGCTGACTGCTGGGTAATTTACTCAAGTTTTATGGCTGGGCTTTTGTGGTTTATAATTATGTACACACTATGCAACAGGTAAAACTGGTACTATTCATCTTACCTTTATAGAGATGTGTTATTTACTCTCCATCTGTCTAATCATTATATAATACGAACAGGTCTTAGCCAAGATGTTTTACTTAACAATCATACTTGGTTATGTAGCCGTTAGGTAACAAGTATTACCTTGACTGAGAGGCTCCGTGGTTGACACACTCCTCTACCCGCCCAGGTCACTGAGTGTCAAGCGTCACTCCCCAAGTTAGTGACCTGGGCTCCACTCTTTATAATATTGAACATTAAACACTTTTATGGCGGCAAATCTGGAACAATACAGCGGTTGGCAGTGTTTACTACCGGTGACTAGACACAGTGTTGAGAAAGTTTGAAATATTTGTGTATGTAATGAATTTGATGTTTGGGAAAGAAACGTAAGTACACCTTAGAATATGTTAATACAGGTACCCAAACTGTTCCCTCGAGCCATACGATTGTGCTTTGTGTATATATATATATATATATATATATATATATATATATATATATATATATATATATATATATATATATATATATATATATATATATATATATATATATATATATATATATATATAGTGTAGACTATAGAACACTCTCCCAACAGTAAAAATAACATAATATGTATATAATATATTGAAAGTTTTGAAATATATTCAGGAAAAATATACACACGTAAATTTCGAAAAGAAAAAATCTATGCTGAATCATTTTAGAAAATTAATGCCGTCGTTACAAGTGCGTCCACCCACACCCATGCTCCCGCCCCTCCCAGCTAACTCCACAGAATAATAAATTAATACGGCCACAAACCACACTTTCCCATAATAATTAAATAATGGACACTTACTTGTTTGTGAGCCGACACTTGACCATGGCCTCGAGCAGGAACAGGAGGGGGGGGGGGGCAGGAGGAGACTCTACACGTGTCTTCAATCAACCTGAAAGCAGACCTTGAATTCAATTTTGAGGGGTCTACACAAATGGAGCAGTTGTTTACATTGTCTACTGTATAAAGGTTTTTGTACCAGCGGCAGAAGGTCATATCTCACTCCTGTCACTGAAGGATTACTTAATCATGAGAAGTTCCACGTGAATAAACTTGACTTGTCTCCAACATGGCCAGGAGCGCCGTGATAATTAAACAACTGCTTTATTCCACCAACTGCTGCAAGTAGAGTGTTTGTGGCGGCTTGATACGATACCCGAGGCTCTCACTGTTCGGAAAGAGAGCGTGGGAGCCAGAGAGAGTGAGGGGGAGGTGGAAAAACACACATATGGTCCTCACCCGTAAAATCTTAATACGATCAATAGCAGCTTCCTCGCCGACCATCCTCCATCACTACTGGGGAAATTAGGACAAACTTTCACTACAGAGGGTCATTATGGATGTGAATATGTGACGAGAGAATGAGGAGAGTTAACGATGCACTAAGTGTAAGATATGACAACACAATACTTTATCCATATGTAAATTATCCTTCCTCTATGCTAGGTTAGGTTAGGTTAGGTTAGGTTAGGTTAGGTTAGGTTTCAGGAGAGGTAATCAGTAACCAGGTGTGGAAACTTTAACCGGTGTGTTATGGTCCTCACAATACACAGTTTCCACTCGGAGTCCTCGTCACTCTTACTCCACCTCTTTATTTCCCAGTGGCCGGCGGCTAAATTACAGTGCAGCCATTAAACTCAGCCACGTGTTTCCCCAGTTACTTGAATAAAAAAAATATATCAAAGTTAAGACTGACAAATATCCACACTGTTAAGTCCCATCAAATACAGAAACAGCGATATGTTGGTCTTAAGATTTCAGTCAAAACTTGTGCCCATGTACTCTCACGCCTCCCTCCACTCTTCACCCGTCCCTAATATCCTTCAAACACTAAGATAATCTGTTTTCTATTTGATTTTAATTTGTTTCCAGCCTGAGAAAACTTGTTGGGGGTAACATTTAAGGATGTCACCCAGGGCACAGCTGTTAGGGAAGAATCTAAGCCAAACACAAGAGAAGGTAAGAGAATCAACGTCACCTGACCTTGTGCAAGCAACTCAAGAGGAGATCACCATTATATATTTTTCATTAACAATTTACGGGTTATGGATTTATTTAAGTCATGTTAGTAAGTTGCTGATTATTTCTACTCCGTGTGTGTGTGTGTGTGTGTGTGTGTGTGTGTGTATTAGAGTACAAATAAACCAACGCACTCGTCTAATAAAACACAGTACAGTACCACATTAGACAAAAAAGTGACCTTCCATAAAAATAAATAATGTTCTGTTTAATGGGACACAACAAGTGACTTTAGGGCATTTTTTTTTTTTAACACCCAACACAAAAAGTTGTTATACAGTGCTACCACCTGAGTCATGGCCGCAAACCTGTTGATTACCTACACACCGCAACGATGCTGACTCTCATAATTGTACTCTCAAAGAATATGGTCAATAGCTGCGTTAAACCACACTTGGAATAATACAGTTCCTCGTGTGAAAACCTTCCATTAGTCAAGTCAAGAAAGGCGAATACAAGTTTATTTTATGGTCTCAGATTATTCTCACTTACCAACACTTAAAAGACAAACAAGACGAGCTTCAGTGTTAGACTCAGGCGATAAATCAACCAACTATCATAAATACCATGAAAATTACGGATGATATCGATGTTATTGATACTTAATGATATATCTCCCGAGTCAAGATTCATATAGGATGTTTACGGTAATAACTCAGCCAATTACCATTGTGTGGGTGTGGGGGGCGAGCATCCTCTGAAGGAAGACCTGGCCTAGGTATCGTCGCGCCCCCACTCTCCACTTTCTCCCGGCCCACCAGGTAATGACCAGAAATACTGTACACAGCCATACATCATCCTCCCTAACACACACACACCACAAGACGTAGCGGTAAGGTAAACAACTATACTAGCTTGGTTGGTTTTTTTTCTGCTGTATACCGTTAATGGTTACTCTTATGTTCTTAAAATAGCAGATATATTTCCTCACGAATCTACCTTAAATTTGTTCCTATTTCTCCTGATTAATGCCAGTGATTTCCTCCAACATGTGGGAGTAGTTGAGGTGTTATGAAGGGAGAAACACTCGCCCCTCAGCGTCTCATCATAAATTAAAAAAAAAAAAAAAAATGTCCTTTCTTATAACGTTAACAGCAGTCCTTGTATATTTCCGTCACATATAAACAATGCTTAATTATCGTCTTCCTTATGGTATCCTGTAATAAAAACTTGGGCCTTGAATGAACGTAAGGACAACTTAACAAGGTGAACCACTCTTAGGTATACTCCTTTGTTTTAGTGCGGTTTGTCATTCAGCAGCTGATGATGAAAGAACCTCCATCCCGGGGCTTATACCTGGGTTGACGAGTGTCTCTGTACTTATCTCTACATGGAATCTATTCACCAGACCCCCCTCCTCCCCCCCTCCCCGGAAACTAGTCTACCAGGTATAACAAAACAATTACACGGTACAGGATCAACAAGGAAACCACTACTAGACACTACATGTAAAACTCAACAACACACCTTCACCACGACGGAAACATACTCTATAACCACATCTTGATTAACTTTCACACAGGTCAAGAGGTCGCCATATGTTGACAATTTGCTATCAATACTGGTGAAAGTTTACGCTCACTGTATTGGATGATAAAGAAACATAATCACTACGAGATACACAACAGAACGTAACCCTCGCCATGGAAACTGTGTCTCATTTTGTGATACCATTACCTCATGCAGTCACACAGCTGCCGTCATCGTAACAGAAAAAACAACACCTTTGACGAACACGATGAGGCAGAAGTTAACATGATATGCTGTTCCAGGCCTTCGGAACTAAGTCCTTCAAACATCACATAAACAACAACAACAACAACAACAACAATAAAAATAATAACAATAACAATAACAATAACAAACCAATAACAATAACAATAATAATAACAATAATAATAATAATAATAATAATAATAATAATAATAATAATAATAATAATAATAACACTAAACTGTATTTACACCCACATATTGTACACATACTTCTCTTCAGCTCTACATAATTTAATGAATTCGACGAGACATTCTGAGACTTCAATCATCACACTACACTTTATTATTAATGGATTTGTATTTTCTCTTCTTGAATCTACAACACAAAAGCTTACTAAACTTATAACATTTCCAGCAACACAAAAAGCTTAATAACCCTGTTGAACTATAATAATTATTTCCCACCCAAGAGAGTTCAATGATCCTGTTGAATAATTTTAAGCTTCAATCATCTTATTTCTTGTATAACAACTCGTCAAATTCACTAAAATAGTCGTATTCACTTTTCCTCATTGCGTCACACTCCCACAGCAGCCCCCCCCCCTCCCCCTCCAGCCCCTCACCACACACACACCGTCAACAAATCTTTACAAAATTGGTATACAGTAAGTACACTCTCGTTCACACCAATCACAGAACGTGGGAAATACACAGCTCGTTCACACACAATATATTACACCCAGAGAAGGGAACACAAGATAACTGAATAAGGAAAGGAAAGATGATACAGTGATATACAGATAACATCATCACACACATGCCAAGAATTTACATATGAATTTCTTAATATATCCGTATATGGTTTTCTAATGCCATAAACGTATTATTATTATCGAAAAGAATACTTCAGTCCTCGCTACCTGGAGATCAAAATGAGACTCAGTGAAAGCGTAGTGTACAATATACCCAGCAGGTGAAGAGGGCGGGGAAAACTTAATTGATCTTTCAAAAGCACTCAGGTAGGTGTGTGTGTGTGTGTGTGTAGTGAGCCCTGACTTCCAAAACGGTAGAGGAAACGGAGAAAACACAGTACTCACTACCGGTATATAAACGCCAGCCAGCAGTAATAGGTGACTCCCCCCCCTCCTCCCTCACCCCGACAAAAGCAGACCAAAACATCCCTCAAAAGCCACCGTCATGACCAACAACAAGCACAAAAGCACACGCAAGAACTCGACATAACACACCTTAACACTAAGACTGAAATAAATCCATTGTGTCTTCGTGAAATTGTCGCGGATGTAATGGTGGGTGTGTGAGGGTGGGCGGGGGTGGGTGTGTGAGGGTGGGTGGGTGGGGGGGAGGGTGGGCGTGGGTGGGTACGTGAGGCAGAGGGTTGTGGGTGATGGTATCAGTTTGCTGGCCTCGTCTCCACCACGACCTTTCACGTACAGCGCAAATCTTTATAATCAAATCGGTTAAGTTCCGCCTCTTAGCCCAATGTCAGAGCGACTTTCCGTGTTATAGCGCGAAATTCCAACCATTTATTTCGATGTTCCGTACGTCAGCTGTATGTTCCGTGTGTCAGCTCTTTGTTCCGTGTGTCAGTTCTTTGTTACGTGTGTCAGTTCTTTGTTCCGTATGTAAGCCCGATATTCCGTGTCAGCATGGATGTTCCGTAGCTCAAACTGTATTTCCCTTTGGTACGAGGAAATGTCGTCAGAGAAGGTGACAGCAATTATGATTAAAGGAAGAGATTCTCCCTAAATTTATTGACTAGTGCTGGCTACTACACATCTTGCCAAGCTACAATCAGACTTGGGCAACAGGGACTTCAAATCCACACCCAAAGGTACAACGATTTCTTCCTTATTCACCTATCGAAGCCTCAGCACCAGAATTGTTGTTACTCCCAAAATAAATTATCCTCATGAGTTGAGTCAAAGGAGAGAAATGGCATGCTACTGGAATGACCCAAATGGCATTAAGTTAAGTGCGGAGTGTAAATACTATGATAAGTGGAGTTCATTTATCTCCATATATCAGTACAGTAATAATAAAGGTGTTAACAATGCTTTCGCCCCAAGGAAGAATAAAGAACAACACCTAAGACTACAATAAGACTACAGAACCCAGGACTACAGTAAGGTTACGATATATAAGCTTTGGGTAAAGCTCCCTTTTAACTTAGCTTATACATAAATAAGTTAAGGGGTTAAGTTACAAACCCCAAATGGTCTTTTCTCCATTTATTGATAAACTAGAAAGGTCACAGGCTATGAATAAAATCACCATAATTAAGACTGCAAGCTGTGAGTGTTAGTTAAGGACAGGGCTCAGCTTGACGGGGTTAAGTCACCTGTCCGATTCTCGTGAGACTCAAGTGGAGAACGGTGCTCGTGAGGAGAGGTCCCTATGAGGAGGGGGGCCTCTGAAGTAGAAGCCGGGCTATCCCTACATTCTCAAGGTCGGCCTACTGATAAAGGAATTTCCCCTCACGTGAACAGCACATGGCAACTCACAGCTTATGGAAAATTACCGTGCGTGATTGTATTATATAAACTAAATGTATTAACCCAAATTTATATAATTGTTATTGCCATGACACAAGGGCTAATACAACGACACCTTGGACTACAGAAAGACTACAGAACTCAGGTCTGTAGAAAGACTAATAGCGCCTAAGACTACAGTAAGGCTAAGACTATGCAACCTCTTATGACTGCACCAAGTCTAACTAAAACACCTAGGAACCACTATAATGAGGTCACAGAGGTCAGGCTGAGGTAATGTCCAGGCCGGGCACGGTAATGACCCGGTGCCACGACCTCTAGCGGAACGCGTCCTCAAGGCTTAAGGAGAAGATTGAAGGAGGCCTAAGTACTCTCCGGGTAAGGGGGATAGGGGCAGGGGGGGATAGGGCAGGGGGGGATAGGGCAGGGGTAAGGGGATGGGGGCAGTAAGGGGATAGGGGCAGGGGTGGCAGGATAGGGGGGGGTAGGGGATAGGGGCAGGGGGTAAGGAGGGATAGGGTGGGTAAGGGGGGATAGGGCGGGTAAGGGGGGATAGGGCGGGTTAAGGGAGGCCTGTGTGGGCAGTTGAAGAGGTAAAGGGACTGAGGGAGGAGACATGTTTAAATAGATGCATGGGAAGAATCGAGAGACGTTCAGGTAGATGGGAAGACTTGAGGGGCTGAGGGGTGTGGGTCTTGAGTGAAGAAAAAATGACTAAAAGGATTAAATAAAATTATATATATGACCAAGATTAATTAGGATAAGTATTTATGATCTTAAACTAATATAGATCATTCTTAAACCCAAAATACTGTAGGGGGATATAATATCTTATGTTTAGTGTTGGGAAGTGCTGTAACAATACTTGATTTTCTGCGGATTACAATAAAATATCCAAACTTTCCACTGAGATAATCATAGATGTAGGTTAACAAAAAAAAATAATAATAATAATCCGCGCCAGTTGGTTGACGGTGGAGTCTGACTGTCTGGGGAAGAAATTATATACAGTATTTTTTTATTATTATTTTTTTTTTTTTTTAATCTGTAAAGTCTAGTTTATCAATCCGTTCTGTTTTTTCTTCTTCTTTCTTTCTTACTCCATTTCCTTCATTATGTTTTATCATCCGTCCATACGACTCTTTCATTCTTCATTTTATTTTACTATATCCAGGAATATTTTTTTTTTTTTACTTGGAACGAATGACATCTTGGTAACGACGAACACAGAGAAAATAAGGTAAAAGAAAAGATGTTGAGTTATCACGAATATTCCCGATGTGGAGTTATCTGTCAGCTGTGGTTGTTGTATGAGGGGGGGGGAAATTTGCAGCCAACCTTGCATTAGCGTTACACCATCACCACTATCTCCCGGTGAAATTTCTTGTAGCCTGGGGCGATTGGGCGACCACTAAAAGAAAACACTATAAAAAGGCTCTCAGTGGAGACCCTCTGGCTGACACCATAAGACGTCTGACTGAAAAATGAGCCTCTTGTTAATACAGGTATCAGTACTTCTGACACACGAGAACTTCTGGCTGACAGATGGAGGCCTAAGGAGAACCAGATAACCCTTGCTGACAATCAGAACTTTCTACATACAATGGAGACCTTCAATGTTTAGTCGTGTTTCTTGACGAAGCCCCAAACCTCATTATGGTCACACCCTTGCTTAGAAGCGGCCAGTTTGCTCAGCAGCATCTATCTGTGGTACATACACACAAAGGCATAACACGGTAAGAGGACACCGTGGAAACATTAGACGTCACCGTACATATCGCAAAACAAAGTAAAGAAGGTCCTAATGATAACAGCAGATCCGAAGTTGTGTTTATTGTTACGGTAAATAAAGAAGACAACAAACATGCGCTGGAGTCCGTCACCATAGAACGAGAAATGTTGACACGGAAGACAAACTTGACTACATGGGAGTGTCTGTCGTAACATGACTGAGGGGGAAAAAACAACTTGTCTAGCAGGTCTAAAGAACATTCCCACAATTTAGACTGTAACGTGTAATAGCAATACCGATGGGAACGTTGTTATGTGATGTGTTTCCCATTGTTTATGATATCTCTGACTTGCAAGATCTGTAGAAGGGGTCCCCACTTCAGCCCCTTCATCAGACCCCTTCACCCTCTCTCACCCAGTCCCTTTATCCACTCCCACCTTGCCCCTTCATCCTACTTCTATTACTATTTATCATTAGTCCTTACCAATTTACTATACGATCTAATCCATTATACAACCCAAAACCACTCTGACAATACTCATTCTGTGGCATCTTAATACCCCCCCCATCACTCACCCATTCTCTCTCATCTCACTCTATGACCCATCTATGAATATGCTAAACAGACAAGACGACAACACACAGCCCTGGCGCACTCCCACGCTTATTTCAAACCATTCACTCAGGCGTATACTCCACGCTAGTAAATCCATCAGTGTCTACCTGCTACACACGCACACACTTTCCCTGCCCACTTCACCGTCCAACTGTTCTTGCTGTTGTATTTCACCTATTCCACCGACTCACACCTGCTTTCTCCTATCACATGTATATAGACCAGTTCATGTCATAGCCATCACATGTATGTAGACCAGTTCATGTATTAGCCATCACATGTATGTAGACCAGCTCATGTATTAGCCATCACATGTATATAGACCAGTTCATGTATTAGCCATCACATGTATATAGACCAGTTCATGTATTAGCCATCACATGTATATAGACCAGTTCATGTATTAGCCATCACATGTATATAGACCAGTTCATGTATTAGCCATCACATGTATATAGACCCAGCCATCACATGTATATATTAGCCATCACATGTATATAGACCAGTTCATGTATTAGCCATCACATGTATATAGACCAGTTCATGTATTAGCCATCACATGTATATAGACCAGTTCATGTATTAGCCATCACATGTATATAGACCAGTTCATGTATTAGCCATCACATGTATATAGACCAGTTCATGTATTAGCCATCACATGTATATAGACCAGTTCATGTATTAGCCATCACATGTATATAGACCAGTTCATGTATTAGCCATCACATGTATATAGACCAGTTCATGTATTAGCCATCACATGTATATAGACCAGTTCATGTATTAGCCATCACATGTATATAGACCAGTTCATGTATTAGCCATCACATGTATATAGACCAGTTCATGTATTAGCCATCACATGTATATAGACCAGTTCATGTATTAGCCATCACATGTATATAGACCAGTTCATGTATTAGCCATCACATGTATATAGACCAGTTCATGTATTAGCCATCACATGTATATAGACCAGTTCATGTATTAGCCATCACATGTATATAGACCAGCTCATGTATTAGCCATCACATGTATATAGACCAGCTTATGTATTAGCCATCACATGTATATCGACCAGCTCATGTATTAGCCATCACATGTATATAGACCAGTTCATGTATTAGCCATCACATGTATATAGACCAGCTCATGTATTAGCCATCAACAGTATCTACTAATCCAGGCACTGACCAACCCATGTACCAAATGCACTTCCCACCCTGTGCATTGAACATTCATGTAACAGCACTCTATGTACCGGCCACACACTTCCTCAAGAGAGCAAGCACTTCATTTTGCACCCCCATACTCACAAAATTCCTCAAGATATATAACCAGACCTCAAACTGTTTAAACTCTCTCAGAATCACATCTACTCTTCTACCCCTTGTCGTGGTAATAATGCCTTCCCTCTTACCATTGTCTACAGGTGTACGTAAAGGCACACATTATATAACAGAAAACTCCATCATTCAATTTCCACCGACTAGATATAATGTCATCAGCCAAATTATAGTGTGCACAATTAACCACCAGCACCTGCTCATTTACGTCTTGGTTAGGTTAGGTTAGGTTTGGTTTGGTTAGGTTAGGTTTGTTATCGTGTAAATTTCGATTACCTTAACTGTGTAAGAAACGAAGCATGGGTGAGCGTACGACACGACCAACCATTAACAACTTATGACTGCCCCCACCCCCCTACCACCACCATTGAACGCCACCACACCTAACTCGTGTTGTCCATTGCATCACGCACACAAAGTTAAGTTCCAAGTCAATATTACCTTGTCACAAATTCCTGTACTTTCACTCAACATTCTAAGTCCATACGTAACTACATAATATAACATAATATACTGTATACCTTCCATGATTTACAAATTAATATCGTTATATTATTTTTATTATATCAACAACTTTTTTTTTAAGTAGCGTGTTATTTCCTTACCGAGAGAATAATGTTAGTTATGTATAATATTAACCCTCAGTCTTCTTATATATGTACCGTAACTTATCCCCTTCGCCACTGATCGTATTGTTAACCACTTGTGTTTTATGACGAAAGGTTGACTAGTATCGGGGATGCATGGGCTCGTAAGATATACCAAGACATGAGCCGGTATCACTCCTGAGCAACAGAATCACGTAAACAATATTCTTCCCCAGAAAATTTGCATGTGTCCCTCTAGCTATACACCATTACTCACCTCTCAAGTCATTAATACACCCACATTGTCATCTGTATCAACTACTAAATGCTATTGTTCCATACACCAATCACTAAATATCTCTACCCCCCACATACAGTACTCACTCACTCACTCACTCACTTACTACAAAATTAATGACCAGTTATCACACAAATACACAAACTTCATCCCATCAAACACCATAACCTACCATCACCATAGCCACTCCACCACACCATACTCCCAGTGTAACTTAATACACCATACCCATACCCACATACCCACATTCTTCACATACCAACCATACGCCCACTTTCTCTCTACACACACACACCGCCTGCTACACCCAGAGCCCCGACATTAACAGCAGCACACCCAGAACCCGGTGCCATACTCCACGTTACACCTACTCTCGCCCCGAAAAGAGAAACTGAAGGTGAGTAGAGTGAGGAGGAACTGGTTAGAGACGCTTTGCCCTACATTCCTCACTCCCCTCCTCCTCTTCTTTACCCCTCCTAACCGTAGCCTACTCAGTCCCCTCCCCCCCCTCAGCCATATATAGTGCGCCACAGATCTTGGTCATAATAAGCATCAACTCTTAAACCTCGGCTTCTTTAAATATCTTATTCGCAAGGATAAACTGTCAAATGTATAATCATTCACATGAATAAAATGCCAAATCACGTTTTCAGTATTCACGACAGGCTGCCGTGCGTAAAATTGCCAAGTATTGATTAAAAACACAAATTAGCCACTTGTCAGTCCTCGTCACAAAAGCTGTTTACTAGAGCATGTTATATAAAAAGTCTCACCAATCATTTTAATTATACAAGCTAACTTCTAATTTTCATTAAGCTAAATCTGTCACTTTACGCTGGGCATAAAAGCTTGGCACCTGTTATATGTAGACTAATAATTATAATCAGCACGAGATATTTATAAACTCGTCAACCTTGGCAAAATATTTGTTTTTATCTTACTCAGGTATATATTACGCATATATTAGGCATATTTAGTTTATGTTAATCTTAGCAACGTATAAACTGTTCCTCAATCTTCGTCATGTAGCTAACTATTATTTTCGATATAAAGAATTTGTCTACCGGTAGTCTCCGTTAAGAAGGAGACGCTGGTTAAGTATATAACAATCAAGGCTTCATAAAAACAGGCACGTAAACAAGTTAGCTGCAGGAGTGTTCAAAACGTTCTGCACATCGGACTGAGAGATTTATGCTGTTCAAATAATCATACCGTACATATATTATTGAAAGTTGCATATGTACAGTTCGCATTATGGTCTATGATAGCCTATTAGCGCTCAGTTCTCATCAGGGTCACTGATTGGTGGACTTACTTAAAGCTTGATCAATGTACTGGGAAGTCTTCATAATGGCGAACTTAATCATTACAAGAAATTATTTTTTACAAAAGTCTCAGAAAAATGTGGGACGGAAAGAAATATGTAAAAGGAAGGAGAGAGAGAGAGAGAGAGAGAGAGATGTGGCGATGATTGGAAGGAATGGAGATGAAAAAAGTGACGTGAGATAATTAATGAGACAGATCAATAATCAAGATAGTAGTAAGATTTAAAAGCAACATATGCAGATGTTCACTTTAAGACCAAGATTACACGCGCACACAATCAAGATCACAGCGGGAGCTTCACTGCCATCGGCAACAACTAATCAAGATGTTAATCTTCCACCATTTCCCGCAGCGTGCTCAGATCATGGACACTTATTGTACCGCAACAGTTGTGTTGGTGAAGGATAATTACCCAGTGGCGTCGGCTGTTGGTGGACGGTTATTATTGCTGAGGATGGTTAAATGTACGATAACTTACAAGCAACACGGTGTGCTTATATGATGACGCCTGCGGTGAGCGAAGATTTAGGATATCTAGTATGAGAAAACGTATTGAAATTATAATTTAACATTGTCTTTCTCATCCTGTCATGTTGCATTTAATTGGAGTAGCCTACGACAACAAATGGGCTCTCCCGTGAGTAGACTATTGACCTGGACGCCTCCTCTAGCTTTTATTTCTTCAAAATTAAGTGGCTTCTGCTTCCGAGTGACCAATACTTATCCTAACTTCAAAACTGCACGATAACCCTTAACGTTCGCTACTACATGATGCTTGGCCAAAGTAAAAAAAAAAAAAAAAAAAAAAAATTTCGTTTAAAAAATAAATGGCTTAAGTGGGTGGATATGTTACATGATTACGCTGAAGATAAGGTTGAGGAATTTTTGTTCTATGTAACTAAACTGAAAGAGTTTTAGAGTGCCCCCTCTTCATGACGCCTGCGCTCAGTGTACTTTACGAGCCACACGTCCAAAAAAAAAACGTAAAATTATACAATATGGTAGTAAGTTCTTTATTTTTAATACAGGGGGACCTGAGGGCAAAACCCCACGGCTAGGAAGTTAGGTAAGGTTAGGTAGGTTTCTTTGGTTAGGTTGTTCAGGACTCCTAGCATCGTCTTTGCCGCTGTTTTTCTTATCAACTAAGGTTAGGTAAGGTTTAGTGAAAATTATAAATAGCCACTTTTTAACACACTTGTACGAATTACGAATGTCCACTAAAAACAGTAAAATTGTGGCGTTCTTAAAATCGTTTTTATGAAAAATCGGTGGCTGGGGTCCGACTAATTACCCAAATGTACCCAAATGTAGCCGCAATGAAGTCAAATAATGGTCATACATGAATAAATCGGGTTACCAATCACTTCTCGACTAGTATTTGGTGTCACAAAGTAAAAAAAAATTGTAAAACGTATTTTAATTTGAGTTAATAGATCGAGTGCATGTACTGAACCTAACCTAACCTCGACTAGTATTTGGTGTCACGAAGTCACAAAAAATTGGTAAACTTAATTTAATCTGATTTAATAGATCAAGTGCATGTACCTAACCTAACCTAACCTAATCTAATCTAATCTAATCTAATCTAACCTAACCTAACCTAAAACAACTCAGATTAAATTAAGTTTACCAATTTTTTGTGACTTTATGACACCAAATATTAATCGAGAAGTGATTCACAGCCCGATTTACGCTTGTACGACCATCATTTGACTTCATTGCGGCTACATTTGGCTACATCTGGGTAATTACTCGCTCCCTCGGTACATGCACGCGATCTATTAACTCAGATGAAAGTAAGTTTTCCAATTTTTTGTGACTTTGTGACACCAAATACTAGTCGAGAAGTGATTAGCAGTCCGATTTATTCTTGTAAGACCATTATTTGACTTCATTGCGGCTACATTTTGCTACATTTGGGTACATTTGGGTAATTAGTCGGACCGGGTGGTGGCTGGTCAGTCACCAATAATTACTGATAAATTATATGGTAAATTTGCACTGTCACACCGCACTCTGTTAGAAAGTCACAAATATATTTTCTAGTGTATTTGTGTGTGTTTAGACCGAATATGACCTTCATTTTTGGCGGAAATTAGCCGGATTTTTTATCGATTTTTTTTTCGTTGGATGTTTTCCGAAAATGCACCAAAAAACACTAGAAAAACAAAAACCAAACCAAACCTAAATGACTCTCACCATATGATGGAATCACCTATTTCTTACCTTATTGGCCTGGTTCTTGTTCGTCGTTGGATTCTGAGATTCTTACACAATGCCACATATGTTGGTCTTTGCGATATTTACATTGTCTTGCTTTACTGAGGTTGGAAGAACACCATGCGATCAAAAAAATGCTATAGTTTCTTCGTTTTTTCCCCCAAAACTCGCAATCAGCTCCATATAATTTAAGTGACACCCATCACAGACTTCCATGGTCGGAACTGAACTTGAATTGGGCCAAATATACAGCGAATTAAACCCAAAATAATTTTAATTGGTTGCAAAACCAAAAACGCCTTTGATTGGCCGCGTGACGCCTGCGGGAACGCCTGTACGTGATGATTTATGAAGGAGACGCAGGAGAGAGACAGTGTGGGAGGTGAGGCAGGCGATAATGGCAGAAGATTAATGGAAGAAAACAGAGAAAATTTTGGATACGCTATCTCCGTTATTATACATTTCCGCCGGTAAGGTAATAGATGAAAATTATCTTATAATTAGACGTCTTATTAGAATATGATAAGAGATTAGTGGTAGGAATGTGCGGTGTGTAAACGCAAAAATACCAATTATATAATGTAGTATTATCTGGTACTTCGAAAAGTTCCCATTACGCAAGTCGTTTTCACAATCCATGTCAAAATAAAAAGTATATTTTCGACGACCGCAAGCCCCCTCCCCAGAAAGATAAAGCTGTCTTCACCTATACCCCTGTTTAACCAGAAAATATTCGTTTTGGGTATACAATCAGTACTTTAGAAGATTCCAAGACAATTTTTCTAATTTGGCATTTTGCTCGCTCATGATCGTTCGACCTGAGCCCGGGTGGGCTAATTACCCGAATTAGACTCAGAAGAATGCGAGTTGGGCTGTGATGGGTTGATCGAAAATCATACCCACCAATGAACGTGTCAGATTCTTGCCAAGAACAACTATGCATGTGTCAAACTCTGTTCTAGCGCATGCGTAATTCATCCTAATTACCAACAAACACACAAGAGTTCTCCGGGACGGTGTTGACATCAACAATAAATGAAAAAAATAAGTCGATTTTCTCTGAAGATATTAATGAACGCGCAAAATGCCATAGAAGAAAGATGTCTTAGAAATTGTCTAAATTACCGATTAAAAAAAATAAATATCGTTGGATACCCGAAACAATAATAATAATACCGTTTAACCCACTTACCTTTATTTTAGATGACATCAGTGGTGATCATGGGAAGGAGGAGAGGTTTCCTGAGTCTTTTGCACAATGTCAATATTTTGGTTGTCACCATTTTTAGGATCAGTCGTATCCTGTATGCTTGTTACATGTTCACTAACAATTTTGTAGACTGTGTTATTTCCTTGGACTAATTTTACTAGGGTATTCTTTGTTTTGTCTCGAGAACACTAAGAAAATAGTCTTTGTCCTTTAATATAAGGATCAGTTGTTAATAAATCGGATCACACACAACACAACGTCACTCCGGAGTCCGGTGAATGTAAACAACCCAGTCTTGACGCGTTCCAATATTATTTCCCTAAATACCAAAAAAAAAAAAATAACATTTGAACAATATATTATATATTTTCTTATATTTGTAATTGTTATATATTAATAATAAAAATACTAATATGTATATAAAGTTTTTTTTTAAGTTGATACAGCAAAAAATACACGGCTTTCTAGAGAATATAGGAAAAGGTGACGAGGATGAATCCCTGGTAAAGCGGATCGAGTTTTTCAACGAAACATCCAGATAAATCAAATACTATTAGTATTATACATAAGTGTTTAAACTGACAGATAACACATGCATTTTCATAGCATAAATGTACACCATCCTCAGAGCTATGGAATAATATACTGTACTGTACAGTGAACTACTTAAGTCCGTTCGCCTCTCCCCTGAACCACGCCTATCACGAGCCCCGAGTCAGACTCGTGAACCCGAAGCAGTAGAGAAATGATGTATTCAGTCATATCAGAAATTAAATGAACGACCTTAAGGAAAAACACTAGACTAATAATGTCAAACAGTTACCAGGACATTAAGAATATGCTAAGGGAATACAGAACTGATCAATATAATCTATCAAACAGATGAAAAAGTATTTGTCAACTCAGAGATCATTCCAAGTTAACTAGGTTTAATTTAAGCATATTTACTTGGAAACATCTTCTGCAGTATAGAAAAGCAAACATAACACCATATTCGTAAGTAAACAAGTTTAGATCAATCTACGGTGTGTTTACAGGTGTCAAGGCTGAAGAGAAAAACTCACGCAGCGTACCGTAAATGCTTCAGAAAGTCTATAAACAAGTATGTTGAGTAATAAAAAATTAGATATTACACAAGTCATAAAAATAACAAATTACGAGAGAAATCTTTTTTTTCTTACAGACAAATTTCTTGCACTTGATAAAGTTGGTCGAGCCTTGCAATGAATCAGTGTTGCCAAAGAGTGTGACGAACGCATATGTATTACTGCATTTTAAGTTATTCTGTGACCAATGTTATTCAACCACTGTTTTTATATATACAATATGCAGCAACAAGTGACACTGAACGTTAAATTAGTGAAGGCTAATAAGTAAATATTAAAATGTGAAAAACTATGAGTGATGACAGAATTAGGTTATGGTAAACCGTAACCAACGCGAGACGATAACACGGAGCACGATAATATTCATATCTTAAATGTCTGCCAAACAAACGATGATTGAAGATCTAGATATCAATCATTTTATATATAGCTCGATTAAATTGAATGCAGAAAATTAATTCCGATTCTGTTCATTTACCACTTAACAAGTCGGTAATCTCTAAATCTATATCATTTTTTTATTGCAAACACCTCTAGCTGTACTTTATAAGACATGTAATTTTTTCTTTTGCAGCTGGTAACACTGGTTA
The DNA here is from genome assembly GCF_018991925.1 of Homarus americanus. NCBI lineage: Eukaryota > Metazoa > Arthropoda > Malacostraca > Decapoda > Nephropidae > Homarus > Homarus americanus. The sequence continues at coordinate 2,580,171 of NW_024726235.1, read as the reverse complement.
CGGGACACCTAGCGGCCAAAATCAGGACTAATGTGCTTGTCGCCAGGGATACGATGTAACTTTTTTTTACAACTCGAAAGTATATTATTTTTAATGTTGTTATTCATACATTCATCTAATATGTATGAAATGCACCAGTAAGTGATGTTAAAAACAAAGATCTTACGAGGCTAGTGAAGTGACGTGTCGCTTCTCCGGGTTGGTATAAGATAATGACGTCTAGGGGATACGGTTCACATTTCTAAGCAGCATTAAATCTAGTGAAAACGGCCTTTAAAGGTAGGTGGCATTCTCTTATCTGATATAAATACGCCGAGATAAATTCACAGGCGTGTCTGATAGGAGGGAGTTCACGAACTATTCGGAATTAGAGACAAGTTGCGTTATTTGAAATGATCGGAAGTCACCGGACTTTTAGGCTGCCCTATATAACTTCGTGCTCCTTCCACTTATATTGATGAACATACTGCAAGGGAAATTAATTAACGGGCCGCAGAATTTTAGATAGAATACACAGTATACTAACTGACTTGTAATTACCTACAAAAGACCTGTCACCTTCTCTTACAGATAGGTATTACTCTGGCAAACTAATACTTATCTGGCACAGGATTGGTGATAATGGAAAGGTTAATAAGGTGTGTTATTGGTGTCTTTAGTACAGTGGCACCGTCCCTCAAGCACCTGGCTGGGATGCTATCAATACCTGTGCTCTTGTAGTGTTCCAGTTTAACTCTTTTAGAACAATGTCCTCTGTCACCGCGTGCATTTCAATACTATCTGGAGTGATACTTCTCTTTCTGCAGTGGAATTTAAAGACTTCTTATCCCACACCGTAATTATTTGAGGTCACCGGCATTTATATTTTTCTATTTCAATTGAAGATGAGACAACTGTTGTGTAAACTAAATTAAAGTGGTTTGCAACTTCTGACGTAGCGTGACAGAGCTCATCATTCATGTTTAATACTGCGTTGGATCCTTCTTTTGGTTTGTTACTGTGATTGTTTGGGGATTCCTGGCCACTTCGCCTTCCGGCCGCGTTGCTGTGTTAAGGGTTTTTAGTTGCGTCCCACAACTTGAGGGGAGTATTTTTATATTCCTTCATACAATTGCTCAAATATTTAAGGTTTACTCAGTTTGTAAGTCTATCTCTTAAAGTTTATATTATTTCAGTTACTTTTATATTTTTTATGTTATTCTCTGTATATTTTAAAGCTAATTATTTGACATTTTATCTTTAACTATATTTATCGATATTATTTACTTTGATATACTTCTCTATACCTAAACTGGAGCTACTGTGGTATGCGGTCTACCGAGCTGGAGTTGTGTCTACCGGGATATTTACACTGTATTTACACCCAACCTAAACTAGGTTAGGTTACGATAGGTTAGGTTAATATATATTTGATTAAGTTAGTTTTGGTGCAAATATCCCGGTAGACCAGCTCGGTAGACCGCATACTATAGTAGCTCCAGCTCGGTAGACCGCATACTATAGTAGCTCCAGCTCGGTAGACCGCATACTATAGTAGCTCCAGCTCGGTAGACCGCATACTATAGTAGCACCCTTAAACTTTACCATTAAAACATTATTTTAAGCTACGCCACCTAAACATAATCTATGTTATCATAAAATATAGCTTGTGAATATGCCCCGCTCTAACTTTATCTTCATTATACTGTAGTACACTAGCTTTCAGAGTGATCCTACGGAGCAGAATTTTCGTGTTATCCCTTTAACGGTAAAATATTTACGTTTTCTTTAACATACAAATATTTTTGTTTTCTTTGACTGACTCAAGATTTAGTGGACAACTCTCCCAAACTGCATCTAATATTGAACCTATATTGCGAGGGACAGGATGACTAATGGTGATGGTGAGGCAAGATGGCTGAGTGGGACTGGGAAGACAAAATTATTACATGGGGTTGCGGAACAACTGGGTAGGATTGAGAAGACATAGTAGTTAGGGCAGGATCGTTCGGTGACCGGATAAAACCCCAACGGACAAAACCCCAGTCTCATAAATAAAATATAAAATAAAACACTTTTATGTTTTGTCCATTGGGGTTTTGTCATGGAACCCGCTCGTTCTTGTCACGTTCGTTGCTTCTACCCAAAACAAGATTTACATTATTAATATAGCTTAATGGATTTCATGGTACATTGATGTGTCTAGTATGCCATGACAACCACCTACCCCAATCCTACCCCCGTCTCCAGCAGTTGCCATGGAGAGCAGGCGTACCTACAACAACTGTCCTCTTGTTTAACCTTAATACTGTACAACCCATGTTGTATTGCTTCCCCATTATATTTGTTTTGTTTTTTTAATTCCACTGTAATTTATGTATATACCTCTAATATAAATTAAAACAAAAATTAAAATAAATAAATAAAATAAAAATTGAAGTGATGACCGTGGTAACATTGAGGTGTTCTTATTACCACCATGCTATGTGTACTATTCCAGATGTTACTAAATGTTACATAATACTTCCTTGAGATAAATGTACAGTATATATCAGGTGCCTACAGAAGAGCTCAGGTTCTCAACTCGCTCAGCCATGGTAATATTGTTATTATTATCCAATCTGTATCTGTGTTTTTTCTGCTTTTGCTTGGTTTCTGACTCTTGCATACATCCTCCTGTCCTGTTTATCGTTTGACCCAACCCACGTCTTAAATTTCTGGGTTTTCTTCTAAACTTCGTCGACCGCCGCATGGTTCACGTGTAGGGATCCCCTCGTATTCCTAGAGGCTCTGGGTTTGGTCTTGGGTATATATTTATCGATCAAATGGGTCACTTTATTAGTTATGATATTCAGTGTAGTGTCTGTGTTCTTGTGCCTTAACGAGTCAGGCCAGTGGATACCCCTCATCTCTTCCCGTTGTAATTTCCCTTGTAATATTTGAACCTTGGCCTGACCTTATCTTGAACTAGGTAACAGTTAAATCTGAATGACAACACTACATGGTGACTGGTACCAACTGGGGCAAGGTGTTCCAGTTTGGCCACCATACCCTCCTCGTTTGTCATAATGAGGTCTAGTGGCTTGGGTGTTTGCTCCCCTCTGTTATGTGTCAGGTCTCTAACATGTTGGAACAGAAAATTATCTCCGTTTCTACAAAAAGAGGAACAGGGTTATTCAAGTCATTTGGGGTGAACTCGTTTCTCCAGTCGATGTCGCCATAGTTTAAGTCCCCCATGATAAGGAGGTGGCGAGGGATGAGCATTGCTGCATTGTCTATCAAGGCTCTTAAGTTCCTTTGATTTAGTGGGCCACAGTTTGGGGATCTGTAGATACACCCGACAATCAAGTAAGTCCCCTCCCATTAATTTAATTTTACACCACTTGCTCTTCAAAAACATCCTCTCCCTGTACCCTCGCCTGTCTGGCTCTAAAGTTTTGCCTAGCATAGATAACCGCAACCCTCTTGCAAGTTTCTTGAGAAAGGTTCGTAAATGAGTCATATCCAGCAATACTGAACTCGCATTCCTCTGGGTCGATTCTCCTGTTCTTGTACAACAGTTCTACAACTCCTACAATATCGAGTTGGTGTACCTTCAGTAGCGTTTCAAACTCCTTTCTCTTATCAAGGAATGTGTCAGTATTAGTGTACAGGACATTCAAGCCAGTTTGTTCTCTGTAACGTCCCGGCTCTTAGAACTATTTTGCAGGGTGTGGTTAGAAAGGTCATCTTTTACACGGCTCTCGCCTCCTCCCGGCTGGTAGGCAGAGCTGGTGCCACCTCCCGGGTGAGGGATAGAGCAGGTGGAGGGTGCGCTGCTGCCCCCTGGCTATGTGTTGGAACACTTGCTTCCACTACCCTCCCACTCTCAATATAACCCATGTACACCCATCCCCATTCCTCCTCGGCTCCTCCCTCTTCTGCTTCAAGCCTTACAGGAGCTTCTTATGCTGTTCCGTCTGGATTACCGTGTGATTTGGGTGAATGAATACACTCAGAGATGCCTCGCTCCTTGCTAAGTGTTTTGTGCGCCTACCAAATAACCTCCCATTTCTCCTCCTCACTCACTAGTGTGATCCTGAGGGGGCGAGGCTTAAACCCCCTGCTTTTGTCCCAGCCTCCTCACATCCTGAGGGTTTGATTGATTCTTCAGAACCTCTGTACAAATATTCTTAAACTGCTTCTTATCGTTTGTTATCCTACTCTGTACCCTCCGCCTGGCTCTCAAGGACTCCCAAAAACTATTACATTGTTCCTGAGCTGGAAACGTTCCCCCCCTCCCTAACAGTAGGTCCGCTAATTGTCATTTCTTCGACACACTTCTTCAGTCCCTAGCTGCTGTAGAACCCGTTCTCATCCTGCATTACTCTCCGCCACCTCCCGCGGCCCTGCTAAGGCCTCAGCATAACTCCTCTTTGCTACCACCTCCATTCTATCGGCTAGTTCCTCAGTCTTAGCAAGGATCTCTTTCCCAACTTGATCTAATTTGGCAACCAGCAAGGATACTTTTTTTTGATGGCTGCACACACGATAGCTGTGATTATATACTTGCTAGATTTACTGTAAATTTATATGATGAATTTACTGAATATATCATTATCATTGCCATTATTTTCAAATTTATTATAATTAACTATTGCCCTGCAGTGAAAGCATGCAGCATAAGAGGGAACATTGTGGCTATCAGCCTCTTCCACTTGGAGGATCAAGAATAACAAGATCAAACATTTACAGGATTTATTATACACAGTCTCGTGTACTGCCGTGTTGGTGACGGTCCATGTGTCGCGTTACTCAGGGCAGCCCAGGTGATGGTGACGCTCCCTGTGTCGCATTACTCAGGGCAGCCCAGGTGATGGTGACGCTCCGTGTTGCATTACTCAGGGCAGCCCAGGTGATGGTGACGCTCCGTGTTGCATTACTCAGGGCAGCCCTGGTGATGGTGATGCTCCGTGTTGCATTACTCAGGGCAGCCCAGGTGATGGTGACGCTCCCTGTGTCGCATTACTCAGGGCAGCCCAGGTGATGGTGACGCTCCGTGTTGCATTACTCAGGGCAGCCCTGGTGATGGTGATGCTCCGTGTTGCATTACTCAGGGCAGCCCAGATGATGGTGACGCTCCGTGTTGCATTACTCAGGGCAGCCCAGGTGATGGTGACGCTCCGTGTTGCATTACTCAGGGCAGCCAAGGCGATGGTGACGCTCCCTGAGTCGTATTACTCAGGGCATCTAAGTGGCATTACTTAGGATGCAAATTACTTATTTACATATCACCAAACACACAAACATGCATACACATGAACACAAACATACGCGCACACACACACACACACACACGAACTTGCATACACATGCAATCACGAACTTGCATAAACATGCACACACAGGAACATACACAAGAACACACACACACGTACGTCAACATTACACGGAACAGGAGTAGGATTACTGTGTAGCTCTGAGCCGTTGGAATCTATAAATCCTGGGTGGATGATGACTTGAGTAGTTGGGAAAAATTGTACAATGCCCACCAAGTGTCCTATCGTCCACCAAATAAAAGAGGGGTTTTGACTACCTTTTGGGCATTAAGAGACATGGGAGGGGGGGGGGGCGTTCTGTTTGACGAGTCTTTTGGGGAACTTACACTAAAACAAAAATATTAAAGTGATGGAGGAACTGTGAGTCATGTATTTGGGATGACAAGACATGATGATATGTGTGTGTGTGTGTGTCGCATCCACCACGCCCTGTCCGTTTCAAGCTACCATTAAACTTTACTCTATTGCAAGTTCCCCATAAACCTTACAAGTTTGTAAATGTAGACGGGCGAGGGAAGTTGTAAGACGGGTGTGGAGGCAGGTGTAGATGAGTATTATATGGACACATTCCTACAGGTGTGGACTCTAGTGACCACTCTGGAGACTCGCAGGAAGTAAATGTCTTTCCTCACGATTCACAAAATTCCAAATTAAATAAAACAACTTGCAAAAAAATCGAACAAGCATATGTTTTAGAGCTAATGAAATATTCAACATAAAAAAACTAACAATACAAAAGTGTTTAGAAAGCAGTAACAATCAACTTAGGTCGCTCGAAATTAATAAATTGCACTATTTACAGTCTCTTATTTTCTTAATAAGTATAGACCTGCCACTACCGGTTTATATATTGCACTAAACAGTTTTATTCTTCTATAAAGCCCTGATTATATAAACCTAGGGAACATATCACTCAAAAGAATCCTGTTTTTAGTAATGAAGGACGACTACTGGTCCTCCCAGTGTCTGTTACAGCACTAGTGACACCAGTACTTATGTCGGAGGGTTAGAAGACTACTGCTTTGTAATGTCACAGTTAACCATGTAGGCTAAAGTGAAGGAACAAATTCTAGCACTTATCATTCCTGAAAGTATCCAATCGTTCATGATCAACTTTCAGTATAAGAGTCAAATATCGCCTTGAAATGTTCAGTTTACTGAACTCAGGAGGACGTTTTTCTACCTTGCTAGCGCCATTAATATAAGAGCACCAGTACAGGAAACGAGGATAAGAGAAGAGATGGTGCTGACACTGGATGCTGACATGGGGTCATGCTGGTCACTGTTAGTTGAAGGATATGGTTTTTCACTAGCATCACGTCTCCTTCGCTCCTGGCGATCCAGGTGGTCATGGTCGTGGTCAGGGTGAGCGTCGTCCCGAGGGTGTTCTGGCCTCAGGCCTGGATCATCACGGGTCAGGATAGCCCACACATCCTTTAGGATGGTTAAGTGTGTCTGGTTGGTTGCTGCTGAAGAAGCTGCAGTGTCGGGGCGAGATGTTGTGGGAGGTCGTGACGGGGCATAAGCTTCAGCTGTTGCTGGATAATTACTGATGGACACGACTGCATTATGTCCGACATCAGCAGACAGTTCCTGGTGAGTCAGGAGGGCTGCGGGGACCGGAGGATCATCTTGACTGTGTAACACTACTGGCCGAATGGCGCTCCCCGAGGCGATAATTCCAGGGGTTTGATTACCTTGTGGAGGAGGCACAGGAGTTGTGGGGCGGCGGTCTAAGGGACGTTGCTGGCGGGAGAACTGTGCCAGATGAGGTACATTTGCTGGCACAGGGGGTGGGTGATCCCCGCGGAAAGGCCCAGTTTTGGGACGGTTGGTAATGGAAGCTGCAGAACGTCGATTGTCGGTTGGAAGCCGAGGTGGCGTTGGCAGGCTGTCGGGGGACAGAGGCCGACCGTCCGATGTAAACACCTGGGCTGAGGCAGCTACCACCATGTCCTCATCGTCGTGTTCTAGAGGGGAGTTGACCAGTACTGGTTTGAGAACTTCAGGTCCAACAAGTTGTGGGAAAGGGATGGCATGGTCGTCAGGGAGTGGAACCGTGGCTGCCACGCGGCGTAAGGACGGCTTATGGACCCATGGCCTTTGTTTGGGCCATCCCATTCGATTCACACTCCCCGACGACCTCACCGGCCCATTAGGTCTTCTTGAACCATTTCGTCTCTGTGAGCTATTAGTTTTTCTGTTAAATGGTCGGGGTTTAGGTGTGTTAGGGCGCAGAGGACGGTTAGATGCAGCTCCTCCCAGGCGCAGCATTACGTGCTCCATTGGTACTGGCAAGGGTATAGGGGGAGGGTCAAGGCTCTCGCTAAAGGTCACGGAGTCATGGAAGACAGGGTTTGGGATGTTGAAAATATATTCTTCAGGGATATTTCTAGAGTCTTTGTCATGCGATTCGTCTGTGTCATCAAATCTGATGCGTCTGTGGGAAAACCTTACGGGGCCAGCGGTACGTGGGCCAGCAGGTCGTTGTGGGAACGACAGCCGAGGGGGGTAGGGTGGGCGCGGTGCACGGATGGGCATGATATCGGACGTTGACACTTCAAAAGCCAGCACAGGACCAGCAGGGTTCCTCTTAATGGGACGGAAGTCAGACTCATAAACAACAGATTCCGGGTCGAAACCAAAGTTCTGAGCAAAACTCTCACTCAAGGTAGTAATAGGTGACAGTGTCGTGCGTGCAGGTGCTGAGGTAGTGACTAGGCCCCTTCTGATGGGATGTTGTCTGCTGAGGGAGGACAGTTGGTAGACAGGCGATGCTTGACCGGGAAGTCGAGGCAGTGAAGATGCTGTTATAACCTCTGGCTCATGGCGAGATTGTTGGTGCGACGTTTGCACCAGAGGCCTGGAGGTTCCGACATGCCGGGAGGGAACAATTGGAGTAATGGGCGTCTGCAGTCGAGTAAATGATGACTGTTTGAAAGGAGATGTTGGGTTTGCCGATATTGGCTGCCTGGTAGGTGTCGGTTTGTATGATGTCTGCTGACCAGTGGGTGTTGGTCTGTACGATGCTGCCTGATCAGTGGTTGTTGGCCTATATGATTTTGATATCTCAGAGGATGTTGGTCTGTATGATGTCAGTTCACTGGTAGGTGTTCGTCTGTATGATGTCGGTTGACTGGTGGGTGTTGGTCTGTATGATGTCAGTTCACTGGTAGGTGTTCGTCTGTATGATGTCGGTTGACTGGTAGGTGTTGGTCTGTATGATGTCTGCTTTCTTGAAGGTGTAGTTGGTGGATTGTGTAGGGGATGTCTAGCAGGTGTTGAGGATCGTGTTGGTGGTGGCTGATAGGAAGCAACAGTCTTCGTGAACATCGATGGCTGTGCCGGAAATGTGTCCCGGACGTCTTCTTTTGGGTTTAATGGCGCTTTTTCAGAGACAATGGTGGTCGAGGTCCTTGGTGGTGTGGCTGAGCCAGCAAAGAACTGGGAGGTGGCATTTGAGGAGGTTGGTGGCCTGGAAGACCTTGTGAGTTCTGGAGGAAAGTTAAACTTAGGAGGAGGAGTGAATAGCGGTTTTGAGGGGATGGAGGAAAATGTAGGACGCGTTGCTGGTCGAGTTGGTCCCGGGGAGGACGGGAATTTCTCACGAAGTAGGTCCAGTGGGAAGTTCATGTCGTCTTGGCTAAGTTTTGGAAACTCCAAGTCACCCTGCTGTGGTCCAAAGAACTCTTTAGGGACATCTCTTGGCACACCTCTCAAGTTGACATTCCCAAGGTTAGCAAATGCTGTGGCATTAACTACACTTGCTGGGTTTTTCAGATTAGGCAGCTTGGGGAATGTAAATCCTGGTGCTCCCAGAGGTATATTTTGTGGGGAGTAGCTAACTCCTTGGAGCAGCGGCGGCGGGAGTGCCTCCTGACCTACCGGACCTATGTCTTCAGGACCCAGGTCAAAAGGGAAGCTATCAAATCCGGCTTGGAACTCTTTGGGAAAATTTGGAAATGAGAAATCTCCAGGAAGTATTTCGTCTGCTGGCTTGGGTTGAGGTCTAGGCTGTCTCGTCACAGTTGGTCGTGGAGGCTTGACAACACCTCCTCCAGGAATCCTGTTGGAGGTGTGGCCGATGGGCGGGCGGTGAAACCCTGGGTGTGGGGCAGCCCCAGCGTCTCGCTCGTCATAGTAATAGTCATAGAAGTCGTAGTCTGCAATATATACACAAGTCAGACACCTGTTGTATTAAAAATGGAACCTACGTCTGTCAGCACTACTTACTGAACCAGTCTTCTGTAACTATATTAGAGATATACTACTGTAACCAGTAACTGTTTTATACAGTACTGTACTATATAGGAACAACTGTACAGGTACGGCATTTGGAAAACGTCACAGCAAACTAAACCTCACTAAAGTATGAATCTGTGTTATGATTATATTGTCTATCTAAGTTCTAATAGATTGTAGCTAAATCACTAAACATTGGAAATATTTTATTACTGTTTTTTCCAGTATCATTTACAAAGGCAACAAAATCCTGTTATTAAAAATGTGTACACTAACAAAAATTATAAAGAGATGCTGGACGGATATTTTAATAATGTTAACTTAATCAGAAGACAGGAAGCTGAAGATATGAATGACAGGATATCAAGACAACTGAACTTATGTCACCGAGTGTTGGCAGGTGTGAGTGTGTGCGAGGTTTCACTTAACCTGGGTACTGTTGTTCTGGGAGTCTCCTCAGCTCCAACCTTCCCCAGTAACTTTATTCTTAACCAAGACTGTTTTTTTTTGTGGGTGTGCGCGATTCTCCACAAAAATAAACACAGTACTCTATAACCAATTCCGATTTCTATTATCCGCTCCTTCCACGAGTCCCCCCGTGACACTGGAAGGTGTTAAAGTAGTATGTTATTTGTGGTAGTGTATATACTTTTTCTCCAGTGTGTGGAATAGAGCTTAAGCCAATGACAAAGTTGTGAATAGTCATCTTATTTCTTCCTTACACCACTTAACTGCAACTTTATGAGAAGGATTTAATAATCTTAATGCTGGTTTGACCCTTTGAGGACGATGGTTAAACCTTTAAAAACAAACATTTTAATCAAGGACGCATCTCAGTCCAAACTTTTATCCTTCCCTATCCCAAAAGTAACCTTGTACTATTTATTCCTCTTTTTCGGTCAATTTTTTAGAGTTAAAGCATTTGAGTGGACAGTTCGCCGTTTTCTTCTCATTTAATGGTAAGAAAAACAAATGTATAAGTATTTCCGTGGAGACTCCAGCTTAAACCAAAAAGAGGGAGAAAGGTTACTTACTTGTGGTAAAAAGGTGGTAGAGGAGAGGGGTTTTGTGGTGTAGCAAGGGTAGGCGAGCCAATGCCACACCTGCCACAATCTTACTCTCGTTCACTCACCAGGTAAAGAAAGTGGTCAAGAATACCTGTTATAAAGAATACCTGTTGCTGGGCAGCATCAACATTGGCTGTCACATCAGGAGTGTCCCTGGGAAGTTTTGCTGTAACTGGCTACTCCTAAACGTAAAAAAAGGAAAACCTACACCACCTAGAATTTACACCTAAGTAAAAAAAAAAGAGTCATGCTGAAGAAACATTTGTTTATAGAGGTCGTCCTTGAGGTCATGCCGAGAAACTCATGCTGATGAGACGAAATTGTGCTCTCAGAAGGTACTCAAGAGGGGCATCAGTCCTCTCTGGTCAAGTCAGTGAGAAAGGAGAGGTTCAAGTCATTGGTCAAGTCGAGTAGCATGCTTAAGTTCACACACATCTAAGTATAACTCAGGTCAGGTCAGATAGGTGAGGTCAGCTCAAGAATAAATCAAACCAAGTCAGGTAACATCATAAGTAATTTGTGGAAAGTAAGATCAGAATAAAGTACACAACAGTTTTGTTTTCCAAGTTTTAGATTTGATAAAGTCGAAGTCAGATCGAACAAATCCAGCAAGTGTAGTTCAGGTTAAGTAGATCATTTGAGGTCAGGTCAGTCAAATTCTTTCACGGGATGGGAGACCATTTTTAACGAGAGCCTTCTTGTGATGCTTTCAAGGGGAGGGGGGAATGGAACGAAAGTCGTGATATTTCAGTTTGAAACTCTTTTTCAACTTTATATCAGAGCTAGCACACCACTGGCTGAAAGTATTATTCAAGTTTTAATTCCTGTCTTCATACCGCATTCTATATCAGCAAGCAGCTCCTGTTATCATGTTTTGCACAGTTAAAGGCATATTGCAAGCAAAATATTATATACCCAAATTTGCACCTTCTTCTCTGCAGTAATCATTATAGCAGTGTTTCTTCTTGTATTTGGGTCCATCATATATTCTTAATTTTGTTACATGAAAAAGGTGATTAATTACTGTATATTAATATTTGAACAGGTGTCACCAAGAAGCATTTTTTTTGGCAAGTGGGATTAAAGTTTTTCCATAATCACCAATGTTATATGTTGCTCTCACTAGTAGTAAGAAGCCCACAGGAGTTATATTTTGTTTTACAGGCAGTAAGCGGAGACCAGCCTAATCCTTAATTGATCCTTCAACATAGGCCTTTTCCTGCACAAAGGATATGTCCAATGCCATCAGAACCAGAAATATTTCCAGCACAATTAAGACCAGAAATATTCTCAGCACCATCAGGACCAGAAATACTTCCAGCATTATCAGGGTCAAAGGTGACAAGGGGGGGCAGATATCTCTAAGGTCATCAGAGCTGTGGAGGTCTTGAGGATCACAAAGGGGGGTAGGGGGCTGGGGGGCAGTGACAGCTGACCACTAAGCTCCATTAAAACACTGACGCTGGCACCGACATTAGACTTGAGCATGGCTGGTAAGGCAGCAAGGACGAGGAGGAGGTAAATTTTGCAAGGCGAAATAAGCCCAAGTAGTAGTAGTGGTGGTGGTGGGTTATGGTGGTTCCTGGAGGTGGTGGTGGTAGGTACTGGATATAGTTGGAACTGGTGGGAGTGGTATTGGATATTGATGGTGCCAGGTGTCAGAGGCAGTGGTGGACATCGCTCGAGGTAGTAGGTATCAGTGGTGGACATCGCTCGAGGTAGTAGGTATCAGTGGTGGTGGTGGTGGTGGTGGTGGTGGTGGTAGTAGTAGCAGCAGTACTGCATGTTATGGTGGAGGTGGTGGTAGCACATCTTGTAGTGGTGAGGGTGGAGGTAGTGCCTGTCATGGTGGTACTGGTGGTAGTAGAACGTATTGTATGTAGTATTGGTAGATGAATTATGGTTGTGGTAAGGGCAGTAGCAGTGTGTGGAGGCAGGGCTGGTAACAATGACCGCACTAGTAACATTGGTGCAATATTATAAGCTGAACCAAGGCTGAGTAAGGCTGAGGAAGCGGCTGTAAGGGTGAGGAAATAAAACGCACAGGAAAAGGCTGGGCTGACCATCACCCGGGAGTTTCTTAAACAATAACACGGGTACAAGCACCAACCACAAGATACTATCACACAAACAATAAAAAAGAGGAGGAGAATAAACAATAAATGCATGTACAGTATATAAAAAGAGACGAGGCAACACGAGAGTCTGTACCACAAACTGGAAGTAAATATTGAGTAAACACAGACACTAATTCAGGGTTGTGGAATATTTTATGTTTTGGTTTAGTATAAAATTTCTTGTGTGAAGGAGCCAGAACTAACCAGTGAAAGTTGTGTATGACAAAGTTAATCAGATCTATGAATTATATGAATGTTTAAAGATACTTCAATACGACTTTGGTGTTCATGACTCCTGCACACCAGAAAATAAAAAATTAGAAAATAATAAAAGAATAGAACTTGAAGAATTCTAACTACTATATATATATATATATATATATATATATATATATATATATATATATATATATATATATATATATATATATATATATATATATATATATATATATATATATATATATATATATATATATATGACTAAAAACCATGAACTTTTTCACAGAATACATTTGCTGGGGATTTATAATTTATTTTTATAAATGAAAAAAGTGTCAACATTGCAAGCATTGATAGCATGTGTCGGTCAATAAGTTCATGATTTCTAAGCCAGGAGGTGATTGATGCTGGGCCCGAGCATCACCCAGGCCAAGGGATCAGATGGTCTTGTTCATATCACGCAGACTAACACAAGATGGTACAAAAATAAACTGTGGCCCAGAGGAGGACTTATAATTTAAGTGTTGCTTTTGTCAACTTTGAGATCATCCATATCAGTTCACTTCACAAGTTACAACAGGTTGTTCAGTATGATCGTCACTGCCAAGGTGGAAATTTTAACAAAAAGTTCAACTTTCGTGCCAGTAAAACCAAAATCAAAAGTAAGTTGAAGATCACAGTATATTATTATTTACTTTTTAACATTATAAACTTCCTATCCCAGAGGACAAGCAAACTGCAATAACGTTTGCACCATTCCAATGCAACATTTACACACATTTTGAAGGGAAACTCTCGTTAAACTAGTGACATGTGTATAGCTCCCCTGTCTGTCTCTCCGTAAGGGTGGCAGTAAGGTTGGTGGCTGACTCTATGCATAATGCGTGAGGCATTTATCTTCGTCCCTTGTGGGAGGGTCTCAACCACTCCGACACTCTGTCGCTGTACACCCCAGGGACGCTGCTACCTCTCTGTCCTACCAAACTAGTTCTCCACTACCAAGTTTGTATCTTTCTCAAACAATCAGCAATTCTATCTGCATGATTTCCCTGTCTACCCCACTGTCATCTAATCCAGTGAGACTTTGAAGAACCATCTTGGTAGTGGTGCAGTTACCAAGGCAAGAATCTAATGCTGTTCTTTTGTGTTGTATGTCTTCACAATATTTAAATCAACCTATATTTACCTTTCCTACAAAGGCTCATGGGTTGCTGCATCACGTAAAAGGATCAACTAATTTTGGTAATGATTCATTACATTTTCAAACCCTAATAGAGTACAGTTAACGTTTTCTGATAAATTATATTTTTGAAGTTTTTTGATCGATACTCGGTAATGATTTGTTATCACATTTAATTTATGGTTATCAATTTGAATTTTATTCTTCATAAAGTGGTTTATGGTTCATTAGTTTTACTTAAATATGAAGTCCTCCTCAGCTGCCATGTTATAGTGATATATCAAAGTTCCTAAAATCATCTCTAGTATTATAACTATTATATTTTCATCTACAGTTTAATACTTGTGCGGCTCTAGACTCGAGGAACGCCCAGAGTGAATAATGACGAGTGAGGTGGCGCAGGTTGACCACTTCACTGTTAAGGTGTGTGTGCCCATCAACTACGTCCTGCCGCACACGCTGCACTGACCACAGAAGCTCACTCACTCACTCACTCAGGCGCGGCTGGGGTGAAACAGCAGCCAGCTCCTCCACAGTGAGAGGAATGGCATAACCTGTGACAACACCCACCACCTGGAGTAAGAGCGAGGTAGGTGGGGTTAATGGAGCGTACCTGAGGCCCCGGGCAGCACTACAGAAGAGTCCTTCACAGACCCTGCCGCTGTCAGCTGCTCTGAGTCGCACCTGTCCACAACATGGATCTTCCAGCCAAGGAAACGGTGAGTGTAACACTGAAATAACCATTAAGAATAAAATAAAATATTAGTAATTTACAAATATCCTCGGTCTTTAGCACTAGAGCCACAGATAGGCTCACTAACACTTCTAATGCACCCTAAGTAGCAATGTGACCTATTTTTCATGTGTAAAAACCATGACCACCTAATGCAGTATATTTCCTAATTGCGAGTACTGTACTGTACTACATAATGCGCTAAGAAATATTAACAGCAATCACCTTCCATCGTACTTAATATTAAAATATATTATGCAAAACTTCTGTTGACAAAAGAATACTTTTAATATTAGAAAGAAATGTGGAGATTGTTTTCTCCACCTGACAAATTGTTGCAATCTCTGCATCGCTCATCCTTAAGGAAATGGAAACTAAAATTGGAAAATACAGGTGTTTCTGGTGTCTGACACCTGTGTTGGCTTCAATACTGCCACACAGCAGGACGAGCCTCAGAATTCACAGACAGCAGAACATTACACTATAGTACCACCTACAAGATTAGGAAGTACCTGGGTGTGTCACCCTTACCTGGTAGTAGACAGTGTCTGGCGTAGCCGCATCTGGAGTCCACTGTAGTATGCCTGGTTGTCCCTCTTGGCAGTCGAGCTGTAAGGTTCTTTGGTAGGCACCGAAGGAACTGAAGGCATTGGCGGGTTGGTTGGGGTCTTCGTTCCATTCACAAAGGCGGCCGTAGGCTGTGGGTACAGGGCTACCGTCCCGGTCCTGCCCCACCCCCGCAAACACCCTAACACGCTGTTGACACAATGTATTATTGACACATGCCAGCTTGTGTTGACCATCATATGAGGGGCATTAATTTTCTTTTTTCATGATACATGCATTTCATTTCTATGCTTGAATGAATTCCCTATAAAACAAAGCTCTACCAAGATTTCATTGCCCAACAAAGGATCAAATTTGCCTCCTTTCCTTCCTCCTCTTTAGCCATCTCATTAAAATGGAGATCAAGGACAACTCAGGTTTAACATGCGAATCCAGCAAGAAAAACTCAAAGATCCCGAAGGTATACTCACAGATTGCTCTGCCGGGGTCTTGAACTCGTAGCCTCCCTCGGGGTCGTCGGTGATGTAGAAAGGGTGATAGCGGGAGGGACGCTCAGGGTCGAAGCCGCCCTCCACCACAAAAGTGTAGGTCTTGCCCCGCACCACGTTTATCTCTGGGATGAGGAGCCCGTTGATGTACCAGGAGATGCCCCATCCGACGTGACCTGCCACACGGATCATAGTGTTAGGAGATGAGGTAATTTATGGGCTACAAACAGGTCTCTTTTTTCACACATTCACTCATACACCCACACAAGGGACCTCATCCACCCTACGACTGGCAATCAGGGTAGAGAAATAAAGAAATAAAACTGGAGCATTATTCAGTAGTTTCTTAGAACTTTGGAATCCACCTAGTCTGTGATGTCACTTGTTACTCAGTTTGATTTTTCTTAAAATAAATTTTTATCCTAACGGTCAGTTACTCGAGTTTCTAATCCATGGATATAATATATGACATAAAATCCTTTTTTAACAATATCAGTGACAATGTGGTTCCTTATCAGTGATGGCACTCCACCTTACCAGTGATAGCGTTATAGCCGTTGTCTCCTCCAGTGGGGCCAATCTGAGCGTAGAGGACACCGTCTTCCGGCTCATAACAGGGAATGGGGGGGATGAACCAAGGGTTGGCAGCAGGGCGGGCGGGGGCAGGGTTGGTGGGGCCCCTGGAGGTAGAAGTCTTGCTCTGGCTGTTCTGGTCCTCAGGCAAGGGACAATTCCACTGTGGAGTTCGCCCGAAGTCAACAAACATGTCGCCTGTGATGGTTGGAGAGTAACCAGATTAATTATTTTTCAATAAAATTTTTGAGTAGAATTAATTGCATACATAGCATTTCTATCCTAACAATATGATAAATACAAACACTCAAGATAATTACTGTTACTGCTTATAGCCAAAACATACGAGTTCAGAGTGTGACACACTACAGCCTCAACTCTCACAGTCTCCGAGTGTCCGTGTCTATCTGCTGCATCACATAAGTTTAAAAGAACTCGGGTGAATTGTCATAAGGTTCATCTCAGACGGTGTGTATTCTTCAAAAGCTAAGAGTCTTAATTAATACAGAATCTTATATCAAGGGATAGACAGATGTTAATAACTGCCAACAAAAAGTAATTCTGAGCAGATAAAACAGGTAGTCAGGGCTCTCTAGACCTGGACACACTGGTACAAAGAACTATGTTGAGGCTATATTGACTCAAGACTTAATGCCACACAAAAGAGAACCTCTGAGGCGGAGGGTGTGGTAGGAGGTGTCGCCTTGGGAGTTGACAGGCCCCACAGCCCAGATGACCGCTTGTGACCCGTTAGTGAGGATGGGGGCGTCTGAGAAGTCGACAGAGCGGAGAGGGCGCTGGAAGGTCAACATAGTGAAGTCGTTGATGAGGGCAGCGTTCAGCAGGCGCACATTGTTACTGCTGCCCTGTGGAGGAAGGGGGGGGGGGGATATGAAGGAAGTGGTCAGAAAAGTTTGCTGTAAATGTAAACAACTGAAAGCTACCATTAGTTCCTGTAAACAACAAATAATCTGTAAACATTGTTTTTGTCTCCTCCGTAATTTATTAAAAACCATTTGGGGAAAGTGAAAACTAACTTGTTTATTTAGTAAAGATACTGTAGTCTATATTTTTTTGGCGAAAATGTATGATCCTTCGCCTCTTGTGTCATGGGATTATAGCGAGTTACATCACTTCTCAAATGTAATTTTTTTTTTTTTAAAGTGGAAAAAATATCCAAGTGGTGTTAAGAGTATTTAATCATAATGTAAAATAAGCATTGTTGCCTAATCTTCAGGTGATCTTAACTTACGGTACATGTTACTTTACCTTCATGTACTGACTTCAAATGAATGGTCTCGCCCCACCTTCCCTACTTACGGTGATTTTGTTGTCAGGACACGCCCCTTGGCCACCCTGACACTGTGCCTTGGCCGACATGTAGTAGTCCTCAGCCACACCTCGTCCTGTCAGCTGGTCAAGCCAAGCCACAACCACGTCACCACCTATCATCACCGACCTCGTCAGCTCTCCCGATGTGCCGAATGCCATGTACTGCCCGTCAGCTGAAGGAGAAGTAAAGTGGGGTCAGTACCCAGGTGGTGTTTGGCCAATAGTGTCAGTACCTGAATAAATATAGGAAGGATGTAGGGAAGTGGCATAAGCACCTGAATGAAGGTAAGAGAGTACAGTACATGGAAAAAAAAACGTATGAAGTTTTTTTGGGGGGGGAGGAGTTATGTCCCTTATGGTAAACCCTTTTAAGGATACATGGTTCTCTATAAACCCTTACTAATAGAAAGGGTTTACACAGTACTGTATTATCATTCTATAAACTCTTACTCTACAAAAGGGTATGTAAACAGCAATACAATTAAAACCCTCAGGTTGCAAAAGGGTATATCAAGGTGTAGAGAAGCCCTGTGAAAACAACAAGGCACTGATCTTCCTCACACTGCTTATCCCCCTCTACTGGCCGGTGAGACACTCTTCTGGTCAAGACAGTCCTCACACGTCTTTCAGTTATGCTGTAAAAAGCAGTATTGTACCACAACCAAGTATGATATGGCGCTAGAGTCCTGACTGTTGGCACACACTCACGACATTACGTTGTCACTTTGCAATAGTTCTTTCCCATAAAGATGGGTCATGACTTCACTTTCTAGCATGCCAACGCTCTTCACCAACACTGTCACTCTCCGATAAATTCATTGTCACTTTAAATATTCCTTTTTATACAAAAATAGCACCGAGAAACAATGAACTGGATCCTTCCCTCCTGTGGCGGGCTCGGCGCCGCTCAACGTGGCACGATTAGCTGTGTAACCCGGTGCTCATTGGCTCATTTGGCATATTCAAAACCAAGTATGTATCAAATATCTTCTCTTATCCATCTTTTTTTCCCTTCTTCATTTTCTCCTGTCCACCTCATGTTCAGGTGTACAGTTGAGTTATTTACGTTTAACATGATCATGAATAGTGGATGTTACAATGTTAAGTCATAGATCCCTAACATTATACTTCCATCTCCTTTTTGCCACAGTATGTACAGACAATTTTGTTTTGTTTTTTTGTCTCTGTTTACTTTCTTGGGGAGTTTCTGGAGAATTTGCTAGTTGTTTGGAATCTTATGATAGGAAATTATTGGCATTTTCCCCTCCCCTCTCTCTCCCTCCCTCCCTCTTATTTCACCATTTCTATCAGTTTTCCTCCCTCTCTCCTCCTCTCTTTCTGTGCTACCAGATCTCCTACTCGCCTTCTCCTTCCTTCCCTCTCCCTCACCCACCCACTCCTTCCCTCTCCCCTGCAACATTGTGGGACAAAATAAATTCCCTCTGGCTTGAGGTGATCCCTGGAGTCATTTAGTGTGAGCTCCTCTAGCGATGTCTTACCCGAGAAAAGAATAAGACAATGTACAATGTCATTGTAACTCTAAACTATAATGTAAAGTCCTGTGCCACGACAGTAAATAATTTTCTATTTTTACGTTGGAGTTCGTGAATCTGGCCTGCCATTGGTTCGTTCACTAACCCGTCATCATGGATCTGGCCTGCCATTGGTTCATTCTGTAACTCGACATTGCAGATCTGGCGAGTCATTCGTCTGTAGTATTTCTCTGTGTCTCTCGGGGGACAAAAATCCGAATTAATCTATCAAGAGTTTACAACGGATAACAGCGACGTAGATCAGGCCGACGCAGACCTAATTTGCTAACTTATTTCCTCATTAATTGACTTGAGCGAAGGATAATAAATAATCAGAAGCCCTCCCTCCACTGACTCCTCAATCAGCGGGGGTTACAACTAGAGCGGACATGATTAATAGGTTTAAAAAAACCAAGATAAGAAATTAGTATTCAATTCTTCGTATTAATAGAGAATAGATATAGTACAAAGCTATATAAAACGTCTCCCACTCTTAATTTAATACATCTGGAGGGAATGTGTACACCCACTAAAAAATTATTCAGCACCTTTACGGCGTGATACAATATGACACGGGTGGCGAATATTTTTTTTTGTGGGTGTACATCAATTTAACATAATTATCTAAATTATCAAAAGTATCGAAGATTATCATTGGTGACCCAGTTTACTTTGGTAACAATATAGGCATTGAACTGAAAAAAAAATCCTAGGCACTTACAAAAGCTCACAAGAATGGCCTCGTATCTCTAGCTACTCAATTGTCAACATACAAGTTTCAGAAAGTAGAAGTGTATACTGATCGTCTGTTTTACCTGGGACATTAATTATATTCAGGGAGTTACAAACGACAGAACCACCCTGAAATGTGTCACAGCCATTTCATCAAGAGTAATACATCACCTTCAGAGTCTAGTGTGTCTGTCGACTGTCAATATAACTTACTGGAACTTCCCCCTTCGGATCTGCCTAATGGCTCTCTCCCTCCCTCCCTCCCTCCCTCCCCCAGCTGATGGGATAGTCGAACTTCTTACACATTGACGTTGTGATTGTCCGCCTGCATAAATCCCCGAGTGGGAGCTTGTCTCCAGCAGCCATCGCTTATTGGTCCATTTCTTTGTTTTATTGTGGCAGTTTAAGTTTATATCGGGTACTGACTGTGGAGTCTCTTGATAACTGGACTATTAGTCAACTCTCTACGACGGAGTTTAATTCAGGATTTCCTTTCGCTCCAACTAAATTCTTGTACCGTATTTGCTTATACTGATCTGTCCCCTTGGTGCTCCCAGGAACCTGAACCATAGACGTTTTTTTATAGTAATACTAAGTTCATAACATGACAAAAAAACAAAAACGAATTGACACCATCTTTGATATTGAATGCATCTAACACCAGGATGCCTCGACACAAAGACAATCCAGGTCGTGAGGGAACTATTATAGGCACAAGTCATGTACACATCAAACCGCTGGTATTTGTCAGCAGGAGTGTGTATAGGAAGCAACTGCCCACCTCATCCGGGGAACATGCGCACTGTACCCGTAAAACAAACCGGGATCCCCCTCGGCAGGGTGTGGCCTCGACATCAAATCTGTTAGTCAAACAGAGATTCTCCGAAGCAGCTCGGCCACCATTTGCACAACGGCCTTGTTAGGGGTGCGTGGGTGAAAAACTATGGATGACGTGGGTGTTGAAGGTGATCCCGCACATCTACTCTTCCGAGATACACGTCACCCTTTGTCTACCCCATACATATCATCCTTTATTCTCACTTAACCTAACCTGTTCTTAAGTGCTTTTAACCAAATCAGGTATGATTAAATTAAAACTGCATTAGCAAGGATAATTATTAACCATAAATTATTACTTATTTACGTAAAATAAATATAACCTCATTAGCGCATCATTTATAAGGTTCCCGCATGAATGTTTGTTTTGTAGATGGTTATACTACAGCTCGGTCACCCTAGACGAAAAATAATGGATGGTCGGGCAGGAGTGCAGCCTTGTTGACAGTGGTGGCGAGCGACTCTATATAACATGGATCGGTATGTGATACACCAGGATTTAAGAGGAGACAATCAGGGATTTAATCCGAGACCCAGTGAGAGATACAGACAGCGATATAGTGTGTGTACCGCAGCGGCCTCACTGAACGACGATCCCAGTTATTGGTCATGGAGAGAGAGAGAAAGAGAGAGAGAGAGAGAGGAGAAATTGATTATACAGTACTTAAGTTCTATATTCCCGAGTCTGTAACCCATACTTAGTTGCATTAATCTCTAGGACTTAAATGAACTTAAAAAGACATAATGAACACAAGAATTATGACCTCTTGACGAGCTGGAGTAAGTGCTATGCTGGGAGCTATAACTAAATTCAAGTATTCTAGAATCTGCTGCGAGTTACAGTACACTAAGAGTAAGGAGGTATAAGCAAACACATCACTGATTATACCCTACATGAGGTATATAAACACAAACAAACAAACAAACAGAGGGTACACTTACTGATCCGGCCCACCAGCTGCATCACAATGCTCTCTCCAGCTACAGCCCAACGCACCTCCAGGGCCAGGTCGTCCCATAGCACCTCGCAGTTGAGCTTTGTCTGTAATAAAAACACAGATCAACTCAAGAGGTCAATTATAGAGGTCAATTAGGTCAGATAAGAGGTCATTTCGAGTGGTTGATGTATGCCAATGCAAAAAGTGGTCAATTCAATAGGAAGTCAACTTACATATCAACTTAGGTCAACTCAGGTCAATTTACAGGTCAACTCGAGTCAACTTACAGGTCAACTCGAAAAGTATAGGTCATCTCAAAGAGGGCAACTTACAGACCAAACCAGGTCAATTTACAATTTAACTTGGGTCAACTTACATGTCAACTCAGCATTCATACACAGGCAACTTTAATTGAACTACATATACACGGAAGACAATGTGTGTGTGTGTGTGTGTGTGTGTGTGTGTAAGTGTGTGTGTGTGTCCCACCTCACAAACCACCACGTGTCACCTCTCTCTCAAATGTCAGGTTCTCACATTTCCATATTGCAGTTGGCATTAAGTGACTTGCCGAGTAAATTATATAGTGATGGAGGGGAGGGGGGATATTCCATCACATTTGTGGAGGATGAGGAAGGGAGGAGGAGGGAGGAGGGGAGGAGGGGGAAAGGGGAGGAGGGGGAATGGGGAAAGGGGAGGAGGGGGAGGAGGGGGGAAAGGGGAGGAGGGGGGAAAGGGGAGGAGGAGAGGGGGAAGGGGGGGGAGGAGGGAGGGGGGGAGGAGGAGGGGAGAAAGGGGAGGAGGAGGGGAGAAGGGGAGGAGGAGGGGAGAAAGGGAGGAGGGGAGGAGGAGGAGGAGGAGGAGGAGGAGGAGGAGGAGGGGGAAAGGGGAGGAGGAGGAGGGGGGAAAGGGAGGAAGAGGGGGGAAAGGGAGGAGGAGGGGGGAAGAGAAGAGAAGGAGGAACGTACTTATGTTGTGGGGTTAAAAGCTGTCATTGCCCTGACTTTTAGGGCCGCACACACAACTCACACACATGTACGGTTTTTAAACATCATTCTATCTTTGAACTCCATATATGACCCATTAAATATAAGTGATTAAGAGTAAGTAATCTATTAAACAACTTGTGGTATGATTTTTATGAGCCAAGATCTTGTTGCTGTCGGCCTTCTGTCACCAGAGGCTTTAACTGTTTCTATTTTAATTAAAACGCTAAGAAAGACACGAGCGAGAATTATTAGCTTATGATGCCTCAACCGCGAGTTCTTCAGATTAATTTTCTTGAGTTTTTCTTCAGCATATTTACATTATATTCGTCTACGTTAAGTTATACTAGATATCTCTGCAAGATTATTGTGCAATATTCAGCCTTGACATTGCTCATACAAACCTATACAATTATAAGGTACCCTAGAGACGATCCTTATTGGTCATCAGGAGTGTGTTGTGTATTAGGAGAGAGAGAAAGAGAGGCAACGCACTGAAGATATACAGTAAAGTGTAACTTAACCAGTATACATACAAGCTATCTCTTGCTCTGTCACTCACAAGACAAACAATACCTGTGTCAGGAGTGCAAGATATTCATTTATTTCTAACAATCTATCCCATGTTTACTAAAGGACTTTTCCAAGTACTGCCTTACATTAGCATCTTATAGAAATACAGTATGTCTCATTAGTGTTGTGTGCTCTTGAAAACTTCAGCATTCTTATTGAAATTTTTTATACTTTTGTTTCTACATCATGGAAACTGTAAAAGCAGGGATCCAACACTCCTTCAGTAGAGATCATTATGTTGGATATCACATGAAGATTAGGCACCCCAGTTCATTTCACCTGATAATTAATCACCTCCATTTAATGTTAGGGTGTTTATTCATCAGTTAAAATAATCTAGGATGTCTAACCTTCATGTGATCCTGTTGATAATCTCACCTGGTGCTGATCAAAATAGCCTCGTCGGTCATACAGGCATAACCTCCAGATGGAGATCAGAGGCTGACAGGAGGTAGTCACTCGGGAGAAACTGCTCTGACGTAATGTGGTTGAGGGTCTACAGTCATACACCTGTGACACTAAACCGCTTATGGTCCACAATACGGCTGGAGACTCAGGGACTTACTTCAATACTATAATACACTGGTACACAAGATTCTTAAAATATACCAAGGCAGTGAGGATAAATTTCTGTGTCGCTGTGTGTAACTTAAGTGTGTGACTTACATCCATATAAACTAAAATTCCCTCGTCACTGTATATATCTACATACACCAGACCTTCGCCCTAAAGCTGTACCATACTTATGGCATGTTATGCTTTATTTGGTCTTTAAAGAATTACACAACTAAGACAAACTTAAAAATCGACAGCACAAAACCTTTTATGACAATCCGATCTTTCTTTACAATACACTCTCTACCGACTTCGTTTCCTGGTAACACACAGTGGGAGAGAATGAACTGTACACAGATAAAGGAATTGCCAAACATTATTTATCAGTATTCTTCTTACTAATCACATATTTTATTTATTTATCAGTGATCCACTTATGCATCGACAAGGAGAGAGGCCATTCCCATCACCTTCTGTGAACCTGAGACTGGGTAAGTCCCTTTACTCATCCTTGTTAACGTCCAAGAGATGTGTACCAATACTTTTCTTGAAAGATAGAGAGAAGGAGAAAGTAAAAAGATGGGCGAGTGGTAAAGGGGGAAAAAGAAACAAGGAAGGTAGAGTCAGGAGTGGGGGAGCAGACCCGAGGGTAAAAGGATCGACAGCATGGGGGACCCGCACCTACACCCTGCTGACGTAGATGAGTGATGATTGGCTTCTCGCTGTGACAGGCGAGTGTGTCTATTGGCTACCCGGGGCGACATGTGGGCGTGTTGACAGGCTACGCATGGTGACATATGGGCGTGGTAATCAACTGCCCATAACTTAGTCACTGCAGACAAGCACTTACAATCCTCACAATTACATAAACAAAACAAACCTCTAATTCTCTGGGGTTGTTGACGTTACAGAACGAGAAGAAACAAACCTGAATATATAGGGCGAAGGTGTCCAGGAAGAGATGCAGAAGTAAGAGAAAATGTAAAACGACTGCAGAAAAGCTGTAGGTGTTAGAGAATAAAAAAAGGAGGAATTGCACATGTTGAAGAAAATAAGAATGAAGGACAGGAGGGAGACGTGGGTGCGAGGGCAGGCGGAAAAACCCATCAGAAGGGCACATGACACACCATCCACCCACAGACACCATCTGCACCGAATAGTGTGAACTTCCTCTGTAAATTGATGAATGAGTGGACTTAAAAAACTTACAAATGAAGACAGACATTACTTAATTATAAAGATCGTCTGTTTATGAGTAACTTTGGTAAGCCAGACAGACAGATATTGCTTTTTTTATGGATATTATTTGCTTATGAACAACTAAGGCTTACAGGACTAGACAGACAGACAGACATTACTTGATTACAGAGCTCATTAGCTTATGGACAATTCTGACTTACAGGAACAGACCGTGACACACAGCATTGTTTATATTCTTCATCAACCTGATGGTTTAATGCACAAAAGTGAAACTAACCATGAAAACTTGGGACCAAAATTCCACTAATGATGTGAATTTATGACTAAATGAGATTAGCTTCCAAAATTTATGATAAATACACTCTCTTTTCCTCTCATTATGACTTGGTTGGGGGAGGAAAAATAAGGAAGGAAGAAGGCAAGTTAATAACAAACACAAAAGGAAAAATGATGATAGTGTAAATAAACAAACAAAAATGCAGACTTTTGCATCGTTAATAAAACAAATGAGAAAATATTAACAAATGTAAAGAGAATGTTAAGAATACTACTAATTGGGAGAACGTTTAGCAGGAAAACAAATTACAAATTTTTGAAGACAATTGTGTTTATAAGGCCGCTGGCAACGTGCTCTAATAAAGACATAAAAAAAAGGGTAACCTAACAACATATATACAGGGTGTACCGAAAAAATATACGTTAGAAATTGTAAAATACAGGATGTCTCACAAAAAAGATTACACACACACACACACACACACACATATATATTGCCTTACAGTTTTTCATGGAGTGTATGAATCTTTTGTATTACAAGAGCAATATTTTCCTCATTTGTGAGAACTCGCACAACAAATGGGGACAATAATCTTGTTCTTGTAATGCCAACATTCACCCTATATCTACGAAAATCTGTAAAGCAGTGTGTATACATTTTTTTCCCGAGACATCCTGTACATTGCAGTTTCAATGAGATGAAATAATTCTTTAAACACCTGAAATATATGTGGATTCTATAAGCACCCTAGCAAGAGTTGCAGGAGAGCCCCAGCCAGAGTTCCAGGTAAGCCATGCACGAGTTGTGTGACAACTCTGGCAAAAGTTCCAGTACCTTAAAAAAAATAAAAATAAAAATCCCTGCTACCAGTAAGAGCTACAATGGTGTAGTACATTCAACACAGAGTACACTCCCCTCCTGTGTATAAGAGAAAGATCAGTAACCATTGAACAACATGGTTGCATCTTTAGAATCCTAGTTCGACACAAACCCTAGAAAGACATCCTTCCTCTCTGTATGTCTGGGGTTAATTCCACTTTTTGATCAGACAAACTCCTTTCAGGGTTCAAGTATAAGCATTAAGCAGGTCTTGGTATCTGAAATACCTTGCTCTTGGCCCAATTGCAGAGACTAGACTGACCACTGTTTATAGCATTTAGGTTATAAGTCATGAGAAAAAAATACATGGTAGTTTTGCATTTAATATTATTCCTATAACGTAATTATGTTAACAAAAGTAGAAGACAAACCAAAATAAAAATATGTAGAGGACCGTGTTCTTCCCCTGACATAACCTTAGAAATAAGACCAAGATCATTCAATTATACAAGACAACAAAGAAAAGGCATTTGGCAAAAAAGTATAGTATTTGTTTTGTAGAGAGCAGTGTTCCCACTCAAGAGAACAACCTTGTTTTTGTTCCACTAACAGAAGCAGTGATAGAGGCGCCACACACCACAACCCTTCACACGGACTACAGCCGGGTGGACCATTAGCGTGAGTGTCCAGTATAATGACCCAGCCTGATGGACCATTAGTGTGAGTGTCCAGTATGATGACACAGCCTGGTGGACCATTAGTGTGAGTGTCCAGTATGATGAGACAGCCTGGCGGACCATTAGTGTGAGTGTCCAGTATGATGACACACACCAAAGTAATAAAAATACCATTCTACTTGGAACAATCAGTCATATGATACTTACAACACCAAAGAATTATACTTAATGCAGTAACAACCTCGATTTAATACAATAAGAACCAAATTAAAGCAAACACAATAAGTTTTTAGTAATTATCCAAAGGCGGTGAGCAGGCTGATGTGTATTGTGATGCCTCTACCACGTTTCACTGTATTTCCACCTAAACATGAAGCCAAGCATGGCAGATTATGATTACTACATCAACGTTATGTATAGCGATTGCGTGTGTGTGTGTTTGCGTGTACAAACAGATGCACTCAATTTAAATACTGCGAAATGATCTATCAAATAAGTCGGCAACTGAATACACAAATTAATCAGCATAAATCTTATTACAGTACAATAATACCTCTCCCCATAAATAAGTAAATAAATAAATAAATAAAAATTAACCTGAATAAATAGCCTACATAAATACCTTAGATAAATATATAAATAACTATTCCAAAACTACGTCGTAATGGAATGCATGAAATTAACTGTACTACCAGTCATTTATGTCAGAGAACAATTTACATTAAGCATAAACAAGATTAGCAATAGAGAAGTCAGACACTGTTGCTTCATTGCTTCTTCACTAAGCTTGGCTAATGACAATACTAACCACACCTTTCAATTTTTTACCTTTAACTTTTACTACCATTTTAACACCTGATAATCCCAGTGTTTGTGTTGATGATCTGTTCTTTTTCACAGTCTTCTCATGGTCTGTGGGCTGAATACTGTAATGTTCTGCCATAATCAACGTGGGATTGGACGAACAACATTAGCAGAGCAACAAGCCTGTACTGTATGTTAAAGGTTACCATTACAGCTGCTGGTACTGGGTCATTCTATTTAGATTAGTCACGTGATATTTTGTTTAGACCACCATATTGGTAGTTAAATCGTGTAATATTTTGTTTATACTGTACTGCTATATTGGAGGTCAAGTTTGTAATGGCGACACGCTGTTTCCTCACATCAGCTATGGATTTCCTCGTCTATGTTGGCTGACACAATTATCAAGAACAACAATTGTCTATATAGAATCATTTGATATTTACTGCATGTGAGATTACTAGCTGGCATCCCAGTAGTGTGTAGCGAGACCCATGGCAGCTTAACAATTAACAACTCCTCACTAAAACAAGAAAATTGCATGTAAACTCGACCATTCTTTTAGCAGGACATTTTTTGGTTATTTCCCAATTTCAGTTAAAATATGATGGGGGGTATTCTGGAGGCTTGGATGAGTAACTAGGATTATGAAGATAGCTAAGGCTGGTAAGATAAACAACTTCACATTTTTTGGGGGAGTAAATAAGTTTTGAAGTAAATTTCAAGAAAAAACAAAATAAACTGCATCCCATAACTGCAGTATTGCATCTCAGAAACCCGGAAATACTTTATGGTGTTAAAAATGGTGGTTCGGGCCCGTGGGGTATTATGCAGCTTTAGAAGCATATGTTCGAAACTTATTTATTAAAGGCACAGGTAATTTCCACAACACGTCCGCAGCATTATACGCACATCAACCGGCACTCTTACTTCCCCGAGTGTGTTGAAGCTCATCACAACTTGATAAATAAGCCAATACTCTCTTGTGTCAGTCTAGCCCCAAGTTCTGTTTATTAACCCCTTGTGTACAGGCTCACTCTGTGCCGAGTAAAACCGTAAAATATTAAAGGGTATCCCCACAGTGAAGGGGTTTAAGAGTTATTCACTATTCAATTTATGCATAAACTGTGTGCGAGATGTTAAACGAAATATTAAGTTGTAAAATAAAAATCAGAGGCTTACAAGGAGCTTGTCAAGAAGCATGAAACTGCTAACACAAGTCCTCGAGAAATTTATTAATGGTGGAACGACCTGGTGTGATAATTAATGATTAACTGACAACTGTAGTGTCGCTGCCCTTCATGTTTTTGTCTAAGTTATTCTTAACTTCTTCGTGAATTACAAAGTTTAAAAATCCCCCAAATTACAGGTAATGGCAGTGACAGCGAGTAGCATCTATAAATAGAAGTGAATGTTTAATTGGCAGGAGGTAAGATTCCTCAGTTAAGATGGTGAATGGAAAGAAAGCCATATTGATACGGGCTTAGTCAATTCTCACTAGACGGCGAGTTTGTCCTCCATGGTGATGTAAACACAGATCACGTGACTAAGATAAGGGATTCCTATATCGGAGAGAATAATTGTCCAATGGTAAGTTACTG
This sequence comes from Homarus americanus, assembly GCF_018991925.1. NCBI lineage: Eukaryota > Metazoa > Arthropoda > Malacostraca > Decapoda > Nephropidae > Homarus > Homarus americanus. The sequence goes on along the minus strand of NW_024726235.1, from coordinate 2,550,822 downwards.
GTGGTTTAGTTGGCATTAGTGTAGGACTTGTTCTAAAACATTATCTGGCCAGAACAACTATGTTGTATTAAGCTTATTGTTTCTGTATCTCTTATTGGTTGGAATGTTTTGATGAGGTGCACAATCAAGAAATGGTTTGCTTTATCTTTTTTCGTGTTGGTATGTTGATCAGTCTTGATGAAGCTTAACCATATATGTTGAATGACGTCGAAGACCCTCCGTTTTTGAAACTGAAGCTGCTGACGGCTGGTGGTCTTCTCTCGGATGAGCTGGTGGACACGGCTGCACCTGAGCCGAACCTGTGGCCAACTGCAGACACGCTTGACGCTGATGGCCCCTTGGGTCTGTTGGCACTTTGTCCAAAAGCATGAGACGGAGCCCCAAAGTGAGAAGCTGCGGCAGAAGAGAGAGGTGGAGGGAATCTTGACCCTATGTTGACTTCCTCTGAAGAGTCATTCTCATAAGACTCCCTCTCTGCTGATGGATGGCCACCACCACTGTAGCCTCTGGACGAAGATTCTAAGTCATCGGTAAGTTGTCTTTGGGAGGGAGCCGGTGCACCAGGGAACAGTGATGCCGTTTTGAAATGTGGATGTCGGTAAAATGGTCTACGAGTAGTCGTAGGTGGTGCATACGGTCTACGAGTTGTGGGAGGGTGTTCATACGGTCGGCGTGTTGTAGTCGGAGGCTTGTAGAAAGGTCGCGGCGTTGTTGGTGCCTTTACAGGTCTACGAGTTGTGGGAGGAGGAATATAATAAGGTCGACTTGTGGTGGTGGGTTTCACAGGTGATCTAGTTATGGGTCTCGGGTAATACGGTCTGGGTGTAGTGACGGGAGAGCTGTAAGGAGAAGGTCTCCGTGTGGTATATGGTGAAGGAGGAGGAGAGTAAGGTGGCCGAGTAACAGGCTCATTAGTGGCCGTCCTGTAAGAAGGTCTCCGAGTAGTAGGAGGTCGAGTTGGGGGTGAATATTTGGGTCTGTAAGTAGTAGGTTTTTGGTAAGTAGTCTGAGGTTTGTGGGAGAAAGACGGGCGGCCAGTTGGTGGCTTGTAGGAGTAACCTGACGACTGAAAAAAGGGGAAAGGATGACACAAGTAAGAGGTTTGCACAATCACAAGGTGGACGAGTCATACATCAAAACTTATACAAATATTTATTAAATCTTTTCGTTCTCAAACACTTCACTCGGAATAACTTTTTTTTTTAATCATTCGCTCACATCACGTCAAAATGACCCTCTCTCTGTCTTCATTTACAACTCGCCACTCATCTCTTTCTCGATACCATCAAGCCACAAACATTATTGTGGTCATTACACACACACACACACAGTCCCGAGTTACACAATCAATTTCTTTATTCCACTCACACGCCCCAGGATCATACCCTCTATTGGTCATCCAACACACACACACACACACACGCACCTATCCCTCGCTATAGTCGCCTGCTCATTCCACCCATGGCTCATACATTCCCCCTCATTCTATCCACAGCCAGTCTGCTTCTCACACTAGGAAAACAAAGGATAGATATTGAAGTGGATGGTTTACATATCAGCATTATTTATGTATAAAAATAGAGGCACCAAGAACGTTAAGTGACAGATGAACACACAAGGAGGACAGTGTGGGCAAGGTGACCAATGTGTGATGGTCACTGTACATGCAAGACTGTAATGGTAAGGAAAGGTAAACATACAGAACACACCACAGCACAGCACAACACACACTATAACATGTAACCAAAGGCTTTAATGAACAGACAGTGGAAAGAAGAAACGTTAATAAAGTGAAGGAAGAACCTGAACAACAGAACCTTCAGTGATAGGACAGGACAGGGTTGGGCATGACCTGGTGTAAGGTGATCTGACCACATGTGACCTGGTGGTAATCGACCTAATTTGATGTGACACGATGTACCTTAACATTTAAAAACCTTGGTGCAACAATAAGAAGTGATGCAACACACAATATGTCCACTGTCATATTTGACATGACCTACATATGTTACCATAACCGTTGACACAGACTTCAGTTTGTTGTTCTGTTCATAGTTTCTGTTGGTCTAAATCTGCATGAAGTTTCGTGAACATGTTTATCCTGCAACAGTTCATCTCTGGAAAAGGACAAATGTAGCAGGCACTCAGACAGACTGACTTCTGCCACAATAGTACATTTGTCTGCATTTGTTCCCTTACCAGATGTGAACTGATGCAGCAAAACCTTGTCTGGCAGGACCTGCCAAAACCCAGCATAAGGTGACCTAACACACTAAGATCCCGTATCCTGACGTGCAAGTTTGTGCCTCAGGTGTGAGGAGGCAGCGGTAAGGTGCACCTCTGCCCAGTTCGATATGAACGCATCAGGCAACACCTTATTTCATTAAGGTTGTTAGCGCCGCCAACGTAATATTGTCTGGCGTCATAAACTCAGGGACTGCGAGAGGTCACATCCTTTCCGATACTCGAGACCAACAATGATTTAAACCACTGCCAAAGTGACTTCCTGAGGACGTCTTGCAAATACTCTCATGTCGTGTGAAGTTGTCACAAGGAACTTTACACACACTCTGGTGGAAGGATATTGCGAGTTATTGAATGCAGCTCAAGAAAGAAGTAGTTTTCATAGTGATATTTCTTTATAAAAAATTTCAATTTAAACAATTGTGATGTTGCCTGGAGCACTGAGATGGTGCTGCAGACACACTCAAGTAGATTAATGTAGGTAATTGTGTTGATTACGTGTAGGAACGTATGTAGGTATATTTAATATGGATTAATAGATACATTTCTTCAGGTTAGAAAATGAAAAGGAAAAAATACAAAAAAGTTGTTAGTGTGGGGAAGCCAAAGCCTCAAAGTGAGGTTCAGAGGCAGGGAGGAGGGGCGAGGTCTTACCTGAGGGGCGACGCCCAACATCTTGAGGGAGGGCGGCACATTGAGATTTCTCGGGATGCGGACATGACCGAAGTCTGCCAAGAAGGCGCGGCACCACACACCCAAAAAGTCGATGTCAAAGACAGTCAAGTCGCCAGGTAGGGTAATGACAATCGTCTTGCCGGAGTACAGCTTCAGGGGCTCTTCAGACCCATTCTCGTCAGGGACCACCTGGCCTGAGGGACCAGGGGTCGAACCTTTGCCAACCCAGAAGTGACCATCTGCAAGAAATGTTATCATTAACTGGTGCTCCCATAAGTCACGTCGTGATCTCTCATGCTTGTAAGGGTATATTATATAAAAGTGCTCCTTCTTATATCCATTTGTTTATATATATATATATATATATAGACTTGGAGAGTACTTAATTCTTTGCACCAAGTATACATACATACATACATCCTAGACAGGTCTCTTAAATCTTCCATCTCTTTTCTATAATACTGTACCTTCTTGAGTTTTCTTCTTCCTCTTCTTCTTTAGTCTTTCACTTTGTCTTGTTCCTCTGTAAACCCTTTTCCCCCTTTTATTTTATCTCTCCCTCTCTCCCTCCCTGCCTGCCCCTTTTCCTTACCCCATCTCTCTCCTTCCTCCCTCCCCCACCCTCTCTACTCACCTGGGGCAGTGCCATCATAACTGAAGTTGGGGATGAGGAAGGTCTGGGCGTCCACCACCACGATCCTGTCGGAGGAGACACCGTGTTCCAGGGAGGGTAGTGCGTCGATCTTCTGTGGCCGAGGGTAGTTCAGGTTGCTGTTCACCATCACGTGCCCGAAGTCGATCTGTAAAGGAGGTCAGGTCAAGAGAGGGAGGTAGTGGCATTATAGGTCATCTTCGGAGGTCAATAGAGGAGTAATTTTTGTTCTGGGTCATGTTGAGAGGTTAATAGAGATTGGTAATGGAGTTTATTGTCAGTTAGGCAGAAGGAAGTCTAGTAGAAAAGAGGAGGTGGAAGAAGAGAAGGAAGAAGAGGTGGAGGAAGAAGAGGAAGAAGAATATGAGGAGGAGGAGGAGAAGGAAAAAGAGGAGGAGGGAGAAGAGAAGGTGGTGTGGAGTAGGTCAGACGTTACATGAAAGAACAAATAAGTCGAGAAGTCAAGTAAGGAAACTGAAATTATATACCGGTAATTCAAGTGAAGGAGAGAAAGAGGTTAAGTGGTTAGGTAGGGAAACGGGTGGGGGGGAGAGGGAATCAGGAGTCACTTGTAATTAAACGAGGTTACTGCCAGTGTTACAATAAAGCGAGCAACGTGAAGTTTGGCACCCCTAGCTTATGTCATTTTAATATTAACCAAGCTAATGCTGATCCAACTGAACTGACCTGACCTGACCTGACCTAACCTAACTTCGCCAAACCCTCCAGGTAGCGTAAAGGTGTTCTATCAGGTGAAATAAGCCAAGGTATCTAATCTTCACGTGATCCAAAGAGTGGCTCCCCCACTCCAATTTGAATACTAGTCTGTTAATATAATATCTTAACCCTTTGAGTCCTGAAGGGTTAAGAAATCGCAGTCAAAGGGTTAAACCATCGTCGTCAAAGGGTTAAACCATCGTCGTCAAAGGGTTAAAATAGCGTCGTCAAGGGGTTAAAATAGCGTCGTCAAAGGGTTAAAACATTGTCCTTACAGGGTTTTAACATCGTCATCAAAGGGTTATAACATTGTCATCAAAGGGTTATAATATCGTCATCAAAGGGTTAGAACATCGTAAAAGGGTTATAACATCGTCGTCAAAGGGTCACTGAACAGGTAAAATCCACGGAAAAAATAGCAAGGTAAATTAACTGTACAGTAATGTAAGTAATGTCTTCATAAGCTTCCAGCGACGCCTAGGTGACTCCCTACCGTGTCCTGGTCTTAAGGAAATCAATAACATTGTCTCGCACTATAAGCTGACAATATCACCTGAAGATTATAGGAATCCCTGCTTATTTCACCCAACTACTAACTTAACCTAACCATTAACAAGTGATTTTAGCCACAGTTAACTTAACCTAACCATAAACAAGTTAACCTAACCTAACCTAACCACAGCTAACTTAACCAAATCAAATATTAACCTAACTTTAACAGCGTTTTTCATATGCACGTGTATTTTGCATGTGTGTGTGTGTGTGTGTGTGTGTGTGTCACTACCCGGGTACTCACAGCGAAGGCGCGGCACCACACAGAGAGCCATTTGAGATCCTTCAGTGTTTTTCCCTCCGGCAGAGTGAGGGTGACGTCCTGATTGCTGTAGCGGCCCAGTGGATCAGTCCTGCAAAGATGGGTCAAATTTTACTACCAGGTCAATTTGGGAGAGTGAGAAACAGAGTGGGTGGGAGAAACAGAGTGGGTGGGAGAAACAGAGTAGGTGGGAGATTGACAACTGTGGTGTACAAGTAAACAACTGAGGAAAAGTGCCAAGTAAAGATTAGAAGGATAAAACCGTATCTAGACTCCAGACACTCAGGAGAATGAGAGACTACCGGATGCCGCCACCACAAAAACAATTTCCACAGTTGCCAGTAATCCAGGTTCCAGCCGAGTACTTTCTGAAAACTTTTCTGATTTTTCCCCCTTGAGTTAACAACAATGTTTCCCAAGCTAACTCCCATTTTTTTTCCCGAGAATTTGGGGGAGGGGAGGGGGGGGGGCGATGAATAATGCATAGTTGTGTAGTCCCCTGACGTGACCTGTTGTAAATCCGGGAGAATGAGTACAGTGGGGTGAGGGAGGGTAAAAGAGGGAGGGTGAGGGTGGGAAGGAAGGAGGGTGGGGAAGGAAGGAAGGTAAGGGAGGGAGGGAGGGAGGTTGAAGGTGGGAAGAGAGGCCCAGTAATCTTTATTACTCGACCAAAAAGAGTGCGACAATAACAACCACCACTACACACCTGGCCACCCGCGACCTATTGTGACTCGAGAATACCAACACATCCACCTACCCCACACGACACAAGTACATACTCTCACTAGCACCAGCACTTTGAAACATAAATAAACAACTACTGTAATGCATATTCGAGGCAACCACATTCTGGTATACTGGAGTCTGGATGTTCATATCTCACGAGGGGCAGCTTAAAGGTGGGCGGCTTCACCTTCACAGCACTTGCTACGCTTGATGTTAGGTCCTCGACTACTAACACCTTGCTCGGTACTATCGTGACTCGTGTGTGTGTGTGTGTGTGTGTTATTACGGTACTTGGTATGGCGTTGGAGATGTTAATAAGAAGATGAAGAAATAAGAAGAAAAAGAAGATGCCTAGGAATGAAATGACGTTCACAAACAAATAATTTAAAAGAGAAAGACAGATGGAAGGATTGGATAATTAAAATGGTAAAATACGGATAAACAGATAGATATGGATGATAGATACCAAGGCTTTTATTCTACTGGGATATATTAAAAAACTCAACTTTACCTTATTAAATGAATATATCTTTTTAAACTTCTAAGGAAATCACTTGACAGGTAGTGCTCAGGTAACAAGATTGTGTAATGAAGTGTGTTAATGAAGCAACATTTCATTACACGAGATATAACACACAGGTAAACACACAAATGAAAAGTAAACACACAGGAGACAGGTGGATACACAGGTAAACAAACAGGAGACATTGTTAAATACACAGGTGACAGGTAAACACACACAGGTGACAGGTAAACACACACAGGTGACACAGGTATACAATAAGGACTTAAGGCTCTCCAGGAGATTTTAAAGGCACATATGGAGACACTGTTTCCTGAAGGAGGGAACAGAAAAACAGACAAGAGAACTTACCCGCCGTTCTCGTCCGGGATGATGAAGCCTCTGTCACTGGGGCGGCCGCTCGTACCACCGTAGAAGAAGGCATCTGGAAACACAAGCCGGAGTTAGTACATCCTTTGTCTATTGTTACCTGTATTGTAACACTCTCGCTAGTATCACTCTAGAACAGTATCATGTCCTACCTTAATTCCTCCCTCACCTATCCTACCTATCCCTTGCCTCTCCCACACCTCTCCTACCTATCCCTCACCTCTCCTACTTATCCCTCACCTCTCCTACCTATCCCTCACCTCTCCTACCTATCCCTCCCTCCCTCCCTCCCTCACCTCTCCCACCTATCCCTCACCTCTCCCACCTATTCCTCTCCTACCTGTACTATTTTCCTGCGTTACTTCTATAAACCCATTTGTGTGGCTGGCGGCATAGGAACAGACTTGTATACAGCCCCCCACATAAAATAATTAAAGGTCTGAAAAACTACCTACAGCATTTTAATTTTAACGCTACAAGTTCCACCACTGAAATTTAACGTCAAGCCCTGAGAATATAACCCTATTAGGCCACGAAAGAAAATCCCCTCCGCTCCCTCGGTGATTTTTTAATCTATAAAGTTTACCTGGGATCACCTGAAGATTCTTAAAACCCTGATAAAGTTACCTGTGCAATTTTAATGTAAATCAAGGAAGTTATATCCATTAAATTCTCATAATTAACATCTTACCTGAAAAATAATAAACAGACACACACACACGCACGCACACACGCACACACGCACGCACACATACATGAGCACATACCTGGAGCAGAACCGTCGTAGGAAAATCCTCTGATGTGGATGGTGCGAGAGTCAACAGCATATATTTCCCCTTTCACCTGATGCTGTAGGGGTACCAGACTGCCCATCCGCACCCCATAGTATCCTGCAGCCTCGCCACCTGCAGGAGAGACAGAGTGAGTTAGTAGGTGGGTGGTGGTGGAGGTAGCTGGGTGATGGAAGTAGGTGGGTGAGGAAATTAAAAAAATATATATAAATACACAAAACAAAAGCATTACCAGTGTAACAAAACAAAAACAAATAATTATTAAATAAAAAAAATAAAAGACCAATTCAAAACAAAAGAAAAAACAATCACATAAACACTAACAAAATAGAACACTAATTTAAATGGAGAAGCAAAACAAGAAAATAACAACAACACTCTTGACCAACTTCCTCGTCATCGCCGGAACAAAGGAACAATTGTCGGAACAAAGGAACACTTGCCGGAACAACACAATACTCTTCTGGTCTTAAGGTGATGTAAGGATATACTGTACAAGGCTGCGTTATTATGGGGGATAGGAGGAGGGCTGGGGATAGGGAGGGGAGGCTGGGGGGATAGAGGGGAGGGCTGGGGGATAGGAGGGGAGGGCTGGGGGAGGGAGGAGGCTGGGGGAGGGAGGGGGGGCTGGGGATAGGAGGGGGGCTGGGGATAGGGAGGGGGGGATAGGAGGGGAGGGCTGGGGAGGTCGTCAAGGTTGGAGTATAAGAAGGGGGTGTGTCGGGAGGTGGAGGAAGTCAGTAGTAGGAGTAATAGTAATTGTTGTCGTCGTCGTCGTCGTAGGTGCAACATGTACACCTCATTCATGCAAGACCTCGTCCTTGTCACTCGGTATGAAAATCACAGCTGCTATCATTTCGTTTCGGATCTCGGGGGTAGACATTAACGACTTCCGCGCCCGAATTTTACACAAGTGACAGGTTTCCTTTTTTTTCTTTTTTTTTCAATTTGTTTTGGATTTCTGGTGTGTGAAGTGGGACGGCAATCATCCTCATTTCGTTCAGATTGAATTTTGATTCGGATTTTCGATGCGTTCGTTGTGGTACCGGAGTTATTGTTTCTAAGAGGTGTTAGGCTATTACAATGCTTTTTGAGTATGGCGTTGAAAAGTCTGTATCCGTAGGCATCTCTCTCTCTCTCTCTCTGATTGTCTCACGCGCACATTCAAAACCACCTATCCTACACAGACACACACACCCACCTACACCCCACCTGCACACCCTCACACCCCCCCACACCCCTCCTACACACGCACCCACATGCATCCTACACGCACCCACATGCATCCTACACGCACCCACATGCATCCTACACGCACCCACACACAGGGTTCTCTGAGCTGGCCGAGTCGTTATGCAAATACACCATCATCTAAAGAGGTTATCCACTTCAGTCTTCACTCATGACGGTCGGTCGTGGTTTGGACGTCACATTCTCAAAGCCTTACTTAAATCCATTTCTAAAATCTCAGAAGCGGGCCACAGTAAATTCACTCTCCATATACACTCGGGTTATATGAGCAAGTTTCAGTATGTGGGAAAAAAAACGTATTTTATTTTTTCAAATCACTAAATTCTGTTTTTCCGAGACCTATGAATGATGTGCATCGAGTTGGTGGATTATCACACGACCCTCTCATCCAACACGACCCTCTCCTCCAACACGACCCTCTCCTCCAACACGACCCTCTCCTCCAACACGACCCTCTCACCTACCCCATTCATTTCCGAAGTACTTTAATAATGCATTCTAATTCTCAGCGACTCACTGACAAGACTCCCGGCTGTCCCCCACTAAAAGACATAATCTACATGAAGGTCTGTCTGTTCCCTGTGGTACCGCGCTCACTGTTGCCTAAAGTAAGATGTGTTATGGTGTAGGTTAACTAGTTCAAGATGGTGGCAGGATACTTGGATTAATACGTGTCTAGGAAACAATAATTGTACGTCGATGGGATAAATATAACCCGTGTCATGTCCCCTGGTACAAAAATTTCACCTCTGTTAGGGGAATATTTTTCTCCCTAACTCGATATTTTTTTTTTACATTTAAGATTTGTTAAAATATTCAGTTGATTATTATACTAGGTATTTTTCATATCCCTACACATACAGTATTCACATTCCATCTCCCCCCAGAAAACGCATCTATCCATCTTTGAATTCTTAAAGTGTTCCTTCAATATCATAGTGAAGGCAAAGAGCAGGACGAAGCACTGACACTCATCGGGTGAAGGTAAACAAGGGAGAATTAACTTAAAACACATTCAAAGGAACAGAAAATACAATATCTTCTAAAAAAATAAACAAAATAATTACAAAAAAATAATTACAAAAACGTCCAAGATTCTTTCACTGGCTAAATTAACCAATATTTAAGACCCTCCAAAAAACACCCTCACGCGGGGTAAAGAAATTTAAGTAAGGCGAATATTGGGCTGAACTCCGGGGCGGAAACCATGGGTAACAAATTTTAAAATATTAAAATTTAGAATGATCTAGTCTGAGAGAGGATGGCGAGACAGAATGGTGAAGTGGAGGTCACCCAGCCGTGGTTCACCTGACAACCAACCTACACACATTGTCGTTTTACTGTATTTAAAACAAGAGTTACTGGAGGTGGTGGCGTCTGCCCTGGTCGTGGTGTATATTACCCAACATGGAGCCTCTCACACCTGGTACATATCACCGGGAGTGGAAATACCTTGGTATAAACATATCATCCACTCAAGTACACCATTTGTATCAAAATTTTGCAAATTTCTGGCGATTGTTCGTTGGGCGAGTTGATGGTAGAATCTTTTACCCAAGACAACTAAATTTTCTAGTCGGACAAATACACAAATATCCTCCGTCAGGGCTAAGGAACACGTATCCAGACACCCCCTACCTCTTTAGGAGCTTTTCCTCATAAAAATGTTGATCCATTCAATCTAAATTTATGGAAAACTCAGATAGGCCGAGATAAACCAGCTTAGGAGGAAGGATTATGTTTGGCAGCATCGAGTGATTCTTCAAGGCGACTTTCAAAAAGTTCATCACACAACCAACAGCGTGAAATTCCTTAATAATTATCGAGGGTTGTTGAGATTGCCGACTGTAGCTCTCATGACACCTGCTACAACACTGGCTTTACTATCCGTCTATATATTGGAGTCATTGTACCACATCATTGTGATAATAAACTACAATTTCACGCTTACTGGTGGACACATGCAAGGTGAGAAGGCAAGTACTAGATGACGAACAAAAAATGACCAGCAGCGATTACCTTCCACACGAGTGATGTCAGTGTGTCACGTAAGGAGCCGTGTTACTGCCAGGTCCACGCCCACAAATCTCACACGCCCAAAACCAACCCTGCAACCGGATAACTAAAAGCTCTCAACTTTCCCGCTACTGTATTGCAAACTAGTAAATGCCTCTTATACCAACCCATAACTCAACAAGCTACCCTTGAAACCACTCTCAACCAACCACCTTTCACCCACCACCTCTCACCCACTCTGTATGGGCGTCAACATCCACCCGGGGGGCAACTTGCATCAGCTTGGGAGGCCGCTGGGACTCCGTCTCTTTACGCAACGTCGACGGTGTGATGCGACGCCCAACACAGTTACCATGAGTCATCCCAGCAGCACTATTGTCGATTTTTGTCACTGCTGTATTATGCTACAGCTTGAGCCACGCCCAGGCATCAAAGAGAAATGTGTAGATAATGGAATAGGGATTTAGTTAGGCGGTGGATTATATATCTGGTTTATCAGTCGACCATGTTACACATCCGATATTTCTTTTTTCAGAGTAAATTAACGTGACTTTCCTGTTATCATTTCTGTGGTGGAGGTGATGGGGGCGTCACATCCCGTACGTTCCTGTGTGGTTCTTCTAGTTACAAGGTGACGTAGCGTTTCATGATATTCGACCCTGCCAGCCAGTAGTACTGTAGCCAGCTTCATAAACCTTATCTTTTGTTTCTTGGTCAGGGTCACCGTTGATCACGAGGTACTATTATTCTTTAGTACACGACCCTGTTATACGATTCCTCTCATTTTTATTTACATATTTTAGTGAGTGAAAGAGTTGAGAGAGGGAAGGAGTGAACGAGTGAGTGAGCGAGTGAAGGAGTGAGTGAGCGAGTGAAGGATAGAGGGAGAGAAAAATACGACTGGAGTGAATTACCATATTTTACGTATATCCTTAGTTGCACACAGTAATGCTCCTGATCACCACCGCATCTCCGCCTAGCCCGGCCTAATGCACTCCTAAGTGCGACGCTGGCGAGGCTCCATATGTGAATATCAGACGTGGTTATTGGAAAATGGTACGAGGGAGGGTGTGGTGTCGTGTGGTAGGGGATGTATGGTGGATGTGTGCAGGGGTGTGTGTGTGTGTGTGGTGAATATGGTGTGTGTGGTGAGGCTTTGGTATAGTTTCTAAGCCGGTTGGAGTCCAGCGGCCGGCCACTGAATAAGGCGCCCCAGTCGACCTGTTACAAAATGGGCACCTCACTTTACTGCTGGGTAAGTGAAAGGCGGTAAACTGCCGTACCTGCCACGCTGTTTCCATGTGTACCGAAGGCTTGGTCTCCAGTAGGCTGTATCCGCGTGTGGGACAAAATTATAAGGTTGAGCAAGAGCCTGAAAGTTTTTGTTGTTGCTGTTACATTAGATGTAAGAGGTGCTTTTTTTTAGTAAATTGGTTCAGTATCTTATGACTGTTGCTCCGTCGCTGTTACTGCCGCTGGTGACGTCACTGCCGCTGTTATTGCCGCTGCTGATGGCATTACTGCCGCTGTTACCGCCGCCGCCGCTGTTACCGTCGCCGCTGTTACCGCCGCCGCCGCTGCTGCTGCTGCTGCTGTTGTTACCGCCGCCGCTGCTGCTGCTGCTGCTGTTACCGCCGCCGCTGCTGTTGTTGTTGTTACCGCCGCCGCTGCTGTTGTTACCGCCGCCGTTGCTGCTGCTGCTGCTGTTGTTGTTGTTACCGCCGCCGCCGCCGCTGCTGTTGTTGGTGGTGTTACTACTGCCACTGCTACTGACGTTACTGCAGCTGTTATTTACCTCCTCCCTCACACACTCTACCGCCATCAATACGTTATCTCGCTTCCTCCTCTTGGGCTGAAAAATTACCGATTCCATCTCGCAAATTACACAAGTGCGTCTCTGTTGCTATTAACCCAAATTACAAGATTAATATGGCCTTAGTTGATGAGATATACATTAACGAGCGGAAAAAGGAGTAAATCTTGTTAACAATGTAATTTGGTAGAGTAATGTCAGGCGTCTGGGCACCTCGGCTGAATTTACAGTGTCCTCTTACTAATGTAATGACAGTGTATATAGCTCGACTGTTTGGGGTTGACAGTTTATTGTTGGTTGTGTAATGATAGTGTGACTTGACTGGGTTTAACTTGCTGAATCTGACTGATTATGCACGACAGATTGAATATGAAAGTTACTTACTGACTGACTGACTGACTGACTGACTGACTGACCCTGACATATCAAATATATTAAAAATCTACAACATGAATGACTAACCGAGTGAATCAAACATCTTATCAAGCAGTGCAACATGACTGACTGACTGACTGACTAGCCCTCAACTCATCAAAGCTCTCGCCCATTACCAAACCAGACCAACTCTTTCCTAATATCGTCGTGTGTATTCATGATGATGGTCTTCCGCGGGTCACCTTGGCAGAGACTAATGATCGTCATTTGTTTTAGTTCAGGGAAGGAAGACATGAGTGTAGTGGTAGTGGTGGTAGTGGTGGTGGTAGTAGTAGTGTCCCTCCTTGGTATTATATAATGAAAGTTGTCGATGTTTCTTCAGTGATGTAATACTATGCTACCTCTTTGTTTTATACCTGTATTAGTTGCAGTTTCTTCTCTTCCTTCTTTCCTTTCCTTCATTTTATTCAGTCTCCTTTGTCACCTGTTCCCTCTATCTCCCTCCTTCACCTTCCTTCTCCTTCCTATCCTTTGCCTCCCCACGCAATCCATAAAGTGAGGCTGAACCACGCAGAAGACACGAGTATAAGAAAGTAATGTTGAGAGAGAATTGCAAATCACAACAACTAGATTAAAGAAAATTACTTGTCAAATGTGCAACAAGAGGATTACAAGATAACTGCAATAAAGTAATCATCCTCAGTAGCATGGTTCACCGTGGCTGGCTGGAGGACTTATGAATGGTACGTTAAAATCATTCATTGTACGTATGGGAGGTGGTGCTGCCTTAACTTTGCTTTTCATAACAAACAAGAAATTTCCCCACCAAAATTTATAATTCATAGTTGTTTTTTATACTAATGTGGGGAATATTGAGGCCATGTGACTTTATCTAGGAAATAATATTGCTAGAGGACCAAGGTTTAATATTCTAGGGATAAATAGTGTAGACCAGACTTATCCGACATCAAACTGCAATTCTGTGTTTCAATGACGCCTCCACACCAGTAGCAACCGGACAGGCCGTCTAGGTGAACGTGTTCCTTTGATCCTAAACCCTGTAATCTGACCCCTACGACTTAACACCCACAATGATTGACTGTCAGCTATCTTCTTTCTGTTTTTTTTTTCTGGAGGGCCCACGACACTGTGCATGATTGGTAGAGGACTCAGGGTGTGGGAGTGGGTGGGTAAAGGCGAGTCTCCCACACAGGAGCATCACAGATTAGCATGTTGCTTCATAGACCAGGTGGCCACCAGCTCCACCAGCCACACCCACCCCCTAAAGCGCCGTTCCTCTGCTTGTTTCGTCTCCATGATGACAGGTTTGCCGCCGGTCACAGTGGGCGATGACGGTAAATGGCGACTGGAAGATAATTTTGGTGAATGGTGACAAGTTAATAGTTGTTTATGGCTGAGAGATGATGGCTTGTACCTGGTCACTGTGACTTGGTGTTCCTGACGAAGTTGCTTGTGTGGGGGGAAAAAGTGAGATTTGGATAGTGATGTCTAGGGTCTTGGTGACAGTGGTGATCGGAAGTTGGGTAGAGAAGTAGCGGAAGGGGGTTGTTGACCGAGCCAGCTTGATATGAGACTATGTATACGGATTAAACACAGTACATATGCCCCTATGCCCTCGACTGCCTCTGGAACAAAGTACATTTGCCTCTATGCCCCCAATCCCACTTCTAGATCGCATCAACAGCACCTTCAGACATCACACATAGGAAGATTAAATAAAGTCTCCAATATTCACGTTATGTTTTTTCACCTACCATTAAAGACAAGACCAACCAACTCGTTACAGAAATATCTCAGCTTGACTATAAACATCAATAATTCTAAACAAGTAATAACCATCTACCAACAACACGTAAAATGGCTTATAAATAGAAAATGGTGTGTGTGTGTGTGTGTGTGTGTGTGTGTGTGTGTACAGGTGGTGTGAATGACGTAACTCCACCTACAGATGCTTGCACAATATTATTACAGGTGGGAGTCCTCTGTCTCTTGCACCTGCACCCAAATCTTCTTGCTTTTTGTCCTCCCTCCCTCTCCCCCCCTCTCTTCTGTCGCCTTTTTTCTCCTCATCCTCCTCGTTCTTCTTCTTCTTCGTCGTCTTCTTTCTGGATGTTGTTCCTGCGCCTGCTTGTTCCTCCTGCGCTGGTTTCCACCCCCTCCCGCTTGATCCTCCTCCTTCTTCTTCTTGTTCTTCAAATCCTTCCACCTCCTTTGCGTCCACCACGACCGCCTACGTCCAATCCTTCTACCTCTCGTCTCCACATACCTACCTACCTCATCTTATCTCTTCCTCCCACCTACCTACCTGCCCCTCCTACCTGTAACACCCACCTGTTCCTCCTCCTGCTACCTGTTTAACACCTGCAGTCTCGAGTATCGGGTTCCATCACCTCTCACGAGACGGACCCAAAAAAACCCGTAGGGACAGACAAATTATCGTATGCATCCCCAGGTGTCCCAAGTCAGGTGTTCTGCGATTCTAGATAATCTGACCTTACATTTCTTTCATTATTTCTTTCATGCAGTTCAACTTTCATTCATATATTCGCTATTTCATTCAGTCGTGTCTTCATTCATAAATTCGGCATTTCATTCAGGTCTGTGTTCATTCATAAATTCATTCATTTAAGCCAATCTTTTATTCGTTCATTCAGCTCAGCCTTCATTCATTAGTTAGTATTTTTTTAATTCATGAATTCGATATTTTTTATTCGTTCTTTTAATAATTCATTCATTCATTATTTTATTATTTTATTTATTCGGTCCATTATTTTATCATTCATTCATTCATTCTTTTAGCCATTCTTTTATGTTATTCATTCATTGATTCATTTAATTTAATCATTCGCTTATTCATTTACTCATTTGGTCATTCATGTATTAATTTGTTCACTCGTTCAATTATCCATTCATTCCTTCATACATGAATTCGTTCATTCGTTCATTCTATCGATCATTCATATATCCAATTAATCAATTTCATTCATTCAATCATTTTTTCATTCATACATCTGTTCAAGCATAGTTTCATTCAATCGTTCATTCATCCAATCATTCTTTCATAAGCGCTCTGCCTTATTTGTTAGTAGTCTGGCAAGGTGGGCCCAGACGGCCTCGATGAATGAATCTCTCGGGGAGGGGTAAAGGTGTATAGGGGGGAGGCAAGGTGGGTGTGTGGGGGAAGAGGCATAGGTGGGTGTGTGTGTGTGTGTGTGTGTGTGTGAGAGTTGGGTTGGGTGTGGGAGAAGTAGTTGGGTGTGGGAGAGGTAATTATGTGTGTGTGTGTGTGTGTGTGTGTGTGAGGCAATTTGTGTGTATGTGTGGGAGAGGCAGTTTGTGTGTATGTGTGGGAGGCAGTTTGTGTGTATGTGTGGAGAGGCAGTTCTGTGAGAGAGAGAGAGAGAGAGAGAGAGTGGGGGTGTAATAGAGTGATGTGAGAGGGAAGAAAGGGATGAGAGGGGTGGGATATCAGGAGGGGAAGAAAGGGAGATAACAGAAGAAAGGGATCTGAGAGGATGGGAGAGGGGCGAGAGGGCGGACGCATCTCTGGTATGACTTTATATAAAAATAAAGTTTCAGAATTATTACGTAATTGGTCAAGGAGGAAGAGGAGGGAGAAAGAGGAAGAGGGGGTGAAGGAGGGAGAGTGAGGAAGGCGGGAGGAGGTTAAGATAGGAGGAGGGAGAGGGGGAAAGGAAGGAGAAGGAAGGGGAGGAAGAAGGTGGAAAGGGAAATAAGAAGAATGGAAGAGGTGCTTAAGACGCAGAATAAAGGGGAGGATGGAAAGGGGGAGGAAAGGAAGAATAGGTAAAGAGGAAGAAATTGAGGAAGCTTATCGTTGGAAAATGAAGGGAAGAAGGGAAGGGGTGAAGAGGGTTATGAGTAACAAAGAAGCGGAGGAAAGAGGTGGGAGGATGGGGAAGGAGGGAGGAAGAGAGGGTGGTGGAGGCGGGCATGGAAGGGAAGGAAGGAGGGATTATAAGGATTGGTGGAAGGAGTGTAGAAAGAGGGAAGGGATGGAAGGGGAGAGAATAGAAGGGGCAGGTGGGTGTTAGAGAGAGAGGAGGGGAGGAGGTTAGAGAGGAAAGAAGGGGGAGGGCAATAAAAGGAGAGAGGAAAGAAAGAGAGAAGCAGGGAGGGAGGTAGAGAGAGAAAGAGGGAGAACTACCACAACACCATTATCTGCAACAGTAACCAAGTTCCTAAGTTAGCAGAGTTATGGAGGAGCCACGTGTGTGTGTGTGTGTGTGTGTGTGTGTGTGAGAGATACATGCATACAAAATAACTTCAACTTATCACGTCCAATATTCTGGCGAGAGTCCATGTTGATAGTTACAGGATCACTAGCAGAGAGTCCAGATGGGGTAAACATGGACTCAAAATTAAGTCTTCAGTCAGGTAAAGTCATGTTGAAAGTTTAGTCAGGCTGAAGCCCCCAGACAAATTCTAACTATTTACAGGAAATAATACTCGTCGGTTATAAAATGAGATAATAAACTTAGCTTTACGTTGTTTAGAGTTTTGTAAAAGTAATATAAATTTGAGAGGGAAAGGAAGGGGGAAATTAATCTCTCTCTCTCTCTCTCTCTCTCTCTCTCTCTCTCTCTCTCTCTCTCTCTCTCTCTCTCTCTGTGTGTGTGTGTGTTTTACGGGGAGAATGATATGGTTTTGTAATTTTTTCCTCCCGAAATAACTTTGACAGACACGTCCAACACCATTACTGCCTCCCCTCCCCCACCCAAAAAAAAACATTTCCAAATAATTTACATCCACATCTACATTGATTTTGATTTTGCCGCTTGCAGCGGCTACTTTATTGTGCACCCTACACTCATCCTGTGAGCGGTAGCGCAAAAGGATTACAGAGTAGGGTTTACAAAGGGTCATAATAATTAACCCCCGTTGTCAGGATATTATGGCACTGAATGTTACACATTATTTCATTTACATTATTTGTTTAGTTCTATACATAAAGGGTAACTTATTCACAAATGCGTGAGTACAGGCGTGTGAGGCAGTATGTCTGGCCTCACACTTTGTTATTCACATTTACGTGGGAGGTATTCAAGCACATTGCGTATTTGGTTCTGTACATGAGGATTGATATAGTTACTAAGTGCAAAAAAGTGGATACAATCTTAATATGTCGGCTATCTTGCCATTAGAGATGAAGTGTTGTGCCATTTCACACACAGTGTGCTTGGACCTGTCCCTAAAAGGTTCTATCTTCACACAGTCGAGGACGTAGTGTTCAAGTGTATGGCCATATGTGTGGCCACACACTTTACATTTAGTTTTGTTTACATCTGCTGGAGGAACATACTGCCAAAGGTACTTATATCCTAACCTTAATCTAGCGGTTACAGCATCTTGTAATCTAGTGATCTTGTTACTTGTTCCATATACATGTTTCACTTGATACATCTCATCATGGTAACCTATGGATCGACTAGTGCCTGTTTGCACTTGTCTACTTGCATCAAACTCATCAATAAGTTCTTTCCTAATTACAGTTTTAAGGGTTCTTTTTGACAGACCCAAATTGTATTCAACGGTGTCTTTGTTAGACGCGAGTTTGGCGAGGGCATCAACTCTGTCATGTTTTATGAGGCCTATGTGAGAGGGGATCCACAACAGTTTGACCCTGACACCCCGGTCAACAAGGCACGCATATTTGTGTCTGGCTTCAGAGACAAGAGCGTGACAACCTGAGTCGAGGGTGCCAAGGGCAAGTAGTGAGGATAGAGAGTCAGTGATGATGAGACTGTCAGTAACAGTGGTTTCAATGAATTTAATAGCTGTGAGTATGGCAACTAATTCAGTTTGTAGAGTGGATGCCCAGTTGTTAATTCTAACTCCTTTCTCAATTATATTACCGTCAGGTTGAGTCACAACAATAGCACTTCCAGCCCTCCCACAGGCGGTGTTTAGAGATCCATCAGTGTAGATGGTCTGTGTGATATTATCATCAGTCTGTAGAGTGTGTATGTGTTCAAGAGCTCTCAATTTGGCAGTGTGTTGGAGATAAATGCTTTGTATAATTAATTTTTTAGGCGGATACGTCGGTATTGTGATATCGAAGGGAACTGTCCGCCAGGGTGGCAGGAAGCGCTGTTGTGTCTCAACTTTGTACAGGTGGTCTAGTCCAAACATCTTCATATGTGTAGCTGTAGTTTGGATCCATTTAGACTCAGTAGTCCCATGGTTCATACATTCTAGCAATTTTAAGGAAACAATGTTATCTGGATCACCACGCAGCTACAGTCGACGGTAATGGAGGGGGAGGCCAGGGAGGGGGCAAGGGGCAAGAGAGGGAGGAGACAAGAGGGGGGGCAAGAGTAGGTACCAACTCGCACCAGATGGGTCATTTTTCAAAGCTGCGACGAACATTCAACTTTTTTTTATCCTTAACAGAGCCGCGAACATACAGGTACGGCAATAATATATACTGCACTATAGTTCATTAGGGCCTTGATGTGTACAGTGGCTATATTCTACAAACACCTTCATATATACATAACGTTTCAACACACACACACACACACACACACACACACACACCTATCCTTTCACGCCCACCCGAAACAAACTTACACAAAGCAGAAATAATTTACATTTGGGACATTTCTAGCGTAAGGCTGGAGTGTGGAACGTGAGAGGAAGCGGAGTAGTGTTAATGTGAGAGGAAGCGGAGTAGTGTTAATGCTATTACACAGGACAGGGGTGGTTGAGGACGGGGGTGAAAGGGGACTGAGGAGGACGTGGGAGAGAAGGGAGGACGGAGTAGTGGGGTGAAGTGGAAGGAGGGATGAAGGAGGACGACGGGGGTACGGGGGTGAAGGAGGGACGGGGTGAAGGGATGGGGTAAGAGGCATGGTGGGGGGTGAAGGGAGGGAGGGGGGTGAGGGAGGAGGGTGAAGGAGGGACGGGGGGAAGGAGGGACGGGGGGTGAAGGAGGAGGGACGGGGGTGAAGGAGGGACGGGGGGGTGAAGGAGGGACGGGGGGGTGGGGGGGGTGAAGGGAGGGACGGGGGGGTGAAGGGAGGGACGGGGGGGTGAAGGGAGGGACGGAGGGGTGAAGGGAAGGGAGGGAGGGACGGAGGATTTGACGGGAGAGGCAGGCTACATCAGCACTCCTCTTCCATCCATCCTTTCACTTACTCACTACATCAATAAATATCCTTATTCTTTTTCGCTTTAGTATTTTGGTCTTTCCTTTGCCCTTACCATGATCTTTACTGATTATCGTTATACTTCCTTCTTTTATTTATCTCCTGGTGTTCGCCTTGGGTTAAAATTCAAGCGTTCAGAACTCAATTAGTAAATAAACATTGAATATAAAAATAAGTCAAATATGATAAATTAATCGGTATCTTTAGGGTAGAGGCACCTAGGTGACCTAATCTCGGAAGGTCAAAGGTGAAAGGGGGGGGGGTGTGATCTATTTGTCCTGTCCGTCTGTCCATTTTTCGTCCGTCCGTTTCCCGTCTGTTCATACTGTATGTCTCTTGTCCCCTTCTACTGCTGTAAGATGATCATCGAGTCGTGTCATTAAAACCCCGGGATTTAATTGAACCATTACCGTACCAAAACACTCGGGATTATTAATTTTTCTTTCCCCATTTCATTCAGCATCGTTCCGGCGTCTGTCAGTGGGTGATCACACAGTTGGAATACTTTAAAACAACAAAAAAACGGGATTTAATCTACCGCTGCTTTCAATTTCATTCAATCTAGATATGATTTAGTGAGGGGGGGGGCGATAAGGCGTAGTACTGATAAGAGATAAGAAAATATCATAACTTTTCTTTTATACACCCACATTACTTACGTCATGACCACACCCCCCAAAAAAAAAAATCACAAGGGTTTTTATCTTTACATCAACTGAGATAACACGTGGACAAACTAACCCTCCCTCCCACCCATTTTTTTTTAAACTTTTATCTCGTTTATTTTTCTGAACACTTGTGGTTGCCCTCCTACACCACCAGCATACTAGAGGGCGACACTACAACTCTCTTACGTGGTTTTGGAGACGTGATGTAACCTAGAGAAATTATGTTAGTTCTCAGTACCTTTGGGGAGCCTCTTCCTCCAACTACTCCTCCAAGATGACGACCAATAAGGCGACACAGTAATGGTCTTCCGTTATTTTGTACATGTCACCACTTTTATCTCGTTTATTTTTCTGAACACTTGTGGTTGCCCTCCTACACCACCAGCATACTAGAGGGCGACACTACAACTCTCTTACGTGGTTTTGGAGACGTGATGTAACCTAGAGAAATTATGTTAGTTCTCAGTACCTTTGGGGAGCCTCTTCCTCCAACTACTCCTCCAAGATGACGACCAATAAGGCGACACAGTAATGGTCTTCCGTTATGTTGATCAACTGTACATGTCACCACTTCCGTTACTGTGGAGGAGGAGGGGGAGGAGGAGGGAGGGAGGAGGAGGAGGAGGGGAGGAGGAGGAAGAGGGAGAGGAGGAGAGGGGATGAGGAGGAGGAGGAGGATGATCGGTGAAGGCTGACAGGGAGAAAGACGGCCACAAACCACAGGGGGTCATTAGAGAGTGGCAGTCATGGTAGAAAAAGACAGACAGACAGACAGACGCGGGTCTCTCTCCTCTCACCTTGTTACTCCGCCACCACGTCACTCCCGCCTCTCAGCCGTATGGAGCTCGTAGTTACCCTCAAGTGAATAAGTGAGTGACAGTGAGTGAATGTGGGATTGAGACAGTCAGTGAGGGAAACAGAGTGAATGAGTGACAATGAATGAGTGACGGAGTGACAGTGATAGTTAGGTCTTTCCCCCACATACATACATACATACATACAATCCAATGTCATGTTGGTCGCGTTTTTTATATAGAATTTAAACCATAATCAAGGAGTATTTACAGACAGAGTATTTCCCCCCCCCTCCCCCATGTCCCCTAGTATGTAAACACGAATAAACCGGATACAACGGCCTTTATTATACACAGCCGGGAGTCCCAATTTAATATCTGAATGCTTGAATTTACGCCAATTTGTCCGCTACATTTCGATGTAAGTGGAGGATTGTGTGTGAGAGAGAGAGAGAGAGACACTCACCCTCACGCCTCTCTCGTTAAAGATAAGATATAATACTGAACTATGTGGGGGAACCTCTGCCTAGTGCCGAGTCTTGCTGCCTGTTTAACATAATCGTGAAGTATCTGCCTCGCCTGGCCGCCCCCACCGAGGGTCAACCTTCTTGCTTGATCTAAATGTTCCAGACAGACAGATACACACAAACAGGTATGTATATCCAATAAGGACAATGCGAACAGAAGGGAAGAGGAGGGAGATCAACGCCACCCACGCAAGCCAGAGAAATAGACAAACACAGCCAGGCAAAGACAAACACAGCCGCATGGACGAGACAAACATACAAACAGAGCGAGAAAGAGAAACAAACAGACCCTAACGAGACAACAGAAGCTGACCTCCTGACTCTCTCTCTCTCTCTCTCTCTCTCTCTCTCTCTCTCTCGCTCATTAGCTCGCCCCAGCTAACACAAGGTAATTATATGACAAACTTCACAACACATCCAAATTGGCTGACCAAAACCCCGTTAATTAAGTTACTCGAGTGAAATTCATCGGTCAGTCGAGTGAGTGAGTGAACAAATGAGTGAGTGAGTCGGAGCTAAGTGGAGGTCTTACTGTGCAATGCAGTTCTGAGAGAGAGAGAGAGAGAGAGAGAGAGAGACCATGTGCGGGCGCGCGTGTGCGTGTGCCTGACCTCACCAACCCGATAACACAGCCACCATTAATAATCGTAACCTAAATACCGGTTACAAAAATAAGTGGTGTTGAAATATTGACCCGAATTTACATACAATACACATCGGTCGCATCAGCTGACATAACCCTCCCCACGTATCCACACCACATATACACCCACACACCCACACCACCCACACACAAACAGAACTGGGTACATGTATGATTGACTGTTTGTGCGTATTGTGTATGGATGCGTGTATGTGGGTATGCGTACACAAGGTAAAAGCGTGTATTCATCAGTATTGTGCGTGAGTATGAGGAGTGAAAATTACCGAGTTGTCACACTTAGATGCTGACAGTCAGTATGATAGTTACACGCCAGCTTGATTTAGAAATTCATACCAGAGAAAAAGAAAAGAGAAAAGAAAGAAAAACAAAAAGAAAGAAAAAACAAAAAGAAAGAAAAGAGAGAGAGAGAGAGAGAGAGAGAGAGAGATATCTGTCTCAACATTTCATCTCCAGCATTAAACATTATTTCTAGGAACCAAGACTTCTCTCATCCCCCGTCACTCAATTCATCAATCCCAGAAGAAAGCGAGAGAGGAAGGGGTGGTGGGGGGGGGGAGCCTTAACCTGTAGGACTCTTATGGTAAACACAGGCACACTGTCAACACTCACTACCACTACTTTCACTAGCTCTCTCTCCGACTCACCCTCTTACAACCCCCTGTCTTACCAATACCTCAGAAATACTAGTAATAGCGAGTAAAATATATTAACAGTACGGTATTAATAATAGTAAAAGTAGTAACAATAAAAACGCACTAGTAGTCATAGCAGAAGCAACAGTAGTAGTGGTGGCGGCAGCAGCAGCAATAACAACAAATGGCAAGACTTTCACTGACTTTCTCCTCCTACCATCGCGTGCCCAGACGAGAGCCGCCTAGTATAGCGCTCTCTCGCGCTCTCTCTCTCTCGCGCGCGCGCTCTCTCTCTCTCTCTCTCTCTCTCTCTCTCTCTCTCTCTCTCTCCACCTATCCATTTAATAACTTAAGGCTACTTGACACTTCCCTCACACCTCCACCAATACCCACAACACGTAAACTGAAGAGAATAAATAAATAAGTACATGATCGGATTTTAAAAAGACACACACGGGACAGGCGGTCACGGCGGTGCACGGAACAAGCCTTTAAGTGGTCGTTAGCTGTCGTTTAGGCAGGCACGACTTGACCCCATTGATGGTAATTAAAATCTAGAGACAGCCATTTCCTTCAAGGTCCTGCAGGAGAAGGGGGGAGGTTGCCTCATGGGTGACCTGTGAGGGCTCCCACGAACTCGCTGTTACCATCTCCATCACCACGCCGCCGCCACGACCACTACTACGCCGCCGCCGCCACGACCACTACTACGCCACCGCCATCACCAATACCACCACGCCGCGCCACCACTACCACCACGCCGCCACCACTACCACCACGTCGCCGCCGCCGCCGCCATCACCACTACCACCACACCGCCGCCACCACTACCACCACCACGCCGCCGCCGCCGCCACCACCATCAGCATCACCACCACTACGCCACCATCACCGCCACCATACGTTGGGGCTATTATAGTTCTATTCACCATCACCACGACTATCATACCATTACTACGCTGCTACCCCCAGCATCACCACCAGCACTACCATACTTGCGAAATACTGGTTACAAGAAACGTCTTGGTGACTGTTTGTATGAAGAAAGTGGTTCAGGAGGCTGGTGGTGATGGTGGTGGTAGTGGTGATGGAGGTAGTGGTGGTGGTGATGATGGAGGTAGTGGTGGTGGTGATGAAGGAGTTAGTAGTAGTGGTGGTGGAGCTAGTAGCGATAGTGGACTCGACAGAGCTACACACTACCTCACCATTACACCCCCAGACATTCCTCTCTCTCTCTCCTGTGTGGGCCGTGAGGGAAATGAAGAATACGTATATTAGGTACCTCATTAACATATTTTGACACCCCCCCCCCCCAAAACACAGCAGCTATTGTTCCGTTTGATTGTCATCTCTACCAAATACAACCACAATTTATCAAACAGTGGTCGGGTTATCGGAAAGATAGACGGACAGAAAGACACTCAAAAACTGATCATTTGAAGCTTAGCCACACAGCTTACTTCACATTGAGATTAACTTATCCACCTAACCTAATCCTCCGAAAGCTTAATAAGACCATGAGGGGTGAAATAACAGCCAGGTGGACCCCCCCCCACACACCATGAACTAAGATGGTAGATGCCAGTTGGTGAGGGTGAGTCAGCTATTGTAGGTAGTTAGTATGCCAGTGTCACTCTCAGGTGAAACTAGTGCGACCTGTTGATAGCCGGACACGAGAACGCTAACACAATCTGGGTGGCACTGGTGATGATAGTGGTGGTGGTACTAATGGTGATGGTGGTGATGATGGGGATAGTGGTGATGGTGGTGATGATGATGGGGATAGTGGTGATGGCAAGGGTGGTAGGGGATAGTAAGTAATCTTGGTGTTAGAGGTAGTAGTGGTGGTATTAGGGATGGTACAACACACACCTTCAAGAACAACAATAATCACCCTCTCCACTCTTACTGTACTTTCAAGATTACCCAACACACACACACACACACCACCTGCCCGCTCGGCCACTGTCTCCGTCAACCTTGCCTCACTAACCCTGCCAGGCCCCCCTGTGGCCCTGACGGTACAAACCCTGCCAAGACTCGGGTCACTGCCCCTCCGTCACCTCGGTACTAAACACGCCCCCCCTCATGCGTACCAGAGCAATAGTTTCTAGTGGAAGGAGGGGGATGGGAAGAGGTGATGAGGAAGAGGGGAGGGGTAGGAGAAGGTAAAGGGGGTGGATGGAAGAGGGGGAAAGGAGGGGAAAGGGAGAAGGGATGGAAAGCAAGAGTGGAAGGGAGGGGGAGGGAGAGAGAAGGGAGGGGAAAAAGAGGTCAGTGGAAAGGGAATCTGACCTAGAAGATTCATGAAGAACGTGTCAGTAGCGACCATTACGACAACCCAGGGAGGAAAGTTAGGTTAGGTTAAAGAAGGAGGGAGAGATCTTCTGGGCGTCCTAGGGGAGTGGAAGAGAGAGGGAGACGGGGGAGAGGAGACAGGAAAGAGAAGGGAAAGGGAGAGAGAGGGGGAGAGGAACAGGGAAAGGGAAAGATGGAAAGGGGGGAAGGGGGAAAGGGAAAGAAGGAAAAGGGGAAAGGGAAAAAGGGAATGGGAAAAAAGGGATAGAGGAAAAGAGAAAAAGGGAAAGAGAGGGAGAGTGAGAGGAAGGGAAAGGGTATACACAGGTACACGATAGCTTTCTGGTGCCCCGACGTAAGGGTTCGGGCCAGGGCTACCAACGTACTAGGTCACTATAGTAGGTTGGGAGTTGGCAGCGCTGATCACGATCGAGAGTGAAATCCGGTGAAATTTTGGAGGGTTGAGGGAGGAGATGAGGATGTGTACATGCGAAGGTTCACTCGAATCCCGCCATAAACTGTATAAATCCTGGTTAAAATGGACTTTATATCACCTCTCTGTATTGGTAAAGGTATTGGAGATTACGCCAGATTAGATAGAGACTTCCAGAGTAATTAATATACATGTTGATAACCGGGAAGAAAGTGGGTAATAAAAGGCTTCCTAGAGTACAGGGCCGGCCAGCATGACGACACCCGTCAGCTCAACTTAATCTAGGTATTTTATTAGTAATATTTTCCGTGAAATGTGTTTGGAGTTTCACCATTGTTACTGTACATTGATAACTTACATAGAGCAGCGATGATACTCTATAAACGAGCAGCAACAGGGAGAGCAGCGGTGTCTCTTTCCACTGGCGCTGTTCTACACTGGGAACGCAACGTATGGCACTACAATTTACTCAGATTAAGTCTCTGTACAGTCCTGACCAATGGCCGACTGAGTGTGTTTGTAACATTGAGGCCGCCATTAAAAGCTTCATAAATTTAGTATTTGCAATGTTGATCTTAACCACAGTGTTCAACAACGCTACATCAATTGCAATAATAATTTCACACTCATAGTATTTGATAAGGGGAATAAGGGGAAAGAAAGACGGGCGGACGGACGGAAAAAATGACGGGCAGGTGGAGAGTCAGAGAGTCAAAGAAGGAAAGACTAATGGACGGAAACATAATATATATCCATCCATTTTTTTTTTCGTACGGAAACAGAAAAAAAAACGAAAGAAAACAATGGATAACAAAATAGAATTATGAGAGACAAGAAGAGAGTTAATCAGATTTGGATGATGCCATATGAAAGAGGAGGTGGGCGAGAGGGGGAGGTGGGTGAGAGGGGGAGGTGGGCGAGAGGGGGGAGGAGAAGAGAGGAGAGAGAGAGACAAAACCAAAAAAAAAACATGAAAGTGAAAGAATAAAGACAAGAAAAACTGAAGATTAAAATGGTAATTTATATAATATACATACATACATACATACATACATACATACATCCATACACAGCCTACCACCACTCTCTTCCCTTGTTCTTAGTTATGATAAACAAACAAACAAGACATCACTTATACAATGCCTTTTCTGAATGATGAAACGACACGGCACCACGTTACCTGGGGCCATACCAAGACGGGAAAATATATAAAATCTTGTACACGTTGCCTCCCCGTCTATCCTGTAACAAGACTCTCCTCTCCCTCTCTTTCTTTCTTCCTCCCCCTCTCTTTCTTTCTCTCCCTTATCCCTCCCTCCCTTCCTTCCTTCCTTGGTAACTTCGCCTCTCATTCCATCCTCCCCCCTACCACTAGCCTAGCTTACCCCAACAATAGACAAGAGCTGCAGAACTGATACACATAACCAGTCTAGCGGACAGTGGGAGACTTCTGACTAGGGAGGATGGTCGACCCCCTCTCAACCCAGCCCACTCAATGTGACGAACCAGTGATGAGCTGATCCAGTTATGGTATCCCCTTGGCTAAACAAACCAACTCACCCTGTATCGGGGATCTACACACTTACAAATATTAAAAACATTATCTTGTGTGAAATAAGTTAATTAAGAAGAGGATATATAAAGAAAAATAAGTACTGACAGTCTATTTTCCCCCTGAACTGCGATTATATATAGATTTTCTTTTTATAAATTAATCGGAATACAAATGTAAGTCAAGTTTATCGCAATATCAGAGTTGTTCGTTCTACCAAGGGGGCACCAGCAGGACAGGGTGAAAGCTGTAGCCAGAGGGACGACGTAGACGGGGATGACTTGATGAACTGAAGGAGGGAGCCAAACACTCCTCTACCTCCAGAAGGAAACCCCCCCCCCCAAGAGGATAAGGATTCATCCCCCTATACGTACATGGATACAGTAAAATACACACACGGACATACTGAAAATACGTACACTAAGTTCCCATGACATGTATAGAGACACGCCAGAAACACGTTAGGACACGCCAGGGACAGTTAATAACACGCCATAAGACACGTGGAACATGGTACTCACGACATCGCTGACCAGATGTGGGCCAACACTCACCTGCAAAAACAAAGAAAATAATTAGTTTTGAAATTTCACAAGGGTTAAGTAGACGAACTCAACGGGTTTATAACTTATCTTATTGGCAATCTGTTAACACTGAAAAAAAAAACGAGTTTGTTTCCGATTCCTGTTTTACACATCTGAATATTCACATACATGCTACACAAACTTATTAAACCCTCAAAAATTTGGTCGTCACAGCTGAGTTACGAGACACTATCCTGGGGGGGAGGGGGGGGGAGAGACGATGAGCACTGTAATCACTCGACTGTCTCATCCCTAGGTACAGTACATCAAGTTATAACTCAACCAGTAAACAAACTTACTCGAAGGTTATCTTATTAGACAACGAAAAGCCACAATTTTTCGTTAAGATTCACCAAAGAGAAACTATCTTGATAACGCACATCGTCCAGACACATGCGCCATCTGTACCCGGTTTCATGGTGTTCTATCAGGATCTTGTGAGAGGACTTCAATTTGTAAGCTCATAATTTGACAGACAAACAAACAACCCACGATTACACTTAGAACATTCATGATTACTAAGAATTGATGCTCAGACAGACAGACAGACAGACAGGTTACCAAATCACCTCACCATATGATGTAGCCACCAGAGGCCCACAACACCACCACCACCACCACACCATTTCTTTCTGCCAAAACAGAAAAAACAAAATATCCTATAGTATTACATTAGGTCGAGGAGCTGTGTGTTGTGTTGTGTTGCCTGGTTGAGGTTTCGTGTGGTTGTGGTGTGGCGTTGCTATATGGTGGGGGGTTTTGAGGTGTGGTGGCGTGATGGCGTGACAGGTATAATGGGGAGTTAGGTTATGGTAAGTTATATGGTAAATGGACCTATCTATCACCTTTATCTGCCAACGACCTACTTCGACCTTCTCTCCTCCGTTATCCTCCGTCTTTGAGAGGTCATCTACCTAGGAGGGAGGGAGGGAGTAAAAGAATAAAAGAGAAAAGATGGAGAGGAGGGAAAAATAAAAAGTAAATGAGAGGTGGTAGAGAGGAAAACAAGATTTTTTTATTGAAAACTCGAGTGTACATGACCTCTTCGGCGTAAGCAATGACCAACACACACACACACACACACACACACACACCAACAGTACAGTGCAAAGATTGACGATTAACCCACAAGTGATATACAAAAGTGGCAATTTCAACTCGAAGGAAAAGCTCAAAAACACAGCAATACTGATTGTGGCTGGATCTGACCAAACCTGACCTGACCTCACAGCTTCACCTGACCTAACCTGAAGGATGGAGCACACCTGCATTGCCCCAAGCTACTGTCCTGGTCACACACCTGCCCAACCGCATCCAGCCCAAACGAGCATGAACTGATTGCTACAAGAACAGCCCAGTCCTAACCATTGTAAAAATTAGCAACACCTAATTATTATACGTCATATTTGTATCACTTATGTTACTTGTACATCATTTGTAAATCAAGAGACCCATTCCCCAATTATGTAATTGTATATTTTCAGCCTTCCGGCTGCCATGCTCTTTCAATAAACCGTTAATTATTATTATTATTATACCTACCTCTCGGCGATAAGCCATGGCGTAATAAAACAAAACAAGCGAAGTACAGCTGGTGACGTGAGGACGGTTTTTTTTTCCAACAGTCCAAAAGTTTAAGAAGATATCATAACCTCACCTGTCTGAAGCCTCGCCCACGTCTGTATCAACCCATCTACCTACCTACCGGACCAGAGGGTGTTGTAACACTACCTTCTACCTCTTCCTACCTCTACCTCCTCCTTCACGGCTAGTCCCTACGAACCTTCCCCCTTTTTCATATTTTTCCATTTTCTTCTATTCTTTCTATCCCTTCCCCCTGTCTCTCTCCACCCCCTTTCTCTCTATATCCCATTCCTCCCTGTAGCTTTTAAATCTCCCCTTTCTTCCTCCTCCTCCTCCTCCTCCTCCTCCTTAGTCTTCTTCATCATTTTTTTTTCTATTTTAATCTTTGTTTTAAGCCTAATCGTCCTACACATCTTATCTCCCCTTCTCCTCCTCGTATTCTCCCTCCACTTTCCACAGCGCCCGACAGCACGACAGCGCCCGACAGTGAAAAGAAAACGTCACACCGACTATTAAGACTTCGAAAGGTACTTTATTTTTCCCTCGACTTATAAACCACAAAAAACACTAAATAAGGCATGACGAGACACCCCCTCCCCCCCACACACACACACACCATCCGGCCCTATCGTCCACAGATTCGTCATCCTCTCCCAGATCAGCCACCCTCAAGTCTGCCACTCTTAAGCTCTCTGAAAAGGGAGATTCTCGTTTTCTTTCAGACTGTAGCTCAAGTTAAAGGGGAAACTGAAGTAAATTTTTCAAGCCTGAGTTGAGGTGAATAAAATCAACTCACGGAGCGATTTTAAGTCAAGGAAGTGAACTACGTTATTGAGAGCTTTCACGTATAATTTAGGGGAGTGTATTGTATACCTGCCCATCAAAGTGTACTTATTTATTCGTGTTTTAGTGGACAGCCAAATACAAGACATTCTCGACTTTGTAAACAAGAATTCCCTTTACTGTAGCCTGTAATACCATTTCGTTTTGTACTATTATTAATGGGGTTTAGTTACAAGAACGAGTTAAAAATATTTCACATAAATCCAGGAAAAGGGGAGAGCGAAGTGGGTGGAGACAGTTACTGTAGTCCAGCCTGACAAGAAGCAGCCAGAAAGATAAGAGGATTACAGGCAAGATTTACAAGCAATGTACCTCAAATTGTGTTTTAGTCTGTCTCTCGGTGTGTGTGTGTGTGTGTGTGTGTGTGTGTGTGTGTGTGTGCGCGCGCCTGTCTGTACCTGTGTATACCTGTCTGCGTGTGCCTATGTCTGTATCTGCTTCTGGTTCTCCCTCACTCACTTCTCCGTAATATGTTTTCACTCGGTGATATTTTGGAATAATTTTTATCTGCCGTTGATTTTTATTTTTTACTATTAGTATTTTTTTTTATCTGTCAAGTATTATTCTGGTGAAGTCTCCACAACCGTCCATGAGTGACGTCCACTTAAACACGCACTGCCTCGTCTTGTCCGTTCCGCTGCCCCCTCTGTGTGTGTGTGTGTGTCTCGCTTTCTCTCACCATTCCACTTCCCTCTCTCTCCGTTCTACATTTCTCCCCCTCACCCGAGCTGCTCTCATCTGCCGCCGGGAACGATCAAGTTCGTCTTAATATCCGGTTATATAGATCAAGGTCCACGGGGTGTTAATGCACTGGTACACTATATATGTGTGTGTGTGTGTGTGTGTGTGTGTGTGTGTGTGTGTGTTTGGATCTCTTGGGT
This sequence comes from Homarus americanus, assembly GCF_018991925.1. NCBI lineage: Eukaryota > Metazoa > Arthropoda > Malacostraca > Decapoda > Nephropidae > Homarus > Homarus americanus. The sequence goes on along the minus strand of NW_024726235.1, from coordinate 2,519,203 downwards.
TTTTTTAAAGAATTATTTAAGACTTTACTATATTACATCCTATAAAAGGTTATATAAAGCACTATAATTATTATATATTATTTGCTTAGGCACAGGTGACATTGATACGACTCTACTTGTGATCATTGTTGACATTTTGACTGTTTCCTCACCGGTTGTCTGTACTGGGGAGGTGTAAGGCCATACAGGTACACAGCCGTAGTCTCTCCATCATGCCTTGTTTACTTTGTGCGGGAAGATCATTCAGCAGGACAAAAATAAACTCATTCCACCCAAAGATTTATCCCTATTAATGTTTTACAGTTTACATCAAGAGGACACCATTGTCCATAACATCTTTAGTTCTCCCTTTGTGGCTCGGGATATTTTTCCGAGTTAAAGCGGGAGAAAAAAGTTTGCGTGCCGTGGGGCGGAGACTCTTGCGTAGATATTCATGAAAATTTTTCTTCTGAATGACAAGTTCATTCACTGACAAGGTCTTGCATACAGGAGTGGATTTCATTGTACATACAAATACTAAGAAATCCTTTAAATTTAAGAGGAGAAATACTGAATAATTCATAGCCCCGTCCATGAATATATTTTACGTATTGTGTTTTTTTTTTCCTCGGTAAGCCTGACCTTATCTTCCATCTCCCCCACACAAAGCCGTCAACAAAAGGTTCCCTCAGCAGACCGTGGGAGGGAAGGACAATTTACCAAAAACAATCTAGTGTGTCTCGGGAGAGCGTCACACGCTTCACCCACCCGTGATGCTCACTTGTCTAGGCGGCGGGTGTCATCACACTGATTGTCCGCCACCAGGGGGCATGTTATTTCTTCGGGTTTTTTTTATTATGATTTAATAAATTATATATACCTTTCCAAACTCTCAGCACTACGGCAGTATTGTTGTGAAAGTGAGACCCATGGGCATGGCCAGTTAAGGTTAAGGAGCCGTGTAGACACAGCGTACTGAGGCAGAATGACGTGCACTGTAACCAACAGATTTTAAACAATTCTGTCGTTTTATCTTAATACAAATAATCCTCAAAATATTTATCGCATCCTACGTCATCACGCTGTCTGGGGTCTCAATGTGCAACAAGTGCTCATGCTTGCGATAACCCCTCCACAACACGACACACTGACATAGATCGTAAACAAACATTATTGCGATATATACAGTATACGAAAACCACACACTCGAAATCACTGGTAACCACAAGCCATTGGCCAAGGGGTGGGGGGGGGTATGACCAAGATGACGTCATGAGGTTGGGTGGATGTGGTGATGACCAAGCGCCTAACCTTCAGACCTTGTTGATTTGTTTACCACAAACACATACACGCGCGCGCGCGCGCACTAATTCACTCGCCCTGGGAGATGCCACAAGCAACACCTACTTGTTTCACTATTCTGCAACTCATTATGCGTAAAAAAAATCGTATTTACAAAAATTTTCAAAATATAAATCATATACAAAACCTGTTAAAGAAAACATGACAACTCTCAACAAATATTACTCGAAACTTAAGTAAAATTTACACAAACTCAGACGGTTAATTTTGAGATACACTAATTGTATTCAAAGAGGTAACTTTGTACTCAGTAGGTCAATGAATTGGTGTCATCGTACTCAAGAGGTCAAGCCATCGTGCCCAGGTAACGTGAGAACATATCCCACGGCGTTATGGACAAACAAAACCAGAATGTTTCGAAATGAAGTTGTGACGTTACTTGAAAATCTACCATAATATCAAACATATAAAAGCAGCGGCGTCACACAAATAAACCGTGGCGTCACATGTAAACAAACCGTGGCGTCACACGTAAATAAACCGTGGCGTCACATGTAAATAAACCGTGACGTCACATATAAACAAACCGTGGCGTCACATGTAAACAAACCGTGGCGTCACATGTAAACAAACCGTGGCGTCACAGGTCAACAAACTCTCATGGTCAGTCAGGCACCACGTGAGGCTACGACAAAGATCGCAGAATAAAACTTACCACCAGAACCTGACCCTTGAACACACACACACACACACACACACACACACTACATAACCACTAAATGAGCAGCAGGCGTGAAGTTACCGTACATCGGGGGCCGACCGTGAAGGAGGAGGGCTGGAGGCGGTACACTGATATTGGTGTCACTTGCACCATGATGCTTCCCGGGCCCTCGATAGTTCAAAGGGGCCCAACCACGTCCCAAGGGGCCCACCCACGTCCCAAGGGGCCCACCCACGTCCCAAGGGGCCCAGACTAGACCCAGCCACGTCCTAAGCAAGTCCCCAGAATCCCGTCTAAAGATGAACCAAGCCACAGGTCTTCGTTCCTTACCAAGCCAGCCAAACCCAAGACCCGATGCCTCTCTAAAGTCACTGAGATTAAGACGCACTGCAACTGTAGGAAGCAACTATGTACTTTTTCCACCCAGAAGCAAAAAACAAAAAAAAACGCTACAAAAGATAAAACGCTACAAAAGATAAAACGCTACAAAAGATAAAACGCTACAAAAGATAAAACGCTACAAAAGATAAAACGCTACAAAAGATAATCCAAACGTGAAGCAAAAAATCTCACCTCATTGAAGCTATTGCATAACACTTAAAGTATCGAGTAATGTTTATGTAATGGCTCTAGTAACTCGCCTGCACAACACGTCGCTGAAGGTGGTGTAAACATTGCTATTATCTGACAAGTGAAATGTAGGTAGTGAAGTGTTTGGAGGAATATAGGGGGATGGTGGCGAGTGGGGGGGATGGAGGGGGATGGAGGCGGGGGATGGAGGCGAGTGGGGATGGGAGGCAGGAAGGGGTGGAGTTGGGGAAATGAGGAAGGAGAGTGGGAGGAAGGAGGGAAGAGGCATAGAAAGAGGAAAGGAAAAAGAGGAAGTGAGAGGAAGGAGGCATAGAAAGGAGGAAGAAAAATTTGAAGGATCATTGAAGGAAAGAAAAAATATGGGGTGGGAAAGGGAAGGGAGATAGAAATGGACACAGACACTGAAAAGGGGAAAGGGAGTAAAGGGGGGAGGAACCGAGAGAAGGGGGGACACTAAAATCCATAACGTGCATCTTTGCGAGTGACGACCATCACGTCACACCTAACTGCTGTTGACACCCGCTGACGTCACGCCTAGTTACCGACGATATTGATGACGTTACGCTAGGATAAATAATGACGCCAGTGACGAAGTTGGGAGCCCGGGTAAATGACCAGGGCGTTTTGTGGTGATAGTGATGATGTGGTAGTGGCGGTGATTGTGGTAAGAAGGGTAGTAGACCACTACCCACCTTCAAACACCCACCCACACCCCTAAACACACACACACACACACCCACCCACCCACACCAAATCGCCTTGTGTATACTTCTCTTTCAAGTTATTTTTTTTCCTATAACCTCAAACTCTTATATAACACACCAAGGCCTTATAACGCTATAAAAACTCTTCAAGGTTCTATAATATAAAAATTATACCCTCTCAAATATGGTCAACCCTCTATGATTGTCACGCTATAATCATGTCAATACAAGAGACAATCTGTATATTTTTTTTTTCAAATTTCCCCCATTTTTATTTTCGTTATTTTCTATATTCTCAGTTGCTATATATCATATTTTTGTTAAGTCTATATAGAACTTTTTTATATACATTTAAAAATCAAAACATCTATATATCTAATTCTATATACATCGTGATTTCAAACTATGCAGAACAATTCAGCCTTCAGTATGTTTCATGGTTTATAAATATATTCCCCGTTTTATGTTTTAAGCTCTATATCCACAGCTCTATGTCATACAAACTCTATAACTATAGCCAAAGCTCTATAACTCTAAAGGTGATCAAAAAGTCCCTGTGCACCTACATTAAAAACCAAGTCCAATTTTCCTTTGTTATACCTACATTAGTTTGACCCTTTTCTACACCGAGCAAATACTGAAAAGGACCTGGAGTAAATTTAAGAGTTCATACCATTTATAACATTTACAGCAGGTAGAACAAGGTATATAACAAGGCAGGTATAACGAGGTGAAATGGATTGGTGAGTGGTTGTAACTGCACAGGGAGTTTTCGATCACCCGCACCCAAAAACACGCGAGTTTCTTTAGTCATTAAGTATTTTCACCTCATGGGAAGCGATCGTCTGCATATAGTGGAGCTTTCTATACATGACTACACATCAAGTAGCTCTCTTATATCATGCTATATGACTTTTATATATGTCTTATTCATTATATCATTTTACACGATTCTTCCTATAAACTGTAACTTTCTATTCGTGATTATATAGCGAATAGGTATCTTTTTAGTACGGTATATGACGACTATATAGTAGGTTATTCTCTCAAGACTATATTATTATTATTATTATTATTACATACTGAAACTTGCCCTATCGTGACTATATCGCGTTATATGATCGTAGCCATGTAGTGTATATAGATCACCACACTACATCTCGAGCTAACACACACACACACACACACACACACGTGGGATCTACAATGCATCAAGGCTTTCTACATGAAAGCTTCTACCAATATCAGTTTGCACTTTCCAAACACCATGATGAATTGAATATAGTGTAAAAGCTCTATAATCATATAAACCAGTCTCTATAAATTATATATATATTCATCTATAATAACCCCTCGTATGTACATCCTATAACCATGTACATTATCCTATTAAGTGAGATTTATATAGCATTATTATGCATCACTAAGACTAGATCGGTTTAACTCCAGTTCATGTTCTATAAATATTTCAATAGGTTTGTGAAAGACATCATATTCTATCAATGGTCAAAGATATCTTGTTCCGGGTCGCCAGTTGCTCGTGGGAGATTTTACAACACATTGCCGCAGTTGCTGATGATGGTGAGGCCCCGTATAGAGTACAGTACGTTCCCGGGGGCCTCATGGAGAGAAGTGGTTCAGTGTGTCGAGGTGCTGACGCCAGGTACCGACCCCCCCCCCCCCTACGACCAATTTCAGTGACCAAAACAAATCCTCCATCACACCGAGGAACTTGTGTCTGGCTTCTCGTCTGATCTTTATCGATATTCTGTGCTTCGTTACTGTGGAGGCTCCCTTTTGTATATTCTCTACTATACTGTACTAGTCACCTCAACTGATAAGATTCAGGACAGCAACAAACACTACTACAGGATACCAACAGCAACACCTGACAATTATCCTGTCTTCTAAAGGTGTAACAATATACCTGCCGTGTTGCTCCGTTTAAAAGTCACGGTCGACCTTGAGTGACTTAGTCTGTGTAACATAACGAAGCGATCCATAAAAAATCTCAAAGTTGACAGTGGCGACTTAGAGGTGTAACAGAGACCTGGAGAAGCCAGACAATGTTTAGGTAAAAATTTTACACCCACAAACTAATAGAACCTCCCTGGCCTCGAGTTCGTCATTACTGTGTGTGTAAGTGTCAATGTGTGTAAGTGTATGTGTGTGTTTGGCAAACAGCTTGTGTCAACATAGGGCGCGTGTATCACACGAGAGCCGACATGTCTGCTGTGCATGTTTGCCTCTCCTACAGCGTTTGTTCCGCTGGTACAGTGTATCTTGCTGGTGTACACTACAACTGTGTAAAAATAGCGGCGATGTGGAATGTTCACCGTTACGCCACGCCTCCACCACGCCCGCAGCTGTGTCCCGAGCGTGGTAACAGTACCACCCTCGCCCACTGCTATACACCTTATTCACTTCTCTTCCCATTTACAAAAAAAAAAATTTACTTAAATTGAAAACCAATAAACCTGTCCAATCACACCTTACTGTACAACTCAGGCAGGTGAGGGAGGTTACCTGGATACCTAAGCATTAAATTACACCTCAGACCGTATCATCTGGGTGGCCGACAAACCCCTCCCGTGACTAAAGACTAATATTCATCCACACGAGTTCCCAAGAGAGTTAGTGATGCGAAGCTCTTATCATACCGATCAACTTAACGAGGCGTCACATCTAAAGTCTTCTCATTATCTTCATTCATTCTATTCTCACCAAATCCTCCTTCAGCGTCTCTTCATTGTTTTTACATACGGACATAACCTTTTCTTAGGATCAAATCACGTTAAAACAGTGTCAACATTATCCTCAATCTTATCAGTATATTCATCATCAGTATTATCCTCATTTTCATCATCATCCAGTAAAAGGAATATTCTCAATCACATATCCATCATTAAATTACATAACCACCGGACGATCCACACTAGAGTTACAATTAGATTATAACTTTCCCAGAATGGTAATTGTTAGGTAGTAAGTCTCGGTGGGTCGAAGGGGGAGAAGGATCGGGGAGGCAGAGAGGAGGATCGGGGGCAGAGAGGAGGATCGGGGGCAGAGAGGATCGGGGGCAGAGAGGAGGATCGGGGGGCAGAGAGGAGGATCAGAGGAGGATACAGAGGAGGGTCGAGACATGAGAAGGTTAAGTGAGGGAAGTTTGGTACTGTCTACCTGGGAACACCAAAAGTTAGCTGTTGTGGAGAGTTCAGTGACCTGTGTACGTGAGCAGCAGGAGGAAAGATGTAGAGGGGGGGGAGGAAGAAAAAAGGGGAAAAAAAAGGAGGAAGGAAAAGAGTTACATTTGGTATCCTGCTGTAAAATTTGTCTTTAAAAACCATTAGAAAAAAAATATATTGCCTTTGTTCTTTTACATGTATAAAAAATATCCATCTGTCTATTATTATTACTAGTATTACAATTATTCCTACTATTAAAACACACACACCCACACCCACACACACACGTTATAACAATACCCGCTGATCAGAACGGACAGTAGTAGACGATGTAAAGACGAGACTGACCCTCCCCTTCGTCATCTGGCTTCTTTGATTTCGTGCAAGAGACTGGAAAAAATATCCCACTTAAGTGAACAGCTGAGGAATTGAAAGTGGTAAAACGGCAGCAGCATTTACGATAGGTTTTATACACAAGGTTCAGTTTGACTACGCTGGGTTGAGGGAAGTAAGCGTCTGACAGCAGTACATAGGATAGGGGAAATATACTCCAGTATAAAACAGTCCGGAACAGCAGTTATAGGGCCGAGAGACGCAACCAAGCAGCAGAATTGTAACTAAAAAAGGAAACAGCATTGTAACTAAGAGAGCCAACAATATCGTAACTCATAAGGGGGGTTAACGAGGTCATTAGGAGACTTAAAAGGCTCTCTTACCTGGAGACGTTTATGTCATTTTGAACTTAAGAGAAATTCCTAACTCAGGTAAGGACGCCCAGTGTTGAGGTTTATTTCCGCGACCATGACCGTGTCCGTGACCATGTACGTGACCGTGAGTGCCAGTCGTCGTCGTCCCCCCCCCCCTCCGTGACACGTGACTGCTACACAACACAAACCTCAACCGTCATGATTTCTATTGGGCGCTGCAATATTTCTGTATTTTGTCTTATGTAGAATGTAAAAGGGTGCCCAATAAACTAGCCCCTGCGCTGTATGGTGAATATGAATCCTACGCTCACTTACACTCACACCCAGTCCTACTACCACACCCTCCTCCTCCTCCAACAGCCCAAGACCGACACACTCAATTCGGAGGATAACCTTGAGTGACGTTACACCACAACATGACGTTCACTCGCCGTGGATGTGGTTAATGTCGTGGTTGATAGGTGCAGTTAATAAGAGCCGTGTGGTTAACATCTGTTGGTGATGGTGAAAGACGCATTTAATCGTGATTTATAAATGACGTGGTTAATCATTGTGTCTCCCTTAAAGCGTATAATTAATCGTAGTTACTTAACGCCGTGGTAACTAACGAAACGCGGAGTAATAACAAAACCACGGATCACTAACAATAAATCACAAAAAAAACGCAAAACTAACCACGAAATGTTGTCATGAGCTGCGTTAGTGAGACGTGCTTGACGAGTAAGAGCCACAGGGGGTGCAATGGAGAACCCTGTTAGGAGATAGGGCCAGTGGTAAGGGGAAGAAGAATGAAAGAAAAGGAAAAAATACAAATGAACAAGAAAAAAACCCTGAGAAGCGATTCACTTGTCTGGCAGCCATATCTCTCCGTCATGATGCTAGGGAATGTCAAAAAAATTCCCTAGATAACCGAGGCGTAGCTAATGTTAATGGATTTCAGGAAGTGCTAGTGAGTGAACGAGTGAGATCAATGAAGCAACGAGTGAGATCAACGAGTTAGCGAGTGAGATAAAAGAGCCAACCAGAGATCGAGTTAGCGAGTGAGATCAAGGAGTCAACGAGAGATCAACGAGCTAGAGAGCGAGATCAACTAGCGAGTGAGATCAATGAGCCAACGAGCGAGATCAAAAAGCCAACGCGAAAAAAATCCGCACGGGAATGAACGAAAACTCAGCGACCAAGTGAGACAGAGTTAAATAACGTGGACTAAAACTCCAAAACAGAATAAAACGTCCCATTAAGAAAGTTAAGAAAGTCCGAAACTAAATTAACCTTAAGCTAAAGTCGTTAAGAAATTTACGCCTTGTGTTTTAGAGTACCGTGCCAGAGCCATTAGTGTTTATTAAGAGTTGACGGTACCTTGTGTGGACTGGCTGAGGTAGTGGTAGTCTCTGTTTTTGATCGGTTACATTCCGGGGCGGAGAGAAGAGCGAGACAGACGAGATATTCATTTACTCTATTAAAAATTATGTATTGAAAAGAAGAAAATGGGACAATTATTATTATTATTATTATTATTATTATTATTATTACCATAGCGTGTTTCATATGCTTCAACTACATTTTTTTACACCCAAACCCGAGTTATGAGAAAATGACTAAGCTTAAGTTATACTTCGAGTTTGTTTCGGTTAGGTTTTGGGTAAAGCAAGTGATGTTAAGCTTGAAAATACACCAATACTTTACCTTAGAAATACACTAATACTACTACTTGTCAGACTGTAAACAACCTCCTCGTCATCTATACACCTAAATCCCCTTAAGTGTATGATCAAGTGTTGTGATCAAGTGTATGATGAAGTGTTAAGGTCAGGTCACAGCCTTGTTTTTGGCCTCGGCGGCGCTACATACCCGGATGATCACGCAATGTTTTCACCGGAGGAAAATTAAAGAAGGAAAGTGGACCTTCACCTTTGATGGAGGGGCCAAGGGGGAGGTCATTATTAATGTCTTATTTTCGTGGTCGCAGGATGAAGCTGTCACGGCTGAGTTGTGGCTCTTTGTGCTGCCTGTGGGTGTAGTGTGTGTGTGGGTGTAGTGTGTGTGTGTGAACATATCCATTCGAGATTATAAGATAGTCGAGTGGTTGGTGCTACAGGGCCACACCAGGCTGGCCCGAGGGTGCACCAGGGAACCCGAGGCGAGAGTCGGTGTTGCTCTCAAGCCTCCAGTACTGTAGTCTGGGCGCGGCTGATGGCTGCCAACATCCGTTATATAATATATGGAAGACACTCGATATTCGACCAGTATTTTCCTTGCCCATTAGTTGTATTTGTGTGGAAGAGCCTGTTGTTCTGTACTGATGGAGTGTATATTTACACACACACACACACACACACACACACATTACACTTACGGGGATGTAAGCTTTGTAGAAGAGAGTAGTGTAAGTGATAGGGTGTGATGCGTAACGAAGGAGAATAGAATAAAAAAAATAGGTACTATACATTATCGTAAATAAATCACATGGTAGGAATCTTTTGTCCTGGTGTGTGTGTGTGTGTGTGTGTGTGTGTGTGTGTTTATGGCAGGACCGAGCTGGCTGGCTCTAAAAAAAAACACAAAGAAAAAAATCACGTTACATTCCCCCGCCTCCCATAACTGTTCTTGCAATTGGCCCTTAGAAACGCTGTCTGTCCGTGTGTGCGTCTGGTCGCTGTGAATACATAACTCGAACAGAGAAGAAATTTAGTTAAGCTTGGTGTCCAGATATATTGCGTCAAGATCTAAGTCGAGTTTAATGATCAGTGTTTTCTGTGATTAACGGGAAGAGTGGGGAGGCGTTGGTAGGTAGCCCTAATGAAGTGTTGGGAGGTAGCCCTGGTAAGGTGTTGGTAGCCTCCTAAATCATCGAGTGACACCCAAACAACTGGTAAATTAAAGTGATTTTTTTTTAATAGTCACGAAAAAAAATACAAATACAAAACAAAAGAGCGTTCACTGGTGCACTGAAGCCAAGTTTATTGAAAGACGATAACACCAACAGATGAATTACTTCAGCCTAACAACAACCTGAAGTGCTGCCCCGTTAATAAAGTCATGGTGATTATATTCCGTAGGAGTGGATGGTTAAAGAGTAAACTACCTCTCCTGGCGGATAAAATGACTCCTGACGATCCGAGTAACCTGCCGTCAGCCATCATAAACTCTGCATCTCCAGGAATATGACGGAATAACAGCGATAGATAGATACAAAGGAGGAGAAGCTCTTAAGGAGATTAAAGTGAACGGCAGGAGAGGAGTTTATACTGTATCTCGGATAGGGAATCTCTGGATTGCGAAATACTACACTTGTGTCACAGAAACGTACAGGAGCACTCTCACTACCACACAGGAGCTGCTGCCACCACCACACTGCCACAACACCATCCCTCAATCAACACAGTACATGCACCATAGATTACTACCATTACATAAAAACATCTACACAAGAAGAGCGAGGGGAGACACTACCATGGGCCCTCTGCCGCTCGCAAGCTCCTCGACGGGCTCTCACTATACACAGGTCTACGTACACCTAGGTAACTGACTATAGGGTGTGTCACTACCATAGAAGTTCACTCTACTAAAAGGGCAGACAACTGTACTTAGGTTAGGTTAGGTTATTATTGTTTATTTAAGTTATTCTACTTATCACTTTAATTCTAGTTCAACGATTTTAATTTAATATTTGTTCCCTTTTACTTAGGACTAATATTCGTTGCCTAAGTCCAATACTAAACCTTTTCTAATATTTATGGAAAACTAGAAGGTATTGTAGTTAATATTTTCTCTTTAGTCTATTTTTTTATTTTAGCAAACTCAGTCTCTTGTTACTCCTGTCTACTAACCGAAATATTTTAGTTTAGTTCACCATGGTAATTTAATTCATTTTCTTTACAGGGGAGACTTATTTATTCTAAACTCACTCTCCATTTAGAATGTTTCCTCAGTCAACCCTTCACAGTGTGTCCTTGGCTCTCATAATGTTATCTCTCCACTGTCTCTCACATTACCTCAAGATGATGTTTGTTTTGGGGGGAAATTGTTTTAAAATTTATTATATATGCAAACTGGGAAAAACCGCATTTCCCTCCCCACTCTCTTTTGACGCAGTTAGCTGGAATGAGTTGGACGCCCACGAGATTGGTCGTCAGCAACGTTCAGGGCGAGGGAAATTTTATATGCCTCTTACTTAAAACAAAGCTAAGATATTTTTTTCTTGTGTCGATAAACTCGCATCTGCATCGATCTGGCTAGATATTATTCAACTACCCTAACAGTATTTAGGGGTTGGGATGACATTAGGTTAGGTTAATTTTTAGAGAACAAGTCGAGATGATTCTTCGTGATCCGGATTGTACATAATTGTAATCTCTGTGGCTTAACTGATAAACAACTCGTATTATCATTTAAAAACTAGTTATTTACATTTTTAAGAAGGTTCCAGAAGTTAGGAGTCCCAGCCTCTTGCAAAATTTTTCACCCGTAATCTTCTGCTGAACTCGACAGTTTCAGACGAGGTTGCATGCACTAGGGGTCACGAGCTTTATTCAATTTGTTTTTGTTTTGATGGCCACTCTTCTTCCTCAGCCACGTTCCTCACATTTTCCCTCACTTCCTCCTCCTCGTTTTGTTTATTCTCTTCACCTTCCGTACCTCTTCTTCCGTCTTCCTCTTCGTTTGTTTCACTTCTGTTATTTCCTTTTTTTTTTTGAAGTCGGCCTGCTGGTCACCTTGCATGTGGTAACGTGAGGTGAGGAGGTCAACACCAGGATGACCTTACCTGTATCACCACTCGTTCACCTCCGCCACGCCGCCTCCACCATCACGCCACATCACCACAACTCCTCCACACCAATACACACAACCACGCAATACCACGCCACATCACCATCACTACCATACTTCACCGTCACAATCACACCACCTTCACTCCCCACTGTTATCACCAGCACCCAAGAGAGTTTTCCCGGTATTATCATTATCCAAGGGGAACTACGGCAGAGTCCGTTTACAACTGAAGGTCACCTCCTTAACCAAGCCTTGCCATCCGTGATTTCACATCCACAGGAAATCCCTCCCCTCCCCCCGGCGTGTTAGTCTCACCTGGTACACACAATAGTTCACCCAACACCACGCAACAACCTGCCTTAAGTGAACTTCCGGCACAGGTAAATCGGGTATAATGATCTAGGCGGAGGGGGAGCACAGGTAACTCTCAGCTCCTGTATAATGATACGGACGGAGGGGTGGGGGAGCACAGGTAACTAGTCTTTGGCTCTTGTACAGGTGTTCATGGCGGGTCACAAAGATTAGCCAATCATGCTAACTTCACCTGACGATTAAATACCATACCTCTACCTAAGGGGTAGGGATAGGTTAGGTTAGGTGGCTAATTTTAAGCTAGGGAGGAGTTAATATTCAACTAATGTTTCTTAACTCGCATAAATGATCATGGTGGGCACACATACCCATGACCCTTGTACAGGTGTTCTTGACTCACACCTGGTGGGTACACAGTAACTCCTCGCTCAACAAACACTACAGCTGAAGGTCTCTGGTAAGCTGCACTTCCTCTTTGTAATTCCACTTACACTGATTACGATTATGTTTCCACGATATATTTTTTTTATTTAAAGCTGTGTATTACATTTAAAATTTCAAACCCCAGCATAGTTTACCTAGAATGTAACCACCCCACCCCACCCCACCCCACCCCAACCCCCCAAATAGTTTTAGGGTGGGTAATTTTCAGGTGAATTAAGCTGGGGTGGGTAATCTTCAGGTGATCCACAATTGTTGACATCTTTTCGAAATCAACATCACACTCCAAGAAGGTTTTAAAGCCGTGACGCAGCAGCAGCAGGAGGAGGAAGAGGAAGGAGGAGGAGGAGGAGGAGGAGGAAAAGAAGCTCGAGGCAAATTAAACCATGCAGGAGTGATGTTCATGTCGCCACACTGACAAACACTACTCACTCACCACACATCTTGGCCATCTTCACACAACCTCTCCTCACCGCAAACTGAGGTATTGTGTTGCAAAATCGCGTGTGTGTGTGGGGGGGAGGGAGGAGGGTAAGGTGTGTGTGTGTGGTGCAGGAGGCCAATCAATTCAATCGCGTTGTGTCGTTTGATAAATTTCAATCCTGTTTGTGGAGAAAATTACGTCAAATCGTTTGCAAAGAAATTCTCACACATGTTATTAAGGAATTCTAGCGCTTTCATATGCCAGGTAATGCTTCTGTATAATATGCTAATAAATGCTGCGTTGTGAATTATAAATGGAAGTTGTTGGCCGGGGTGAACACTGCCTACCCCTCCCCACACTTAAGAGGTTTCTCAAGGCGACATTCTTCTACCAGCGGCGGTAAAAGTGGTGGTGGTAGTAAGTGATGGTGGTAGTAGGTATATTACCGATGAGAGGGAAGGTAGGAGGAGAAGGAAGAGGAGGATTATAAAAATTGAAGTAGAGAGAGAGAGAGAGAGAGAGAGAGAGAGAATAAGAAGCTAGCGTTGAAGAAAATAATAATGATAATTGAAGCATACAGAGGCAAGCAAGCAAGCAAGCCCAAACACTCACGAATGACAAATACATCACCAAAGTTAACAACGACAAGAGACTCGCCACAACAACAATAAGCACCACACAACACCACACCAGGAAGCTATACACCGTAGTTTAATGCTTGCCTTGGGTTCCAGGTCCGTCGCGGTTGCCGGGGGCTTCTTCAAGTTACACGGCAGGAGTTGAGGCGAGAGTCAGGAGAAACTACGCCGATTGTATAGCTGGCCACAGTGAAAGTATCAACAAACCTACACTGCTTCTGCTCTGCTTACAGGAAATACCGGTGTGTGTGTGTGTGTGTGTGTGTGTGTGTGTGTGAGAATAAATAATGTGTATTGAAGTTGACTTTAAGGCTGAGGAATAATATCGTGAAACAGGTTAATCGTGTTTAGTAGTATTATAAGTTTAATTCATTTTATGTCTAGATTGTTGGTCGTGCTGCTTTTTGTCATTATCAGAAATAACGGAATTTAATAAAGTTAAATGTGTTTAAGAATATTAATCTTTAAAATTGTTTAATAATTTAGAAAGTGTTAAAACATCATGGGAACCATTCCTTGCTTCCCTTTTTAAAAATATTGATCAACAAACTAAATTGAACTTGAGGAAATCGGATGAATATGCATAAAATATAATCAACTTCTATCGTGCTGACAGACGGTATTAAAACGAAAATAAAATACGATAATGCTTTACCAAATACAGATAAAACCTACCCATAGCTTCTCCCTAAGATGGATGACAGGAACAATAGCACAGATGTCATAATTAATACTTTCTAACCTAAGCGGATTCTCAAAACATTAAAACAAGAGACAAAAACACTCAAGGGTGGCCATCATAATCCCTAAGTCTTAAGAGATCAGACACATTTACACAACACAATACAGAAAACCAGGCAAAAGATTTCTTACAGCGGCCTTGTATGTAGGAAATATATCTGGCGAGGTTAATGTGCAACACCACACTAACCTTAACGACCTCAGCGGTAAAGAGAAGACCCCCAGAGGCACTCTACCTGCCTTAAGTGAGCTGCACAGTACACATAGCAGCTCCACTTAGCTAAACTTGAGAAAGAAAACTGCATACTTACTTTGCCTTGGCGAGTAACACGACACACAAGAGACTCACACACACGTACCTGCAGAAGGAAAAAATCACTTTGTTAACGAAGAGTTACGCGAGATCAAGGTATCATTGTGTTCCTCTCTCTCTCTCCCCCTTAACCCACCACCATTCATAGACACCAGGGGGCATTTAACACCACCACCTGTCCTATTAACCTGTAACTGGTAATATAAACTCACACTAAACCACAGACGACCACCTCAAGTCTTCCCACTCAGCGGATCATCACGTCGGAGTATAAAGGTTTTTGTTGCTTGGGATTATTTGGAGAGCAGCCAAGGCAAGTTCCCGTTCATTCAGAACCTCGTGTTTTCTTTTATTCTCTCTCAACGGGGCGAGTGGCTGGCTATCGGAAGACAAATGGGAGTTTTATGAACCATGGTAAAATTTCTTTCCAGTGTTACATTAAGGGCGCCGCTCTAGCCTCACTCCTTCAGGATTTTCCTCCCTAACAACGACCTCTCCTAAGAATACTGGTCGATAGATTCAGCGGAAAATTGTGTTGGGAGTGGGGGGGGAGTGAGGGGGGGGGGATTGTGAGCTCATTTAGTAAACGATTTCTGCCATTAGTCTTAATACAATTTTATTTTCTTAAGTCTCACCTGGAAGACGACGACAAGTTAAACTGGAGTCAATTCTTCAGCCCCAGGGTAGTAGATGGGTTTTTTCTTCTGTTGTCGTAAAATTCATAACGTCTGAAAACTTGTCAATTTGTAAATGAGGCTTGGTCGAGGTAGTGACGGTGGCCAGGTAGTGACGGTGGCCAGGTAGTGTCGGTGGCCAGGTAGTGACAACAGGGCGAGAGCATCATTTACTATGGTGAGTTACCGTGATGAGTCGACAGTGTCAAACATTATAATCTGGAGCTTTCTAGTGTTCAGTCACCCCCTGGCCCCTCCTGCACCCCTTTCACAAGTCCTATTCACCCCAACTCTCCCTCCCTCCTAGTCACCAACACTGGCACCAACAGTGAGCGGCGACCTTGACCAGCCAGCGGGGGACAGACAACCTCACTAATCTACTTGGACACATTTGGGCCGCCTAGATGGCTCTCACCTCTCCCTACAGCTCTTATGGTCACAGTAAAATGTAGGGATTCTAACTAAAGGTTTGGCTGGCTGGCTGGCTGGCTGACTGACTGACTGACTCTGGTTGGCTGACTGGCTAACTGGACGCTTGAGTGACTGCTGGGTGAGTGGCCAGTCGTTGGAAGGTCGATTACTTGGTTTTCTTTACATTAAGATGAGTGTTTGTCTTCAGAATCTCCCGTGTTTATAACGGCGTGTGTGTGTGTGTGTGTGTGTGTGTCAGTCACGCCAAGGCAGACGTGGCCGAGGAGGTAGAAGAAAAAGAGGACTTCACTGTCAGTCTGTCTGTCTCCCTTCCCGCCTTGTCTCTAAGTCTTCCTCCAGGTGCTGTTGGCTCCCTAGATGGTTCATGCTACTCCCTGTATTCTCAGATGGTCAGCTTAATAATACACATCATCTTGGTCTCCACCGTCACTTCTACACAATATGCTAACCCCCCGCCCCATCCCTCTCTCTCCCACCACGCCTTTTACCCCAAACTGGAGCTCATGAACCTATTACGTGCTTCTGACGAACATTTTACGGGTTGTCTCATGCCATTTCTTCCGAAGTGGAGCAAAAAATTCCCTGGTGATCTTGGTAGCCGAGGTGGTTTAGTGAGGTGACGTCTAGAGTGTAGGAGCACTCAGCGTCCCTCACCTCAGGAATCATCAAACACTGGGGGTTACTTGGAGGCAGGTGTTCAGACTTCACGTTCTCAAATACCCACAAATTCCTAGCTTATTTTTTTCCTTAACTATATAGATCAGCTAATATGGAGAGTTACGATAACAGCTTCAGTGTATTTTCAACTCCTCGCTACCTCACGTTCACAGGAAATATTTTATCAATAAAGCTTTTAACAAGTGTGAAAGTCATCTGAAATAATGTTGATTGGACTGGCCTCAAGCATCGTCGTTCTCTTAGCTCACATCATTGTCACAACCTTTAGTCAAGCAGGAGCCAATCTACCCAAGACAGTCTTCAGGGGTTGTTCTTGTGAATCTTAAAAAAAAAAGGAGTGAAGACGTTTTTCTATCTTCTTTCACTGCTCAACTTCCTTATTCAACATTCTATACACTACCATAACCTCATCAAGAAACTCTCTCTCTCCCCAACACCAGTTTATAAGCTATACTAGACCAACTCCGATCACACCCATCACTACACTACCAACACCACCACACTCGGTACACCCTACTACACCCGTCAAACAAGAAACAACCATGCAGTCCAGCAACTCCCAACCAGTATGAGCTATGCCAGACTAACTCCGGATTTAATTAGTCGTGGGGGGAAGCGGCGGTGGCATTGTCTCTGGCACTCTCAGGCATCTCACGTATCTGGCATCAATCCCTTCTGTAGCGCCAACAGCGTCACAGGGAACTAACAAGTGACGAGAGAGCCTCACTGATACCTACAATATGCGAGGAATTTCAACCTTACGTGTTGTAATTTTACCGAATAATTAACAAAGTTGCTTTTAGGACGTCGTGAAGATAAATCTCAAGAGAAGTGAGTTATTAGCGATGATAAACAGGCATGTGTTGGTGGGACTGAGGCAGGGGTGGCGGCGGCGTCCTTAATGACGCTCATTGTTAGTAGACTGGGGTGAGGGGAAGGGGGGTTGGGTGAGGAAAAAGGGGGGTGAGGGAAAGGGGGGTTGGATGAGGAAAAAAAGGGGGTGAGGGGGAGGAGGGTTGGGTGAGGAAAAAAGGGGGGTGAGGGGGAGTGAAGGGGAGCTCTGAGATCAGTCTTGCCATCCAAAATTGTCGTGGGTAAGTCGCACTCTACTCCAGACAGCCTCATCACTCCCCATATTTTTCTGATTTTATAATTGGAAAGACAGGGTGAAAAGCTTCGACATTCTTCAGTGCTTTGTCTTCTGTTAGTATCCCTGCATCCCAACACTTGATAGTATTCAAATGTACACATAATATATTTGACACACCTACAACTAACATCTTTTAACACACCTGCAGCTAACATTTTCACACACCTGATACTAGTTACTTCAATGTGCCTTCCAACCATCCTGTGACACTCTTCCTTCCCCCTCGACCACTTTCTCCTTCACAACACGTTATAAATATTACATTTTTATGGTTTTCCGTGAATATAACTATGACGGGGTCTCTCTCTCTCTCGCGCTTGCTTGCTTGCTTGCTTGCTTGCTTGCCTTCCACCACAGCAACACACCATGGCCGTGCTTCAGCTGCTGTACACCAACACTTCAACACTTTCCCCAGGTGACACTCCGGCTCATACCTCAGTCGTAATAAAAAAACACACACACACACACACACACACACACACACACACACACGTCACTGCTCGAGCAAAATATCACGTCCAGTCTGCATGAAAATTTACTCCATATTTTTTTTCTCGTTCATTCTGATGCGTTCACTTGAAGACTAGGCACCCCTGTTTATCCTAATGATATTTGAGGGGTTGGGTTAACGATAGAGCAATTAATATTCAGGTGATTTAGATAAATTAACTCCGTTGGTAGTTCAAACGTCCCTCAAAATTCAAGCGGTTAGGTTAGGTCTTGAGCGCCCCTTTTTATTCAGTAGCCTTTGTGCACTCGGCAATATAATTAATCACATACTAACAGGTGCACATAACGACGGTGCACCAACCCTTGAGTGCACTAACATTATGCCAAAGGAGTGGCGGAGCCCGGTAGCTGCTGAATGCCAAGTATCAGACAATTAAGAACCAGCACGACCACCACAGTAGGAAAAGACCAGTGCAGGGGAGTGGTGGGGGAGGGGGGTGGGGAGGGGGAGGGGGAGGGGGGTGGGAGGGGAGTGGTGGGGGAGGGGAGGGGGGAGGGGAGGGGGAGGGGGAGTGGTGGGGGAGGGAGGAGTGGTGGGGGAGGGGGGGAGGGGGGGGGTGGTGGGGAGGGGGAGAGTGGTGGGGGAGGGGGGGATGGATGGGAGGGGGAGTGGTGGGGAGGGGGGGGGGGGAGGTGGGAGTGGGGAAATGGGGGAGGGTGAGGGAAATGGGAGGAGGGTGAGGGAGGAGATGGAAAGAGAGGGGTATGGGGGAGGGGGGATGTGGAAGGGAGGGTAGAGGAGCGAAGAGGTTGTAAGTCTGGCAGTGACTATGTTGAGCTATTTAAAAGCTCCATGTAAAAAAAAAATTACTGACGGTAATTAAGTCAGAAAAGACAGGCATTGCGCTAAGTGACGCCGAGGATGGGGAGAAGCCGACGTCGAGGAAAGGACGAGACCATGGGGAGGAGGACGAGACCATGGGGAGGAGGACGAGGGCAAGGGGGGGGAGGAGGACGAGGGCAAGGAGGAGGACGAGGGCAAGGGGCAGGGGCAAGGGGAGGAGGACGAGACCATAGGAAGGAGAACAAAGGTAAGGGGGCAGGGGGAGCAGGGACAAGGGGAGGAGGACAAGGGGAGGAGGACGAGGGCAAGGGGACGAAGTCAAGGCGAGGACGAAAAAGAGACCCCCAGAGCCCAGTAAGGGTTAATTCCAGCACCATACTATCGTTATCCCTGTGTAAATATTGACCCCTGGATCCCTTACTCATCCTCTTGGCATTATCTTCCCTCTCTCACCCCCCCCCCTTCCCTCAACTCTCCCTCCTTCATTCCTCCCACCCTCTTTTCCTCCCTCCATGATGACCAATCTTTCCTCCCTCATTCTCCTAAAAGTTTTCCCACAAGTCACCATGATTAGCTCTCTCTCTCTCTCTCTCTCTCTCTCTCCTCTTCTTCTTTCCCTCCTCCCTGTGCTCACGACACCAGCCGCTGTAACGTGTAATGAAAATCTTCCTTATGTTCAGCGAAGAAGAAGGCCGAGATTTTTACAGAAACAGGGGGGAGGGGAGGAATAGGAAGAGAAGGAGGAATAGGAAGAGAAGGAGGAATAGGAAGAGAAGGAGGAATTGGAAGAGAAAGAGGAAGAACAACAGGAAGAGAGCAGCAGAAAGAGGCAGTAAGGAACGAGATGGTGGAAGAACAGCAGGAGAAGGAAGAGGAGGAAGAACAAGAGCAGAAGGAAGAGGAAGAACAGGAGGAGTAGTGTACATGGTTCCTCCAGGTGTTTATCACAGGAAGGCTGAGCGGTGTTTAGGTTGGTAAAACTTTCACACACACAAGTGCCAGGCGCCCGAGGAGCCACACCACCCTAGGGGACACAGCCACACCACTTTAGAGCCACCCCACCACCACGACAGAGCCACAAAAAAACTCGTCGACACTGGCATAATAGTCTCAATGGTAGCGAAGGAAACACGACTAGGAATAAAGCTATCTCTACCACTTATCAACGGACTCAATTTGGGCGTGGGCGTGTTGTGAGCTCAGAATGGGCGTGGGTAGGAGGGGTGGGAGGGGTGAGAGGGCGTCTTTAAGTGACCTGCCGTGGTGTAGAAACTCCTCCGATATTACGAGGCGGAAGTCGAAACTTACGTCTATTTGTGACATGAATAGTGTGTGTGTGTGTGTGTGTGTGTGTGTGTGTGTGTGTGTGTCATTATACAACCAACACAAAGACAGAAGAAATACACAAGACGGACTTCAACCACAAGGTCATGACATAAGACCCATTCAACCACAGTTTCCTGTTTGTGTTGTGACCAGCAGCAACCACACACAAGCAGAGAGAGAGACCCTTCACCAAGTACTTAACCAAGGCACTCAAACCAAACACTTCCCCAGGTAGATATTAATTTTTATATGAAGATTATAATAAATCGTAGGTATTATCCCACCATATCTCACTTCACCTCAGCAAGCAGTCGTGTTCTCATGAATATTTTAACCATCAATTTTAAAAACTTCCTCTCAAATTTTAGGAGAAAATTTTACCCACAAATATCGTTTTTGTTCGGGTGTCATAAAACATTCTTTGTGTACTAGTGACATATGGTGCCTACAACACACACACACACACACCCCTTTGCTTCACATATACAAACCTATTCCTTCATCCACACATACACATATCCATCCCTCACCCACACAGGATCACACATGTATTTCCTGACTTCACCCAAATGCATATCAACTCCCTCCCCCCTCAAACACACACCCTTCCCCCATCCCTCCTCTACTCATCCGAAGTTCTGCATCATTCATCTTGCATATTCCAACTTTAGTCATGAGGTTGTTGCAGGTAACTAAAGGTAAGTGATGGTGCTAAGTGACGTCGTTGAGGAGGGTTGTGTTGGCCACCCAGGAAGTGTAGGAGGAGAACGTGGAAGTCTTCACGTTCCAGGAAAGGGAAAGTTTGAACCACAAAATATGTAACAGTGAAGAGCTGGTGGTGAGGTGGTGGAGGAAGAGTGTGAGGAGGAGGAAGAAGACGTGAGGAGGAGGAGGAAGACGTGAGGAGGAGGAGGAAGACATGAGGAGGAGGAAGAAGATTTGAGGAGGAGGAGGAAGACTTGAGGAGGACGACCCCCTACAAATCTCACATGTCAATCCCCCCCTCTATAATCAGTAAAGGTCAGTCTATTGAGGTAGTGATATCATTAAGGTATTGAGATCACCTGGACACACCTGTACACACCATTATCAAATTGTTATAACTCCTATTACTACTATCCTCCCCCCCTCCCCCATCCATCGTCTCTCGCCCCTCCTCCCACCTATCGTCTCGCCCCCCTCCCACCTATCGTCTTCGCCCTCCTCCCACCTATCGTCTCTCGCCTCCCCCTTCCACTGTCTCCTCTTCTCTCGCCCTCGCTCCACCAAACCGTGAACGATAATCACGTTAACTAGATAATGTTGTGGCCTTGGGGTGAAGGGAGAATGGAAGGGGAAGGAAAAGAGGGAAGAAGGAAGGAGGAGGGAGCAGGAAGGAGAGAGGGAGGGGGGAGAAGGAGAGGGGAGAAGGAAGGAGGGTGAAAGAGGTGGAGGGAGAATAAAGAAAGAAAGGGAGGAGAGAGAAGGATAGAGAGGAGGGAGAGGGGAGGCTTTTAGTACACACAACGCCTTAATTCAATCAGTTTTAATGTGATAATTATATTAAGAGTAGTGGCGGCCATAAGTAGGGTAAGGGAGAGTGAGGGAAGGAGAGAGAAGAAAGAGTAATGGAGAGGGAAGAGAGGGAGGGTGAGGTGAGTGAGTGAGGTATGAAAGAGGAAAAGGCAAGAAAGATTGAAGAGAAATTCAGAATGGGACAAGAAAAATTTTAAATAAAACCGAACAGAAGAAAAAAAACGACAAAGAAAGGAAACAAAAACGGAAGAAAAAACCCAAGGAGAAATACACATACATGAAAGGTGAAAGAAAGACTAGGACAAAGAATGAGATAGAACGAATGTGTGTGTGCGCGTCCTTCAAGAAATAAAAGACGCGTGTAAGGTCGTCCCATGGCTTTGAGTGTGTATACAGAAAGCAACAACGATGTACTTCACCTAACGCTCACTAGATGGCTCTGAATCTAGTCTTCCGGGGAAAAACAACAACATTAACTCACGTAACAACAATCCACTATCGTTACAACTGTTACTTCTCATGTTGCTGATTAACCACGACGAAAACTAATAATTCCTAGCGTTAATAATCTTGAAAAGCGAGTAAATTCGGATAATACTCATGCTCGGGGAGTTAATAATACCGGATATTCATTACGTGGGTCATCTGGAGTGTACGGTACAACAGGTGGACAGCGGGACCTGGAGTGTCTAGCGTCGTCACCAGTCACTCACTCCACCTGACCAGCGCCGTCCACAAAAACACACACAGTGTATATATGGAGTTTTCGTCTGTTCTAGTTTAAGTAGATACAAAAACCTGAGGAATCTTTGTAAACAGAAAGAAAAATAATAATAATTCGTCATTTCCAAGCTAAATTAACCTAACCTAACCTGACCAAAATACAAAATACTCAACTTGGTGCAAAAATTAAACAAGATACTACATTCTCTTCTATTTTGGTTCAGTATTTACCAAAAAAAATATGACAATAAAATCTTCACATACAAACAGGAAAATTATACAAATCTCGCCATTTCCAGACCAGAACACACGAATAAGTACTCAACTTATCGTAAAATTAAAAGGTTTCGTATACTCTCGATCAACAAATTCGAAAACTCACGAATTCCACGAACGCCAAACCCAGTCTTCAGGCATTGGTCGTCCCTCCTACCAAGCGACACCAAAATTGCCCAATCTAACACCACCACCATTTATCCAAACAAGAACCTGTCGGAATGCACTTTCAAGGTTGATTGAAGTCGATTCATTGATCCTAAGGCCGAGTAATCTACCGACAACCAAATTTGACAGAGATGGATGGACGGAGGGACTGGCGGACGGATAGACTAAGGGACGAATAGACGGGGGGATGGACGGATGGACGGAGGCACTAAGGGACGGATAGACTGAGGGAAGGATAGACTGGGGGACGGATATACCGAGGGACGGATAGACTGAGGGAAGGATATACGGATAGACTGAGGGAAGGATATACTGAGGGAAGGATAGACTGAGGGACGGATAGACTGAGGGACGGATAGACGGAGGGACGGAGGGGGTCAGTATTAAATCTCCTTTAACTTTATGGCGTACAAAAAAATATATATAATTACTGATAAAATATATAATACAAACACACTCGGCAAACTGACCTAAGAAAATCCGAACATTTGGAATATTTCGCTCAAGAAAAATAAAATGCACTTAAACACAAAATTTAGCCAAGACGTAACAAAGGAAAAGAGAAAACTACGATATCTTTTCTTCTGAATGAACTTACAATAACAATATCAGTCAAAAAAGATGACATCTCTTTCAATTTACCGACGATGAGGCTGTCCGTGTGAGTGTCACTTCTTTCCGAGACTCAAGTTTCATAAGAGATAGTTACACCACGAGGGAAATCAATAAACTTTTAACAAGAATCTTGGGGACTCCTTTGTTAAATCGATCGACTTTGTGTGAATCTGTGTGTGTGTTGGTGTGTGTGTGGTGGGTGTGTGTGGGTGTGTGTGTGTGTGTGTTGAAGCAATGCAGAGTTAAGTATGACTATTTTACTATCTATCTATCTATCTGGTTGATTCTATGATGGTATAACGGGCCAAGGACAAGGTCATTTGCTACACTAAGTTAATTCAATACACTTCAGGATCCACATACACCACTACACTTGCTACACCCAAATATTCCTAAACACGCCACAAAATTAGACTACACACACCGCTACACCAGACTGTACCCACACACACACCCACACACACACACACACACACACACACTAAATAACTAAAAAAAAAATAAACAAAACTTTTCGCCATCAAGGAAGCCAATTGAGGTTTCAAGCTTCTCTCGCCAGCCTCACTATGCTTCTTAAAGAGTCATTAGTTGCAGCTGGGTAAGTGACGGATGAAGGAGAGAAGAAAGTGGAGTTCCTTGCTGCACTCCTTTAATGACTGTTAGTCAAGCGTAACAGCCAATGAGGCGACAGAGCATAACCCTCCCTGCCAAGGTTACTGTCCCTGTCTCTCCCAGTGCTGCTGCTGTTGTGGTGGTGGTGGTGGTGCACTGCAGGGGGAACTGTGGCACGAAACAGCATAGAGATGGGGGTACTGCGGAACGGAACAGCATAGAGATGGGGTACTACGGCACGGAACAGTACCAAGAAACTGGGAACTGTGGTAAGGAATAGTGATATCATATGAAGAGTCACGCCACCCCAACTTAGTTCACCTGAATATTAACCACCATAACGCTACTTGAACGTTAGGTTAGGTTAGGTAAGGGTACCAATCTCCAGGTGTAATAAGCAGGGGAGGGGGGCTAATCTCCAGGTGAAATAAGCAGGCGAGGGAGGTATTAATCTTCAGGTGTAACAAGCAGGGGAGGGGGCTAATCTCCAGGTGTAACAAGCAGGGGAGGGGGCTAATCTCCAGGTGTAACAAGCAGGGGAGGGGGCTAATCTCCAGGTGTAATAAGCAGGGGAGGGGGCTAATCTCCAGGTGTAATAAGCAGGGGAGGGGGCTAATCTCCAGGTGTAACAAGCAGGGGAGAGGGCTAATCTTCAGGTGTAATAAGCAGGGGAGGGGGTTAATCTTCAGGTGTTTACGGAACAACAGACAAGGAAGCAAGGTGGTCCTCCTGACAGCACGTGTTAAGGGGTGCTAGACCATTCCATCTGGCTCCCTGCTGCCTCCATTCCCCGTTACTGGCCCACCTGCTGTTGCTCTTCTTGCCGCTCCTCTACCGTTCCTCCTACCGTTGTTTCTGTTGCCACATGATTAACGTTCACCTCTGTGTGTGTGTTGCATCATCATATTCGTCTATCTGTTGTTGTTGTTGCGTCTGTTGCTTCTCCTGGTTCTACGAAACTGTTATACCTCCATGGTACACCTGTCACGGTTGTTCTCTGTTGTTACACCTGTCTCACCGTTGTTCCCCGTTATTACACCTGTCTCACCGTTGTTCCCCGTTATTACGCCTGTCTCACCGCTGTTCCCTGTTATTACACCTGTCTCACCGCTGTTCCCTGTTATTACACCTGTCTCACCGTTGTTCCCTGTTATTACACCTGTCTCACCGTTGTTCCCTGTTATTACACCTGTCTCACCGTTGTTCCCTGTTATTACACCTGTCTCACCGTTGTTCCCTGTTATTACACCTGTCTCACCGTTGTTCCCTGTTATTACACCTGTCTCACCGTTGTTCCCTGTTATTACACCTGTTACTCCCTCATGTTACGCCTATTATAATTTTCACCATTACCTTATAACACAGTAGCTAGGTTACGTTAACACAGCAGTACCAGCCCGTGTTGTTGACAGCTTCACTAAGTACTGCATCCTACTACACCCTCCTTCCTAGTGGTATTGGTAGCTGAAGTCGTATACCACCTGCTGCTGTAATAGTAACCACACACACACACACACTCAAGATTTCCCTCACAAACCTTTCTCTTAAGACACCCATGTACACACAAGGTTTCTTCACACACACACACACAACTATCCCTCACAGCCATGTACACCCTCACAACCATGTACACCCTCACACAATCATATACACCAATATCTTTCATAAAATTCCTGATAAAATAAAAATATAAGTACTAACAATTCCACAAATTATTTTACTTGTATAGAAATTCCTCTTTACCACCGCACCTAAACTAACCATTGAAATTTTACACAACGAAACTTTGTCCGATCATCATCATCATCATCATCATCTTAAGACGGTAAGCGGAAGAACAAGATAAATTATTCAGTCAAAATAGACCTTCAGGTGTTATTGAGCGGCCACAGGTACACCAACTTGCTAATTGAAGGTAAACCATCTAATTTAGTCGAAGTACCTGCTGATGGTGGGGGGGAGATGAGGAGGATGAAGGAAGACGAAGGGGAGGTAGCAGGAGGGGGAAGATGAGGGGAAGAAGGGAAGATGGTGGGAGGGGGAGGAAGGGAAGGTGGGAGGAAAAGGACAGGAAGAGACAACAGGAAGACGAGCTAAGGAGGAAGGACGCCACCACTGTTAGCTCCTGGCGGTCATGAACGAAAATAAAACGAATAAAGACGTGATGATCCGTGAAGGTTATTTGGTGGCTTCCTGTTAACGATCACAAGACGACCCAAGGTATTGTCATGTTATACAAACGTCATGTCATACACAACGTAAACACCACCTATAAAATACACCCCTTCATGCCATACACAAGGTACCCAAGCCCTGCCTACTCCTCGAACAACTGCACCACTATTTGCCAACTTCATAAGATATTCAGTGTACAATGGTCCCGGTGACTGTGTCTGACCTCCTCAACTTTCCATGACTTGGGAGAAAACTACCTCTAGGGCTACTTATATTTGGATCCTGTATACATACACTTTATATGATATTCATATACGTGCACTGGTATGGATTATTAAACACCGCTATACATCTGGTAGTCGCATGTATACAATTACGCAAAGCGCCATTATAAAACATCCCATTACGGTGAATTTCGTCATGAGGATTCAAAAAGACATTTATCATGACGCCATTTCTTCATCTTTATGCAGCGACCTGCGACGACTGCCAGCTGACGTACGGCAGCGACACCAACTGACATGTGACGGTCACATCCCCACCTCACTTGCTACGACCACACCATAGCCACATCCCCACCTCACTTGCTACGACCACATCATAGCCACATCCCCACCTCACTTGCTACGACCACACCATAGCCACATCCCCACCTCACTTGCTACGACCACATCATAGCCACATCCCCACCTCGCTTGCTACGACCACACCATAGCCACATCCCCACCTCACTTGCTACGACCACACCATAGCCACAACCCCACCCTTCGTAAGGTTATGCGACAGAACTAAGAATGACAGCGTGAGGACTAGTACCGTACCGTTTGATTCCAAGTGTCAGCGTGGCTTGAGCTAGAACTCTTATCATCAGATCTGGCAGTGTGATGGCGTGAGCTGTGTCACCAGGAAACCCGCCAGCGAGGCTACACCAGGTGCGACATGCTGTGAACTGCTCCACTAATTCGAGGCTATTTATGTTCATCACCACAACCGACTAAAAATGTAACCAATCCCCCCCCACATCCTTAAAATCTCTTCCTTAGTCTGTTTGAACTTTCTGTAATTAAGTTTCTACACTACAAGAGAAATAAAACATCCACGCTGACCTAACACAATGATTAACGATAATTTTCACTCAAGCTGTACGATCACGTAAACAAACAAACCCAACCAACACCACAACGGGAGGGAAAAGAAATTGAGACAACCTGCCTCTCTCGCCTCGGTTCTAGCCAAGCGAAAAACACACAAAATCTTTTCAACATTACATTTACATATTTTAGAATTGCATTAGAGAAAATTCTGAACACAACATAAACCACTATATATGCAAAAATTGGGCAATGCGTTTGAGGTACTGGGTTTACGTCGCAATAATTCCAACTTTTCGGAAAACATTTCACTCGATAGGCTTATAAATGATTATCGGTTGTCTATCTCTTAAGAGTACTGTGACCTCGTTCTTGGCGAATTAACCTGCAATGACCTCGTGACTTCGGGTGGGGTGGGGTGGGGGTGGGGGTGGGGTGGGGGTGGGGGTGGGTGGGGGTGGGTATGGTGATAAGAACTGTTAATAAATATCTTGTTTCATTCCATCAACCTTCGTCTCTCAAAACCTCGTGCTGGATATAATGACAATGACGATGATATATGATGAAAGTAAATGTTGGATAATGACAGATGTATAATGTAAAGCGAACGAAATAATAAACGACACGAAATAAGAGGTTTAAAGACTCGGGTATGGCAGATATAACCACAGTAAGCCTTTAGGACCAAAATCCCCTTCACCATCTTAGTGTCAACTACCTTCCGTGCACCTTGTGGGATAGCATGTTCTTGGACGCAAAAATTCCTAATGATTCTTTCGTTAATTCCCTTAACTTTAACGTGAGTCTCCCATAATATTACCCTATTTAAGGTAATATTCGGTAAAGATGGCGACCAGAATGGCATTCAAATCGTGCAGAGACTCGACCGTTACTTAATACGTTCTCTCGCCTTCAGTAAATGAGGAGAAATTAACCCACGACTCTTCCAAACTCCGGAACTGACACAAGTAACGGTAAGGAAGGCTCGTGGGTGGGAGGTAGGAGGTGAGGGAGGGAGGAAGGGAAGGAATGTGGACGAGTGAGGGGGAAGGGGGAGGGGGACCAGCTGACGTGGGGTAGTCCTGGCGGCGATATGACGAATCTCTCATCCACACAAATATTTCTTCCAGGGTTTATCGCTAAGATCTATCGCTAGAGGACTATCGCTAGGGGACTATTGCGAGGGGACTATCGCCAGGCTTAATCTCTACGCTAATCCCAACAATTTTCTTAAGATTTTCCAGGATGAATCGCTGGAAATTTCTACTAGGATGGCGGAAGTGAGTGGACCTGTCAGTAGTGGCGGACAGGTGTGGTCATTATACTCAGATATAAAGAGTGAGAGTTGCCTGGTGGCGCAGCCCTGGTGGTGGAGGGAGTCAACGTCCTCGGTGACGTCACGGCCAATCTACATGATGGCTGTGACGTCACTGTTACAAGGAAATGCTAAATGATTAGTACAACTATTACCTCCCTTGTTTGGGGGAGGAAGAGAGAAAGGGGAGAGAAAGTCGGAAGAAAATGGACAATAGTGGGGGAGGGAAATTTGTATGTGTGAGAAAATGAGAAAAACAATACAAATACAAATGGATAATGAAGAGATAAAGAAAGAAAGGTGGATAAAGATGAAGAACAGATAGAAATAACAAGAACGAAGGTACGACAGGTTAAAGTACAAGAACTAAAGAAAGTAACCTTATCCACCCACTATGATAAGACTATAACCTCAAGATATCGTAATTTTAACCATAGTGGCCACAGGATAACAAGTCTTGGAGGATAACCTAATCTACCCTAACCACCAGGATATTAACCAAGATGTCATTACGTTAACCATTCCGTGTAGCAAATAAAGGAAGAATAAAGGAGGGGAAGGAAATAAGAAGACAGGAGACTAAAGGAATAGGAGGGTACAAAAAATAAGAGGAAGAGAAGGAGAGGAAAGGTGGAAGCGAAGAAAGAAAGAAACAGAAAAAATAAAAAAAAATAAAGAGAACACTGCTCCCGGCCAGGTGACGTGGGGGGCGAAAGTGTTTCCGTGTTATGCTTTTATCGGGCAAGACTACCTGGGGGTAGCTGGGTGGCATGATACTGTGGGGGAGGAAGGTGCCATAGTACTGCTGGGGGAGAGTGCCAGGTGCTAGGGAAAAGTGCCTTAGAACTAGGGGAGGGGTCAGAAAAAATTCCCTAAAAAGAACAAAATTGAACGCAGGGATTTTTTAAACACGTTGGCCTAGGATGAAGGGGGAAGTGGGGGGGAGGAGGGGATGTGGGAGAAGGAGGGGAGGTGGGGGGGAACTGTAGGAGGAGGAATCAGGTGCCACTTTCTCCCCTGCAGGACCTGGCCACCACTACCGAATACTTTCCCCCTCCGTCTCTCCTTGTCAACTCCAAGACTCCTACACACCGTCCTAGGTCCTCTCAATCACTCTCAGGACCCTCCAAGCTACTCCCTTCAGTTCCCCCCAGCTCAGGCCAGCTCTGGGTTACTGAAAACTAGGGGTCTCATTCCTGGTTTTGGCTAGAGTTCCCTCGCCCTTCATTCCTTCCTTCCTTCCTTCCTTCCCTTTTCTCTCCCGCCCCTCCCTTTCTCTCCTTTCTTCCTTCCTTCCCTTTTCTCCCCCACCCCTCCCTTCCTCTCCTTCCTTCCTTCTCCCATAAATCAAACTACCGCTAGTAAGGAGAAGCTTCCGGTGTAAAGTGAACTTAAGCAATAAATTTAAAGTGATTAATAAGACTTGGAAGAGTCAAGATATGATCGACGGTCACCTTGCGGGCGGACGGACACACACACACACACTGCGGTTACTTTCCTCCCGAGCGCCGCAGGCTTTTCTGAGATAACACTGCCACTACGCCCCCTGGCACTCGTAACAGCCCCTGCAGCCTGACTGTTAGACAACGTGCCGACGCGTTGTTGTCTTTACTCGACCGTACATTAACCACTGCAACATCATAATAATAATAATAATAATAATAATAATAATAATAATAATAATAATAATAATAATTAACTGTTAATTGGAAGAGCATTGTAGTCGGAAGGCTGAAAAATACAGTTACAAAATTGGGGAATGGGTCTCTTGATTTACAAATAATATACAAGTAACACAATTGATACAAATATGATATATAATAACTAGGTAGGGAGAAGCTCAAACTACAGGGCATTTGAACATAGTGACGTGCAGGACGTGACGATATACTTCAGGAATTTTTTTTTCCTTTGCTGTACACACTCACTCATACACCCATACGTCTTACACTCACTCAAACACACACGCGCACGCACTTGCACGCACTCACGCCTGAGAGCCAACGATCAGGTGTTGACAACTGATGTGTGTCCAACTTTCCCGATTATTTTTCTTTTTTAACCAAGGTCGAACAAGACACACACCAGTGCATAGATTAATACGACCTTACCTAAACAACGTCCTTCAGTAGTCATAAAAAATAGATCCACTATCCTATAATAACCTTGATACCTCAATTGTATATCACTTGTAAATAAAATATTCTCCGAGTTCGAATATATGTAAAGAACTTCTATTATAAATTCGTATCATGACGAGGTGTTTTATGCATCAGTAAACTCATATATTTGCACCATACAGAACTGAGGCCATTTTCAACACCTTCCACGAACCTGAGATTGAACGAGTCACTTTACATTTTTCTTCGTAATGTTTAGATCACAGCCATACCATATAACACGTTCCTCGAAAGACAACATGATAGTTATTTTTCCTCATATGCAAACCAAATATGTTCCTCGAAAGACAACATGATAGTTATTTTTCCTCATATGCAAACCAAATATGTTCCTCGAAAGATCAGGATAGAGAATTTTCAACACCCGAGGTAATGAGTCACTCACAGGTGCATCAAATATCATGTTCCTCGAAAGGATGACTTTTGTATAATGGTAATTTTTCTGGGTTTACTGATTAAAGGAAAAATTATTTCAAGTCTGTCCTATAAGTTGTACGAAACACCCTTGACACCCAGAAGCTAACAGGTCCCTGGGCAAGTTTTCTCTCGATACACCCCCAGGTCCTGATATCCCAGCCCCCCCGCCCCATCCCCCATTCCCCCACAGGCGGGTCATGGTATACTAGGCTGGGTCAGGTTGCCTTGCCTTGCCCTGCCCTGCCCTACCCTGCCCTCCCACGACTATTGAATTTATGTTCGTTACTCACTGCCCATTAACAGTAAACAAAAGGGCCATTACCTACTGTTACTGGGGGGTCAAAAATAAAAAAGCAGACAAAGAACAAACAAGACAAAAATAAAAGTAAACAAAACAATAGAGAGACGAAACAAACACTGGTTATTACCCCAAGTTAACTCACTAGTGAAGAGAGGAGGAGAGAGATGAAAGGAACAAAAAATACTCAGATATAGCGTGAGACGATAAAGATACCTGTGAGGTGACGCCCACGCCTGCATGACTGGGAACGAGATTCAGGAGGAGGAGGAGGAGGAGGAGAAAGCTGCCTAGAGGACCAAGATCAAGTGTGTGTGTTGGAGGGAGGTCAAATAGGCCTTCTCCCCCCCCTACCCCTTCAAGAGCCCAGACAGGCCACAAAATAACATAAGCTATATTAGGGCTATGGACTCATGAATAGTTAGGTTAGGTTGAGGCCCACTTGAAGGAGGCAGACAGCTAGATACCCTTACAGCATCACAGCTACAGTTCTCTGCAGGTGAATGAAACTTAAGGAACACGCTAAGTGAACACAGACATATCAACAAGAGTATCAATGGATGAACGCCTACAATGATTAAGTGCCCAGAGTGAACCAATAAATAAGGTGTATGCGAATTTATTTTTACGCCAGGGTTGGGAGGTTGTATGATGAGAACAGTGCGGCGTTTCACAGATTTCTTCGTGTATTTTTTTTAAGGAATTTCCATTGGGTTTCGTTATCGATCGAAAGACAAAAGATGACCACTGACTAAATTAAGTTCTGAAAGGATAAACATATATTCTTCACTACGACTTTTTTTCATTTGGGGTTTAACAGTTGCTTAAAATATTTTATGATCAACGCCAGAGAAAATCTATCTTTAGTGACAAGTAAGGTGGTTAACCAGAACTAAACATATATCTTGAAAGTCCATAAACAATTTAGGTTATCTTCATCCAGTGTGTGAAGTGTTGGTCATTCTACGGTGGCCCCCCGGCGATATGTTTCTCGAGAACATCGTCGCCACAACCACACCGTCGCCACAATCACCAGCAACACCCAGTTATGTTTACCATAGTGTGATGGAGCGACCCTGTGCTAGTTCCTCAGGCTGTAAGTAAACAAGACCGACAGAGACGATTTGGTGGCAATACACTCCCCCCACGAGGCACCCCAGGCGATGTTGACCAGTGACCACGTACTCTTGACACATTCCTCTGAAGAAGGTCGTTCTCGTTGTCAGTCTGTTGTAAGACTCTTATGGCTCATGTCTAACACTTGTGGCTCTCGTTTGAAAACACTGTGGTTCAAGTTTTGGTGGGGAATTCCATCAGCATGCATCGAGGAAAGATTTCATCAACCCGGAGCCACAAACTCGTCTTGACAAATAAGAGGAGGAATGTAAGAACCGTTTCTCCATAGGTAGGAAAGACCAGTCACACGTGGTAAGAGGAGTTCCCATTTCTCCAGGGTGACACGGAGGGAGAGTAAAGGCTGAGACTGGTAACGCCCTCCTATACCTCCCTTACAAGTTCTCGACACTATTGCCTCAACCCAACAGCCTATAGATGCCTGCCTCCCTCCCTCCCTCGATTCCCTACACTGTCAGTCACAAAGCACTCAGCGTTACCGCCTACCAAGAGAGATAGACGGGAGATTAAGAGGACAGCGAGATAGCCAAGAGGTAAAGAGACACAGACACAGGAGATAATGAAAGAGAAAGGAGATCACGATGAGGAGGTGAGCAACATACGCGAGGAGTCACACATAAGCTGAAACTGGACTGACAGGTCAACACTAGAGGCCAGAGTACGTGACCTTAAGAGAGCGGACGACTAACTACACTTAACCTTCTCCACACACCGTTCTCACCTGTCGTAAACGTCGACCTCCTCACCAGTGTATGAAAGACTTTAGAAAATTCATAATACGCCATGAAAGTCTTTATTGAGAAGACAAAGTTTATATTTTTACCCCGGAAAGTTTATCCTAAAAACAAGAAAGTTTTTATTGAAAAACGAGGGATTATATTATGTTTCGGGAAAGTTTATATTAAAACACAAAAGTTTATAGTCCGAACCGTTAAGAGGTTTTATTCTAATTAAACAGTTAATATTGCCGTCTATGATAGTTTACATTAAGAAACACGAATGTTTAAATTAGGAACTAGAGAAATTTATATGAAAAACACTAAATCTATAGACATTAAACACAAAGAATAAACAGTGTGGCGTTACCGTTTACTATGGCAGAGAAGCGTAAGGTCAATTTAAAATATAGACAAATATTAGGTTAGGTTTAGTTTTAAAATTGCCCCCAGATGTTGCAAAAAAAGTGAAAAACCCATTACACAATGTCCTGAAATTTTACAATCGGTATTCCTATACTAAAAGGTTAGGTCAAATGAGATCAGGTTACGGCCATAACATCTGGATGGTAGAATTATTCAGCCGTAAATATGAGAAGGTTAATAGCTCACACGGTCGTGAATACAGAGAACAAATTTCTTATCTCTATGAAAAATGTGTCGAGAGAGACAAAGAGATGGTAATAACACGATTGCAATATACTGTACCCCCCCCCCTCTACCTCCCCGACCTTAGAAGGGGGGAGCGAAAAAGTAAGGTGCAGCCAATTTGACAACACCATCAGTAGTACCACCAGGCCAAGCCCCTCTCCCGTGTCTCGCCCTCGTCACGTGTAGTGGTAACCGATAACGACGAGGACGACGGCGATGACGGGACGTGTGTAATCAACCTGAATTCACACTTTCCTTTCTCCATGACATGACCACCCCATCCCTTCTTCCTTTTCACACCCCATAAAGGCGTCAATCCCCTCATGCCTCCCTTTCTCCCTCAGGACACAAAGAACTCTCCCTTGTTCCTCCTACCTCCCCCCCTCCCTCTTGCCTCCCTTTCTCCCCAGGACACAAAGAACGCCCCCTTGTTACCCCCTCCCTCCCTTCCTCCCTCCCTCCCTCCTCCCAGAACACTAAGGCGAGACTTTCTCCGCTGTAGCAACTGAGGATCTCTACCAACTCCTCTCTCCTCCTCTTTATAGCACACACAAATGGCAGCATCAACACCTATAGTTCCGCGCCCCGCCTTATGAAAGGCCCCTCTACACACCCTCCCACACATCAATAACAGAGGTGTCAACAATACAGTCGAGAGGGAGGGGGTGTGGGGGGGAGGGAGAAGTCTTTATCCCAGGGACAACCACTCTCGTCTCACCAGCACTGGAGGGCGTGGCAACACATCCATCAACCACACACACATCACATAGATACACAACACAGACACACAGAAAACAGTCACAACACATACAGACACGTAGCGTTTGGTTCACCTGCAGTAATAACTTCCCCGCTCTTGAAACCTTAAAAACCAATTTGTATCGCACACATTAACTCGTGCAGTCACACAGTAGCTGCCTCACGTTCATACACTCTCCCCTACACCTGATTAACTCGTTCGGCAACATTCAGAGGAACGTTCATTAGCAAATTTGGGGATACAACAGAGGAGAGAGACATTATGTAGTGATGCTTGACGCTGACGGGGCCAGATGGATCACATGGCCCATGGACACGTAGATCAAGTGGACCAGAGCCGCTATTACAAGGTTGTTCATTTATCTCAATCAAGGACATGGGTGGACGAGAGGAGAGTGAGGGAGGAGGAGTGTGGGGGTAGAAGTTGAAGAGAGGAAGGGGAGGAGTAGAGGAAGAAAACGGGAGATACCAAAAAAGAATAATGAATGAACGTGCAATTGAAAGGAAAGAATATGAAAGTAGAGAAGAAGGAAAGAGAGGAGGGTTAGTGAGTGAAAGAGTTGGATAGGGAGAGTAAATAAAATAGGAAGGATAGACAGGGAGGGGACGTGGTCTAAAGGATATATAACAATGTTTTATTTAAGTCTCGTCTTATGGCACACAACCTGTCGGAATCACTTGTATTTTATTAAATCAACAAGAGGTAAAGATGGTGACACGCCGGCCTAGGTGGCGGGGAGGAAGGTAACCTCTACCACCCCAGGGCCCCTCTACTGCCCCTGCCCCACCTACTTCCACACCCCGACCCCTCCTACAACTCCTGCCCCACCGCCCCCGTAAGCTGTGTCACCACACAATTAGAAACTATCGTGCCATAAATTAGTATTGCAATTATGAACGGCCATAAAATATTTAACGATGTTGTTCGTGTACCTCAACTAAAGAGTGATTGTGTTAAAAGCTATAAATTAATAAGACGTGACATGACCGTCGCACTCAACCCGCTGAAGGACACTACCTGAATGATGAGTTAGGTTGACGAGTCACTGCTTGGCAACTCAAGCGGTTTGCCATAAAAACGACAATCTGTCAACGCCGCCGGCACACACACTGATGCATAATCAAACGCACCCTGACGACTGGAGGACACTTCATCTTGCAGGCATTCACAAACGCACGCATACACACGCAAGCACGCACGCACGCACACATACACACGCAAGCACGCACGCACACATACACTGTAGTGGACAGACGTGTCATCCTAGGCGCTCCTCAGGAGCTGCAAGGGGTTGTCTTTAACCTCTTCCCTTTGCCCCTCTCCCCACCAGAGAAACTAGTGCAAGGATTGTTGCTCAACTCTCCACAATTGATAGTGATAATTTCAACTTGCAAATAAATGAAACAAATGATGACAATGGTAGCATGAGTGAGGTACCTGACCACAGGAGGGGCTTGGGGGCGATATTGGCTAGAACCTATTAACACCTCAGTGCTAAAGACGGACCCTTGTTGCGAGAGCCCAGCCACATCACGTGACTGACTAGACTACGTGGAGAGAGAAGCACTACAACCACATGAGCTCTTCTGCAACACCATATTGTCAGTTATTCATACAGAACCTGTATTTTCATTATGTCTAAATTTTCTATTTAAATCTTTTGTTAAATAATTCACTCCCTAGTGCCTCCATACCTAATACTGTAAGTCAATTTTGTCCATTGTGTATTTTCAGCCTCTAGCTGCCGCACTTTTCACTAATAGTTTGTATGAAGCGCTGCATCGTTCTCGGGAGATTCCAGCCACCAGAGAAAGTACTAGAGATAAAACTGTTGTATCCATCACACACAATCCCCCACCAAACACACCTACTTCCCCACACATTTCTACCTCCAAACATATCCTCCACACGCAAATATTACCCTCCACACACACAAAGTGAAATCGCTGTGACGCATTCTACCCGACACTAGACCCACACACACTTTCCCTTATGTTCTGAGCACTAGAAACTCAATTATGTATGAACCAAACATCTCAAATTATCACAAAAAACCGAACTCGACCTAAAATAGACCCTAATACGCGATGACTGGCCCTCAACCAGCTCGGCCGGCCGGTAAGAAAACCTTGGATTTTAAAGTTTCACCTCGGGATGACGGGCCAGGTCGGGCCAGGCCAGGTGGCGTCTTAGGTTCCCAGGTGAGATTTCTAAGAGTTTCTCCCTCATTCTAATTCTCGTATCATTCTTATTTTTTTTGTAATCGCATTTCCTTTCTGTCATTCTCCCTCTAACACACATACATAGAGAGGGGGTATTAACACAGGCTGCCACATTTTTTTCTCCATATATTGACAAATCTTCATCACTTGCTCTTGTCATGGTACACCTTCTGGTATTTAACCTGCAAAATTTTCCTTGTCAGCTAAGATTACGTCACCGCTCGAGATGAAATTAGGAAATCATTTAAGGGAACTTCACTCTTCGTAGCTGAGTTAATCTTTAAATTTTGTTTATGTATAACGTTATTTACTCGATATAGTGAATAAAATACATCGTGAATATTCTTAACGCAGCGAACAGTTTCGAGATTCGGTCCAAATACAGACAACTCGATAAAATATAAAATAAATAGAGTTCCCTCGATACAGTAAAGCAGGAAAACGACTTCCCGATTACAGAACCGGAAATAGTCATACGTAATGGTTGATGCAACAGTTTTTATATTAGTCATACCAGTAAAAGCGTGTATTAGGTGTGTGTGTGTGTGTGTGTGTGTGTGTGTGTGTGTACGTGATGGATGGATGGATGGCCCTCACACAGCCTCGTCCTTGAAAGAAATTCACGATTTCGTGACGGAAATAAGACGTAAACGAGAGAGAAATAAAAAAATAAATATATTGTTGTAGTACTGTTGTGTGAGCGGCTCGTCAGGGACAGAGAACACCGTCACAAATACACACACGGAGAGACTGCCTTCAAATTA
Source organism: Homarus americanus (assembly GCF_018991925.1). Lineage (NCBI taxonomy): Eukaryota > Metazoa > Arthropoda > Malacostraca > Decapoda > Nephropidae > Homarus > Homarus americanus. The sequence continues at coordinate 2,481,186 of NW_024726235.1, read as the reverse complement.
AATCAATTCCTCGACCATGACCAAAATACCGAGGAAGTCACGCGTGTTAACTCTTCCGGTGTAGTACCAGGTAAAATATGTCCAGTGGTTCTCCCTGTAGGTGCGCCCCCCCATGACTGTATCACTGTCACGCCTGCTTCGTTTCTCTTATGACACAGCAGGAGAAAAAAATTGAAGGCTGTCATTACTGAAAACGGAAGCCAATGATTTTAATTTTGGGGGGTTGTGGTAGTGACTCATAAGACAAGGTAGTTACACTTGAGACTGTGTGTCTCCAGTATTGTCATTAAACCCCCTCCCCTCCACGAATACTAGAGTCCTCCCTCTCACACGACGATAACCTTGGTCGACCTCTTACTCGTACATGGGCAGAAGAAAACATTTTTAAAATTAATTATACAGCAGCAAAAACAACGAGAAAATTGATACTCGTGTGCTGCAATAGATAGATTGTTGGGGTAGGGAGGGAGGGGGCGGGTGACAGCTGTGCCAAATTGGACACAAATTCCCGTCACTGTGAGAGTTACATCAACACACAACTTGTAAATAATATTCTCGCGACACCGCCCCCGTGTTGATTACAGGGTGCGGGTGTGAGTGCGGGGGGTTGAGAAGAAAAAGGTCATTGGCTACATACATCTGAGTCACACACACACACACACACACACACACACACCGCAGACTCGCTAACAAACGAAAACGCACACATGCTCACACACGAACATATGATAACGTGCACACACACACGCGTACATACACTATGACGCGACAAGTTCCACCGTCTCACCTTACCTGCGCACACCTGTCTCTTACCACAACTAGCGAGACAAAAAAAAAATAAAAAAAACACGATTACAATATATCTGGTTCACAACTGTAAGAAAAACCTGACAACTTTTTTCAGTGTCTCGGAGGTGTTCAGATAATCAAAACTCTCCTTATTAGCAAAGTCCGCTAAGGTACTGCTGACACCAAGCTGATCTTCCGTTGACGATGGTGTAAAGCGCCTCAAAAGGTTCACACTAGTGTTCAAACATGCCGTGACCCTCAGACTTCAACTCCATCAAGAATGAGTGACTTGACGCGCCCGAGCATACAAGTAACTGGGTGTGGCCAAGTTCAGTTAATTCAACCATAAATGTCTGTTTCCGAAGGATTTTTCCGCCAGCTAGTTCCGTTACCTTACGCTCTCGAGACTGGGGGACGTGTGAGCGTGAATAATGAGCAGCCAACACTACCGACCACTGGCAAACTTCCTACGGGTCACCTGAAGATCACACACCCGGCTTATCTCGCCTCACCCAAGACAGTGTTAGTTCCCCTGTGTCAAACTTAACTACAAATTAAATCACACTTCCCATATACCTGTATACTTATATCGAATTACCTGCATTACTGTGGACGTATGTATGTATGTGTGCATGTACTGTACGTATGTGATTGTGCATGTACTGTACGTATGTATGTATGTGTGCATGTACTGTACGTATGTGTGTGTGTGCATGTACTGTACGTATGTATGTATGTGTGCATGTACTGTACGTATGTATGTATGTGTGCATGTACTGTACGTATGTATGTGTGCATGTACTGTACGTATGTATGTGTGCATGTACTGTACGTATGTATGTCCTGTATGTATGTGCGCATGGACTGTACGTATATGTGTGTGCGCATGTACTGCACGTATGTGTGCACGTATGTGTGTGCGCATGTATTGTACGCATGTGTGTGCGCATGTACTGTACGTATGTGTGTGCGCATGTACTGTACGTATGTGTGTGCGCATGTACTGTACGTATGTGTGTGTGCATGTACTGTACGTATGTATATACTATAGTATGTGTGTGTATTTTGTATGTATGTGGATGTATGTATGTGTATTTTTGTATGTATGATGTATGTATGTATGCATGTATGTGGATGTATGCATGTATGTGGTTGTATGCATGTATGTATGTACTATAATATGATGTGTGTGTATGGATGGATGGATGTATGTATGTACTATAGTATGTATGTATGTATGTATGTACGAGTATGTATACACACGAATACAAGAGGCTGGACGCCCGTCTCGCGTTAATACCCTTCATGTTAACTGGAGACGAAACAATGCACCTAATTGTGAATTGGGTCCTCCAAGTTACATCATAAAAGATGGCTGCCCAAAATGGTGTTGAAAATTAAGAGAGACTTATTAAGATGAAGAGGTTTTTTTCGCGAGGGTATACAGACTTAAGAAGAAATCTAATAATGTAATAACATCTGAAAGTCCGGGTGGCGACAACGAGCGTCTGGCAGTCCTAAAGGTTACAAAATCTCCGAAAAGAATATATCCGTTAAATCTGTCACCTTAATTGCTTTTCAGGTGAATCTAGTTAAGGCAATATCATCGTCAAATTATTATCCCTCCTGTGGGCGTTAATTTTCGTGTGTCAACCTTGAAAGTTAATCGGATAAAATTCTTACATCCTCACCCGCGAAGTGCATCTACCTTTACGAAGTTCTTGACACCTGCAGTTCCTGGTCGTTAACACCACACCCGGACATGCCATCAATCACGCCCACACCTAGAGGCAATTTCAACGCTGACGAAAATAATGATCCTGGAGGTGGCCAAGAACCTTCTACCGTCCCGCCCTTGTATCCATGCCGTAATCTAAGCTCCTTCCAACCACCACCAGTTCCTTTCATCACCTCCGCCTTCTGTCCACTTGACCTGTCCTTTTGTCCGCCCGATTTGTCTCTTTCTTCGCCCGACCTGTCCCTCTGTCCGCCCGACCTGTCCCTCTGTCCGCCCGACCTGTCTCTTTGTCCGCCCGACCTGTCCCTCTGTCCGCCCGACCTGTCCCTCTTCCGACCTCCGTCCGCGACCTGTCTCTTTGTCCGCCCGACCTGTCCCTCTGTCCGCCCGACCTGTCCCTCTGTCCGCCCGACCTGTCCTTCTTCAGGACCTGGAGAAAAAACACGGGCAATCTTGAGCGGCCAATTGGTGGTGAGAGGGGAGGGGAGATCGTGGGGGGCGAGTGGTGACGAAAGTGGTGGTGGGGGGTGAGGAGGAGGGGGAGAAGGAGGGGGAAGGTGATGGTAGTGGTTGGTAGGCGATAGTGGTTATTGTTGTTGGTGGTGGTGGTTGTTAGTACTCTATGATTCACAGCGACCAGAACAGTTACGGCTCGTCACGCCCCACATACACAACATATGTTACACACACACACACACACACACACTTAACTTGAAGCTGGAGATAAAACACCGTTATTTAATCACAGGTATTTCAGTTTCACAGCCAGCCGCACAGATATTGTAACATGACAGAATAAAGTTACGATACCAGAACATTAACACCTTGGAGGATACCTTAACCTCAGCTATCAGGACCATAATGATATCGCAACATTAACCACAGTGTAACAAATGATATCATTAGGATATAATTATAAAAGACATAAAACCTAACCTAACTTTAATCACCAGAAAGATAGATTGAAGATATCGTAACGTTAACCACTAAAATTATTAACCCCCCCCCCCTCCCCGCTTCCTTCTCCTCCCTCAAACATGAAAAGGAATGAAGGATATATAATCAAGGTCCCGTCAGTCCGTCCATCCATCTGTTGATAAGTGGTTTCCGGATAATACCAGAAGAAGAAAAATTACATACTGAAAGAATTGTAACCTAACATTTTGTTTGGGGTGGAAGGGATCAACCCACACACTCTCCGGGGAGCTTTGTAACATGACACACAAAAATCATAAGAAAGGAGGAAACTACAGCGGACCATACTGGGCGATCCCATTTACACCCAACCCCTATCGTTCATATATCCATCTAACCTGTGTGTGAAGCTATCCAGCATGTTCGAGTTAATGATGATGTTTGGTAACTTGTTCCATTAGTCCATTAATATATTTCCAAACCAATGTTTACCTATCTCGCGCCTAAATCTAATTTGTCAAATTTAAAACCATTGTTACGAGTTCGCTCCTGGTTGGATAGTTTGAGTACCTTTGTAATGTCACCTTTGTTTAGCAGACTTCCATTTATACACCTCGATCATATCGCCCCTCACTCTACGTCTCTCGAGGGAGTGCAAATTAAGATGCTTTAACCTGTCTCTGTATTAAAGGTTCCTAATGCCTTGGATTAATTTAGTCATTCTCTTCTAAATTTTTTCTAGGGATTCTATATCCATTCTGTAAAACGGTGACCAAAACTGAACTGCGTAATCCAAGTGGGGTCTCACAAGCGCAAGATATAGTTTAAGGATAACCTCGCTAGTCTTGTAAATAACACTCCTTTGTATGAAACCAAGTACTTTGTTAGCCTTGTTTCGAGCAAATACACATTGCTGACTTGGTTTAAGATTCCTACTTACCATTACTCCTAAATCTTTCTGTCGGATTTCTCTATATCAGCGTTGTTCATCTGATATCTGGTTTCTCTGTTTACATCTCCTAGACATCAAATTTCATCTGCCATTTTTCAGACCATGCGAATTTTTTTCTAGATCTTCCTGTAGTTTAGCGGAGTCCTCGTCTAATTACAGTAGAGTCATTGTGTATTTTCGACGCCATTTTTATCCTCCATTTCAAGTTAATGGAAGAATATTAATAGTTTAGATACCAGGTAGTTAAACAGGAAGATAAATCACCTCTTGTTATGCTAATGATCTCAACCTAAGGTCTTTTGTGATTGGTGAAGGACATCGAGCCATCGTTAATATTACCCACAGGTGACGGTGAAAATAACTTGTAATCTTCCTCTCAATCATCTGGTAAGGGAAGAGAAGAGAAAAAATAAAGATACCCTCGCGTGACCAGACCCCACTTAAGTATGTACATCTCTGGGTTACCGTAACGTCTGCCGCCTCCGTTCGCTTTTATTGCTCCCTCTTTCTCTCTCTCCCTGTCCGTCTGTCGATCTCTCTCTCTCTCTCCGCGGGTCACATTATACTGTGGATTAAATTTTTATTTTTTTTCATCCCACGGTGGAGAAAGCTGCCCGCCTCTTCAGATAACCTCACCACCCTTCAGGAGCTCAGTAGCGAACAACCTGAGAGCAAGAGTCAGGGTCGAGCTAGCATGTCTGTGAAATACACCAGATTCCTCTTTATCTAACGTGACTCTGATGTAAAGTTTTTCCTCCCACGGGAACTCCTACGCCAGATGGTAAAAATAGATAGTGTATTTATATAAAAAAACGGTAAAATTTTCGTTTCGGTCATCCACCTGAAATGAAGGTCAGAATCGTTCAAAACACATCCAAAACCATCGATGAAACGTAATTTCAACCTCATCTAACCTAAACCTAACCTAACCCAACCTCACTGGATGACCGAAATGATAATGCGTATAAAATTATTCTGTCAAATTAATACGAAGATGGGAGTTTCTCTTACAGCAAGCCGCCGCGGGAGAGAGAAAAAGGTTAGTTACACCTCATAGGTCGGCGACATGTTAACGGCAATAGGTGGGTTTGTTTTCGTTTTTGTTGCTAGAATGGTTTACCTGTTAATACGGTGGTGACCATCTTCAATGAGCACACACAGACAGACACACACGGGCACTAACACAGACACACACGGGCACTAACACAGACACACAAGGGCACTAACACACACACACACGGGCACTAACACACACACACACGGGCACTAACACACACACACACGGGCACTAACACAGACACCAAGGATGAAGACGTTCACCACACAGGGATGTGACTTACAGCGTCGTGAGGTGTAATAAATAAACGCCTGAGTTCACCACTTCGACAATTTGGAATTTTTTTTCTTTTGCCTCTGACGGGGAATCTTCTCCATTGTTATAAGTTATAAGATCAACGATAAATAAGACCAAATGCTAAGAAAATACAACCTAGATAATCGATTTTTTCTGAACATTTACCCATTAACAATATCCATGATAAACTATTTATATCTACAAATACCTACATAATTTAGTAACTTAGCAATACGAACCAAAACTAAAAATAAATATGAATGAGACTCTTAACATCTTTTATACATAACGAGAAGTGAAATATTTAACACATTCTCAGAGATTAACCTATCCTAGAACTCGCAACTGCTCCTCAAGCCTACTGTAAATTTAACCATAAGGTAACATTGATCAAAGGTGAACACCCCCTCCCCTCCCCCACCCCTGAGGAACGCCGCTACTGTCAGAGAGTAAACTACCGCAACGATAACTACCACTAACACACAGCACCGGCTCTAACATCACGCATCACTTCTCATGGTTAATATTGACAACTGACCCGCCGACGAGTTATTTGTTTTGTTGTTTATTTTCTTATTCTACTATTACCTATATTTTCCTAAGCCCAAAACAGTCATACATGAGAACCCATTACATCTACCTACACTAGTGCCAAACGCGACACACACCTCTGATTAACCCACATAAGCGCGCGCGAACAAGACCAGCGGGAGATAAATTACTTAATAAACCCAAACATGGCATCAACAACACCTTCAACCAGCAGTTCGTCCACCAGCCTCAACACACCTACAGTATCAGGTAAACATAGAGGTGCCGACACGTGTGGTGGTGGCCGCCCGCCTCACAAACACCAGCGGCAGAGTTTCCTCCTGCCCCACAGCCAGCGGCTGCCGCTACCCGTTAACTGTCAAACTCAGCTGACCCGACTTACTTACCCTTAAACAAACTCTCTAACTCAACAACCCAACATCCAGTCCTACTAACATGTCATGATTCCCTACTTAGTATATTTTCGCTATGGAGGAAAACCCCAATTTTTTTTTAGAGTTTATGTAACAAGACTGACTGACCTGTTGTGACGATAGCGAGTACTGCGAGGCACAAGCCAACTGTGTAGTAACTCCTCTCCCGTCCCATGGTTGTGGCACACTGACCAACCCGCGCCGCCAAGTCCCACCACACACCGTTGTTACCTCGAGCTCCGCCCACTTGCTCCATATCCGCCTCTCTATTGGCTGCCATCTATGACGTCACACCCCAATTCGCCAATCCACACCTCAACACCCTAGTATAGAGAGTCACGTAATGTAAATCATGTAAGGTAAGACACGTCACAACCCCATAATCACTACCTTGGGTGATCAGGGGTTATTTTGGCTGCCAGTATCCAGGGAGGTTAGCGATGATTGACCCACCTCTCCCTCACCTCCTTCCCACACCTCAATAGTCACTACTGTCATACTGCCTCAGTTAACCAACACAGGTGGCAAGTTGGCCATACTGGTAATGGAAGGTGGGCATATTGGTAATGGAAGGTGGGCATATTGGTAATGGAAGGTGGGCATATTGGTAATGGAAGGTGGGCATATTGGGAATGGAAGGTGGGTATATTGGTAATGGAAGGTGGGCATATTGGGAATGGAAGGTGGGTATATTGGTAATGGAAGGTGGGCATATTGGTTATGGAAGGTGGGCATATTGGTTATGGAAGGCGGTCATACTGGTAATGGAAGGCGGGCATATTAGTAATGGAAGGTGGTCATATTGGTAATGGAAGGCGGGCATATTAGTAATGGAAGGTGGTCATATTGGTAATGGATGGCGGGCATATTGGTAATGGAAGGTGGGCATATTAGTCATGGAAGGTGGGCATACTGGTAATGGAAGGTGGGCATACTGGTAATGGAAGGTGGGCATACTGGTAATGGAAGGTGGTCATATTGGTAATGGATGGCGGACATATTGTAATGGATGGGCATATTACAATGGAAGTGGATGGTAATGGAAGGTGGTCATATTGTGTAATGTAAGGTGGGCATATTGGTAATGGAATATTGGCAATTAATATTAATGTAATTTGGTAATGGATGGCGGGCATAGGCATATTGGTAATGGAAGGTGGGCATATTGGTAATGGAAGGTGGGCATATTGGTAATGGATGGCGGGCATATTGGTAATGGTAATGGATGGCGGGTATATTGGTAATGGATGGCGGGCATATTGGTAATGGAAGGTGGGCATAATAATAGTGGAAGATGGCCATACTAACAGCAAATGGTAGCCATACTGAGGGGTGGCCATGCTGGTAGAGACAAAGATTAGTGGTTGGCCACAGTGGGAGTTGTGGCAGATGACAACACTTTGGGTGGTGGGCGGGTGATGGGTGGTGACTGGGTGTGGTGGGCGGGTGATGGGTGGTGACTTAAGTGTAGCGGGTGGGTGATGGGTGTCAACACTGAGGTCGGTGGGTGGCCACACTGGAATGAGGGGGGGTGGCCACAATGACAAGATTCAAGGCTGTCGGAGACCCCAATTCTTCCCTTGTGATCATTAAAGATATTAAACACTAATTACCTTAATATGTTATAACAAACCTTCCATATAACGCAATCTTTCGTTAACGTAAAAAACTAACGAGGAGAAAATACTATTATCATTTTGGTGTATTTTTTCGTTATGGTAAAAAATAGATGATGAAATAAAATTATAATTACTTTTTAATGCAATATTTCTCAGTATCGTCAAAAACCGAACGAAGGTTAAAGAGAATTATGAAAACATGTGAATTTTAATTATATCAGTGTCGAAATATTTTGATACCAGATACTATCGAATTTTTATTTCTATATTTTCGTTATCATTTAGAAGTTTTTGCAAGACAGTAGTTCGTAAGAAGGATATTGTCAAACTCGTACTACGAAAATTTTATAAAGAACCATGTTTTATTTATTTAATTTTGTAAGATGTCTAAAATAGTTCTTATTTTTTTACTGTTTTGTTTAGTTATGGAAATTTTGGTTTAAAACATTTTTGTAAAATAAAAATACGAAAGTTCTGTAAGATTTTAGTGTAATCGAATTATTTACAAGAGAGAGAGAGAGAGAGAGAGAGAGAGAGAGAGAGAGAGAGAGGTGTAATATTACGATCACAGGTTACGTAATATTTCGGTATAGATGTAAGTTAAGGTGACCCGCTGAAGCTGACAGTCATGGTGGTTGTGTGTGTATGTGTGTGTGTGTTGCTCCACCCGCCCATCACCACGCCCACACCTACGGCCAAGCCCACGGTTGCGCCCACAACTAATTCCATAGCCGCACTGCCCATCTAAGACCACGACAATACCCACGACTAACAAAACCCATGCCCGTGCCTATACCAACAGCCAAGACCCATGCTATATACCCCGATAACCACGCCCCTCGCCCACATCCACGCCCACTGCTAAGTATATCGCCTTTGCCCACGACGTGCCCCTACTCACGCCCACGGGTAGATCCATGTGGAGGAGTACCAAGCCCTTGACTGTCACCCTCACCAGGAGACGATGGGGGAGGGGGGGAGGTGATGAGACGGGGTAGTCGAGCTGTGGAGAGAGAGAGAGAGAGAGAGAGAGAGAGAGAGAGAGATTGTGTGTGTCTGTGTGTGTAAAAATTAAGTCAAAACAACGGAAATTAAAAATGAACATAATAAAACAATAGGAAAGAAAAGACAAATAATAAGATAATAAAACATAAAAGTTAAACATGGACAAACAGAACACACACACACACACACACACACACACACACACACACACACACACACACACACACACACTTACAAGGAAAACTCATGATTATTATCTTTGGTTGGTGGCTGTAAGTAAGGACACGCCACGACCTTAGACGAAGCAAGGACAGGGAAACGGTGTGAGAACAAGGGTAGGGCCAATAAGAGGAGGAGAAGGTGGATATTAAGGGATATAAAACACATATAATAACGAAGAAAATGGAAGAGAAAAATATATCCTTGAAGCGGAGACTCACTTAACCTGGAATCTGGAACCAAATTTGTCCTTACCTTACCTGACTGTAATCTAACGTAACTTAACCTTACTTGCCTCTAACATAACCTAACCTAACTTCACCTTATCTGTCTTTAATGTAACGTAACGTAACTTAACCTTACCTCTAGCCAAGCTAAATCTATCTTGACCTAACCCTACCCAACGTAATCTAACTTAATCTCAACTAACCTAACCCTCAACATAATCCAGAACTTAACCATATTTTACATAACGTAACATAACCTAACCCTAACGAACTCTAACCTACGTCCAACCAGACCTAAGCTAACCCAACATAACAAAACCTAACCTAACCAAAAATAAACATTCCAGCCTCCCTCCCCCCCTTACTTTATTTTATAATGATCGTATGTGGTTCCGCGTCCGGTCTTGATCTGAAGTAAACCTTGAATAACACGTACGAGGATGACCTTGAGACTTAACAAGGAGTCGAGTCGGTACATGACGTGAAGAATGAGTACTACCTCTCGACGATGACTCTTATACTGTAACACTGTACCAATGGAGGACACTGTAGCATTGGACACCACGGTGACACTGTATTTTTTTGAGTTCTTCATATAACGACAAGTCCCTAAACCGATCGTCAGGCCAATAAGACTCACCTTAAAATTAACCCCTTAACGCTAACCTTACCTTAACCTAATCTAACGCTAACCTACCTTTAACCTAATTTAATCTAACCTAAATTAACCTACTTTTATCCTAATTTAATACAACCGAACTTAACCTAACCTACCCAGATGCCGTTAGTGTGTTTAATCATCAGATGCAATAAACTGGGGTGCCTAATCTTCAAGTGATCAGGACACCCTTCACTGCCCTCCGTTTAAGATGCGACAATTGGGTTTTCCATCTCAAAGGGATGAATAAATGTATTGGGTTCAATTACAAGGCAACAGGTGGCAGGGTAGTGGTGTGGCAGAGTAGTGGTGTGGCAGAGTAGTGGTGGTGTGGCAAGGTAGTGGTGGTGAGGCGACCGGTAGGCAATCATGGGCGGCAGCAGGAGGCAAGATTGGGGTTGGGATGGTGAGAGACGTTGGGGGGAGGGGAGGGGGGGTTCAGGACAACAGAGGCAAGAAGAGGTGGCAGGAGGAGTGATGGTAAAGGGTGGCAGAGCGGAGGGGATGCTTCAGCGTGGCAGTTGGCAGGGATGGTAGGTGGGGTGGTCCTCAACACACACACACACAGGTCGCTGAGGTCAAAGGTTTCTCCTAGTGACCTCGTGATCCTGGGGGAGTTCTCTCTCTCTCTCTCTCTCTCTCTCTCTCTCTCTCTCTCAGGTTGGATGACGTGTTGTACCTGAGTGGTTGGCGAGCGGTGACTATTCTTTATGTAACTTTACCACAGAGAAGCAGATATATAGATAACTAAAAAGATAGACAGACTGATACACAGATAAATACACAGTAAAGTAGTAAAAGGAGAGAAAATGGAGAAACCCAGATGATTAAACAGACAAAGAAACAGATGAGAGGAGTGGAGGAGAGGAAAAGCCACAATAAACAATAAGGAAAAGTGTTCAGCTGAAGGCCAGGACATAACCTGCAAATGACCTGATGACCTGTGACCTTTACCTGACCTGATGACCTGTGACCCGCTGACCCTGACCTGATGGCTTGTGATCCATTTGGCAAGGAACGATCAAGAGGAGAAGAGACAACGATTATTTCACCTGATTAAACACCTCAAGCCTACCTGGGAAATTAGGTTAGGTTAGGTTTCAGTTAAATTAAGTAAAGGTGTTTATTCATCAGGTGAAATAATCTTAGGTGTGTATTCTTCATGTGACCCGAAGCGCTTGTCGTGGTGATCTGACCTTGGAGGACAAGATTTGACTGATTGACCTTGGCCGCTAATGACTCAGCCTACTTTAGTGTCCATCAGAGCCCCCTGGGATGGTAACCCGATTGTCTGAAGTCAACAGCTGGTCAAGTTTGGTATTGAGAACACTGACTGAAGGACAGACATAGACATGGGGGTCGCCTTATAGAGAAATACTTGATGGTATCTTGATTTGGGTGAATTTTAACTCTGATCTTTGATTAATTTCGGATAAAAAATTCAGTAACTTCTTGTCAGTTCTGATGATTTCGTAAATATCGGCCTGAATAAACTTCCCAGTTGTCGGCACTTTGAAAAATTCGAAATAACAGATCCATTACTAAAGACGCAAAAAAAAAACACACAAACTGATGGAAAACCAAGTGACCCCCAGAGTGTAAACAAACTTGGCGATACTACGGAATGGATATATAATCCCTAGAAAGTATTCAGAGGAGAATGACAAGACTATCCGGGCATTGGGAACCTTGAATACAGAGACAGGTTAAAGCATCTTACTCTGCACTCCTTCGAGAGACGTAGAGTGAGGGGCGATATGATCGAGGTGTATAAATGGAAATCAGGGCTAAACAAAGGTGGTACTGTATAACAAAGGTACTCAAACTATCCAACCAGGAGCGAACTCGTAGCAATGGTTTTAAATTAGGCAAACTTAGATTTCGGCGCGAGATAGAAAAACATTGGTTTGGAAATAGAGTAGTGGACGAGTGGAACAAGTTACCAAACACCATCATTAAGCCGAACACGTTGGGTAGCTTAAAATATAGGTTGGATGGATATATGAGCGATAGGGGTTGGGTGTAAATGGGACTGCCCAGTATGGCCCGCTGCAGATTCCTCAATTCTTATGCCCATAGGTTCTCTCCGTAGCGAACACGAGATGAAGAAACAGAGAGAAACAGAGATAGAGAGAAACAGAGACGGAGAGAAACAGAGATAGATGACGAGGAAAATCTTAAAACATTTGACTAAATTAATAAATATATGATAGAAAAAGAAAGATAGACAGACAAATAGAAAATAGAGTTATAAAGACGAATAAACAGACAGGAGTAAATGTCTTCGAGTACGATTGACCTGGCTGGGGAAATCTCTCTCTCTCTCTCTCTCTCAAACAAGGAAGCAGGAATATGACCTCTAAAGAACAGGAAAGACTTGTACTATCACCAGATAAAGAACAAGGAAAAGAAATGAGAGAAAATCCCCCCTCACATCACCCCCCTCACCCTCACCTCCCACCTCACCTCCCCCCTCACCTCACCCTTGGGAACGACGGGGTTACTCACGACGCCCCGGAGAGCCAGAGGCAAGACTGTGCGTACCTGTGTGTGGCAGTAGTTGCAAAAGGCATACCATCATCACTACTGCCACCAACACCACCATCATTCCTTACCGCCACTACCACCTACCACCACTTTTACTACGCACTACCTACCACCATTACTATCATCCGCTATAACAAGAGAAAGTGCCTAAGAGAGAGTGGTTGGTGGGCCGCGCCAGTAGTACGGTAAGTATCCTGGCGCTGGACACTGACCAGGTCCACTTACTGACCATAATTCTATTTTGGTATTTTATATTTACTCTTATTTTCACCGTCGAATGTTTAAGTAAACACCAATACATACATACATACATACATACATACATACATACATACATACATACAGATACTGTATAGGACTACGGAAAAGTGAAACACGCACACAAGCGATACTGATATAAACATGCAAATTTGCTTCACCTACAACTTTGGCACACACACACACACACACACACAAAGTTTCTCTCTGTAAATATCAGCTAATTAATGCAGTAACATCCTCGACGCTTTGACCAGTGCTAGAGAAGAAAAAGGTTGCCTGTATTCCTAATGAGGTCAGTAGGTTGTATAGTAATTAAAGGTTATTAGTGATCACAGGTGTATTTGTGATATTAAATTAAGTGACATGTAGTAACTGTGTGTGTGTGTGTGTGTGTGTGTGTGTGTGTGTGTGTGTGTGTGTGTGTGTGTGTGTGATAATTAATGACAAGAGTTAGTTATAGGTTACGGATACTGGTCAAGGTCACCCAAATATTAATTCAGTAACGTGTCACTGGGCCAGGTGAGCAGAGGTGCCAGCCAGGTGTTAATTAGTGGGTATGAACGGTCACTCCAGGTGTACAAAAAGAAGGGTTAAGACATTTTCACTTCTCTTCAGGGACCGAACCTTCTAAAATTCCTAATTGTTTTTTGTTGTTGCTTTTTTTTTTTATTTGAAGATTGGACACTTTATCGCTAACCTAACAAGACCTAATCCCCACAGATAACGTAAAGCTAGGTTAATGATTAGGTTAAATAAGCTGGGGAGTGTAATCTTCAGGTAGTTTTGAATGGAAATAAGATTAAAGAAGGAGGGGAGAAAAATAATTGAGAGAGAGAGAGAGAGAGAGAGATCACCTCAAAAATGCGATACACCTTTCGAGGTGAACCCAACTATATTGGCCAATACATCATGCATACACAACACACCTCCCCCTTCCCTCCCTCCTCTCACCTCTTCACCCTCCCCTCCCCACCACTACCTCCTCATCTTCGTGTCAATCTTGCTCAACCAGGAAGGAAATAAAAGATCTCTTGCCATCCTGCCATCAATCTCAACTCCATCTTGTGAATTCGTCTCAAGTGTGCCATCAATCAAAACTGTATTTCGTGAATGTTTCTCTCGGAATGATAAAAAGGTTTGCGTGAATTCCTCTTTCTTACCCCCCCCATTCCACCCTCCTTCTCTACCCCCCTCCCCCCCCTCCTCTAACTGGTATCGGAGGTGAACTGTTGAAAATTTATGGTGACTAAATTAAACCCAATATTTACTCTCCCAGAGACACTTTTCACCAGGAGCGGCTAAAATATAATAAATTTCCACGCCATTTACGTCTCCCTCTCTCTCAATATCAATCTGAATTTCATCTTTGGTAAGTCATCAGCAGCAGCAGAGAGAGAGAGAGAGAGAGAGAGAGAGAGAGAGAGAGAGAGAGATACGTTTCCTTGTATGCATGGGACTTAATCTCTGCTTGCCTATGAGAGAGACAGAGACAGAGACAGACAGACAGACAGACAGGAGCAGAAACCAATACCCTATCTCACGGTCAGAGTTGCGGACGTAGAAAATGAACCACACAAATGACACCATCACACATCACCATAAACAGTAATAACTCACTTAACCTCACCATTATATCACCATACGTAATGGCTCAGTGTTCAAACTCACTAATTAGGGGAGATAATCTAACAAGACCTACAGTAGTTCTTTTTAACATTAATTTGAATCTATAACAATCTACAGAATATCAACCATTAATACGACACTTACCCCTCGGGCCTAGGTCGTTGAGGTCATTAAATCATCGGTACGGCAGCTGGTGGAAGAGGTCACCAGCTGTTAGAGGCAAGGGTGCGGGAGGACTCACCGTAGACGTGTCTCAACATGTCTAAGGGAGAGTAAATATAAGAATGTAAACAAACCAATACCTTGAATGTTACATGGACACGTGGATAGTGACATTCATAACAAGAACATTTTAAGTAGTAGTAATAATAATAAAAGACTCCCTACTATGTATAAATTAATGTAAGTAATTAATTCGTATAATGTACTATATACCCTCGACCATCAGAGGGAGTAATTATAGAGACCCTGGGGGATAATTATACACCCAGATAATGTCAGTGTTGGTGATATATGCAATGGTGATAAATAAACTCTTTAATACGAGAAATGGTGAAGAATGTATGATGGTGCTTCATTCAGTCAGCTCTATGAATGTCAAACCTGAGTGAGTGAGTTGAGATATCTTTCTGCCACACTAACGCACCTTTATGTAAATCATCCTTAGTCTCTCCCCATTGAACTAGCACACACACACACACACACACACACTATCATCAGTTGCCCCGGATAAGGTACTACTCTACAACAGCCGTCAAGGTATTGCCTCATAGCTGTGGGTGTGACTCATCTGGTGACCTCCTTCCATCCTTATTATTTAAAAAAGTAATTTAGAAATGTCCAAGTAACCACACCTCCCAACCACACCCCATCTCCCTCCCCTCCCAACCACACCCCATCACCCTCCCAACCACACCCCATCTCCCTCCCCTCCCAACCACACCCCATCACCCTCCCAACCACAACCACACCCCATCTCCCTCCCCTCCCAACCACACCCCATCACCCTCCCAACCACACCCCATAACCCCTAAACCACAACCCCCCTCCCCCCTTGCCTTATGGTACACAGGATAGTCGAGAATTTGGTTTATATAAAAGTTTTGAGGTGGGAATTAATTTTTATGGCAATGAGAAATAATCTTTCACATTGAGAAATAATTCATAATGTTAATTATATTTTCTAGAAATAAAATTAACTTTATTGAAATGAGAATTAAATCTTTTTGAAACGAAAATTATATTTATTTTTAGAGAGAAAAATTAACGAAAAAAAATGAAACATGAAACACAGCTTAATTAATTATACGACTCTCGAGGTGACTTAATTGCCTCAGTAACGCAGGTGTGGGATTAAGTATATTGATATCGTCTCTGATCATAACTCCCTTGACCTGAATGTAACGAGAACTGGATAATTTTTTTGAAGGGGTATTGAGAAACATAATTTTTTTAACGTTTAAGTTACAATAATTAATGACATGAGTTAAATACACATAAAAAGTGGATCATTTAAAGTTTACCTCCCCCACCTTATTTCACCTGATGATTAAACATCTTAACGTTACCTGGGAGGTTAGGTTAGGTTAGGTTAAGATTCTCTGGTTTATATTATTTTATATTATATTATGTTATGTTACGCAAGTTAAGGTTAGGTTAGGTTAGGAGAAAAATTTTACACGAAAAAAAAAAACGAAGTAGAATTTCACTTTTTGATAAGAGCCTCGACCTGAGCTACAGAACTTCCCATCTTTGAATCTTATGAAGCGAGAATTGGTAGTCTTTGATGTGATGGTCAAAGACGTCACTGAAAGAGATGACATACAAGACCTGAAACTGAATTTAAGTTTTGTGAAGTGATATATTCTATTCAGTATTTTGTCGATCAGATCATTGAACAGATGTGTTTTAGTAAATACTGTATATTATAGTCAAGTAAATCTCGTTTTATATCGTTTTTTCTTTACGATATCGTTACTGAACTGATATGGCAAATATGGTTAAACTTTAATCTGAGTTTTGTAATGATATGTGCATTTTCCAGGTGTGCAGTGGTCGAGTGGATTCAGCGATCGTTTGCTATCCTAAGACTCACTGGTTTGATCCCGGGGGTACACCTAGTCGACCCAGCTGTAAATAAACACCGACTTATCACTTCGGTATATTTTCCTAATGATAAAACTAATGAACTGAAGTACCACGTAAAAAAAAAAGTAATTAACAAGATAGAAAATTAATTAAGATCCAAGGATAATGATACCACCTTACAATTAATTAAAGTATAATAGCAGGTAACCCAATGGTGACACCTGACCTGACAGAAGAAAAAAGACTACGAGAAATCTCAAGTGTTTATTCAAGGAGAACATTTTCTTAGGTTTTTTCCCCCGTCTTAGAAAAACTGTCACCTTAGCTATTTTTCTTTTTAATTAATTGAGGTATTTTGAAATCGTCTATAAGGTGGAGTAGGTAATGACTAAATGAGATAACCTACCTGGATATTAATTTTAAGGTGTCTCTCAAGTATGGAGGTGCCCAAGGGAGGGAAGAAGGGGGTGGAGATATTGAGAGATTTAATTAAAAGTATTTAAATCAATTAAGAGTTGTATCACGTATCACCAGTGTGAGTGTCTATTGATGGTACTCTTTGTTGGGTCTCTGTTAGGTATCTGTTATGTCTCTGTTGGGGAAGCCTGACTGTTGCGACTCTGTTGGGATTCTCTGTTTGGTCCCACCCCCCCCACCCCCACCTGCCTCCTTGCTTGCAGTATTTAAAGGTCTATTATGGCGGGGGTAACAGTGATGCTAATTGTGGTGCAGGTCACTTCATCTCCTGTTGCTTCACGCTGGTGCTCACTCGCTTCACTGCACCTCACACACTCATTACCTATCGTCACGCTTACCTGCTCTACCTGAGGAATTAAATCCTTGACTGGACCCTACAAAAACTATGTATGTCAAGTAATAATAATAATAATAATAATAATAATAATAATAATAATAATAATAATAATAATAATAAATAACAAATAAATAAATAAATATAACTAAAAAAAATATAAACCGTATTAAATTGCACACTCATGCATGGAAAATATTTCATGACACTTAAAAAGAAAATAAGAAACAAAGAGCGATATACTACGTGTTATACTTCACTTAGTATATGTTGGATTACGTAGTGTAAATATGAGGTAATAGTAAAAGTATCTAATAATAATAATAATAATAATAATAATAATAATAATAATAATAATAATAATATCTCTCCTGTCAATATCACACAAAACAGAAAAACACACAATAAATAATATCATTAAATTTCACACAGGTAAGAACTTGAGTATAAGACTGAGTTAAGAAATATAAATACGATAATCATGCATCAAGGATTATTTTTTTTTAAACAATCGCGAATGTAAGGCTAACTTTTACGAACGGGAGCATAGGAGTCTGGGGGAGTTTTTCCGAACAGTTGTATGTCGGGTATATTTCCTTTTTTTTCGAGCACGTAAAGGTAAATCAGCTTTTTTTTCCCGAATATCCTTCCTGTTCGATTATTTTATTTTTTTTTTAGTTTCGTAAATCTGGAGAGAGGAATTTTCGGATTATTGATAATATATGTATGAAATATATAATTTGTATTTTTCGAACAGGTGAAGGTAATGTATAATGTATTTTCCGAATAGGTAATGTATGATGTATGGAATATATTTGACACAGGTAAACACAGTGTATATTTTCCGAACAGATGAAAATTACCTTTTTTTCGATCAAATAAAATCACAACACATTACGAAGAGACTAAAATTATATATTTCTCAAAGAGGTTGACTTAAAGAGGTATTACTCTGAGGAAGAAGAGAGGAGGAGGAGGAGGAGGAGGAGGAGGAGGAGGAGGCAGTGAAAGTGGGACAAGAGGAGGGCGAGAATGCAAGACCCTCTGATAGTCCAAACAGAGATGTTGTATATTTCACTGAACCAAATGAGAAGCCAGAGACCAATAAAAGCTCTCCTCTTCCTCCTCATTCTTCTCCTCTCCTCCTCCTACTCTCCCTCTTCCACCTTCTTCTTCTCCTCCTCTTCCTCCTTCTTTGGGTGATGGGAGGTAGTAGTGGTGCATTGGTTAAGGAAAAATGTGGTAGTAATAGAGGTGGTCATGGTGGTGGTAGTGGTAGTGGTGGTAGTAGTAGTGATGGTTGTGGTGATGGTAATGGTGGTGAGGCGGTACAGTGATAAATAGTGATGATCCGACACACTTCAGTTGACAAGGTGTTGCAAGCTGTTGTTTGTGTGAGTGTGTTCTTGTACAAACTTTGGGTGATTATTTGGTTTGTGGGATTGTAGGCTGGTGAATGTGGTTATTTTGTGTGTGTATGTGTGTGTGTGTGTGTGTGTGTGTGTGTGTGTGTGTGTGTGCTTGTCGAAGTGCTCCCCTAAGAACACTATATCACACACAAACATACACACACACAGCCACGGGAAACTGCTACACACAGGGCCAGTTTATGCTAATACAACTTCACCTGAATGAAAGCGAGAGCCCCCCCCCCCACACACACACACCTCATAAGACCACCAGCTGTTCCTCGCCAACACACACTCACTTTTCAAGCACTTCTACACCCTCCTCACTACCTGGGTCTTGCTAACACGAAGAAAAACTGGTACCTAAGAATCGCCAAGGAAGTGGAAAGGACACGAATAACTGACTCGAGTTAGTGAAGCTGAGGAATGAGATCAAATTCCTCAGAAACCTTGACCCGAGGAAGTGAGGGAGGTAGATAGGTAGGTAGGTAAGGGGGCGAGGGAGGTGAGGCAGGGCGGGAGGTAGGTAAAAGCCGTCCCCCCCCCTTCCCTCCTTCCTCCCACAACAGCAGGTCACAGCCGCCCTGTGTATGTGTGTGTTTGAGAGTGTGTGTGTGTGTGCGTCCGATCTGCGCTGCTTCAATATTGCGACATTCAGCACAAGACCTCAGTGTACCTCTCATGAAGAAGGAAAATTTAGCGGGTAAAGGTAAAAGAAGTTTCCCAGTTTGTTGTCTTTACGTTGATATGAAAGTGTAGGTAACAGGGAAAGTGTGTTGTAGAGGCATGGGTGTGTATAGTGGTGGCGAGGTGGCCCACATATGGTGCGTACCCTTGGCCTGTGCGTCACTGAGTCTTGATACTGGAGTGACCAGGTATGCGTACACTACAATGGTCGGTGGCCCGTGTCAAGGGTGAGGCAGTGACAGCTATAGGGTGAAGCAGGGTGAGTTATCCAGTTGATATATATATGTATGTGTGTGTGTGTGTGTGTGTGTGTGTGTGTATCCAGGTCTTTAGCCAGGAAACCAATTTAAAGTCTGACGATGAGATTGACTTATAAAACACTTTCTACTCTTTTGATCTAAGTAATACCGAGGCACTCACTCCCTCCCTCCCCTCCTTCCCACCCACCTACTGTGTCAGCTGTGGCGTCATCACTACAAAAGGTGGGCAATAATATCAGTGTAAAATGAGACGATCTTTATATATCAACAACAAAAATAAGGTCAATATTTTCACCCTAAAGTCAAGTGTGTCTCGTAACCTATACTTTCCTGGATGAGAAAAATGCCGTCTGACTACTTAAGTATCTCTAAATATGGTGAAAAGACGATTATGTTTTTGTTTTCTGAAATTGGTGTCAACTGATCATTTTTGGGATAGTTAGTCCTATATTATGTTCCGTTTTTGGTGATGGTGGTGGTCAGGTTCAGACATAAGCACTGTTGCATGTTCATCACACGCTAAAACATACCACGAACTCATTTTTTTTCCATATCGTCCACAAGTACTCATAGACTGTACAGCAAATAGACTGGAAACACTATATCCTTCAACGTTAATGAGTAAACAGCTCATTTTAGCAGGTTTATTTAACTTCCGGATGTATAATAATAATAATAATAACAACAACTTTTCCCTATTAAAATTCTTCTTGTACAGTCCAAAGCCAAAACCACAAACTACCAATTTTCGACTTCCTCACAAAACAAACACGAACTCAGCGGCGGCCATATTAATGACGTCATCGATTGGTAAACAAAGCCCTCCGCGGGCCCGGCGAAAACGCTTAATAATAATAATAATAATAATAATAATAATAATAATAATAATAATAAGAATAATAATTATAATAATTAACGGTTTATTGAAAGAGCATAGCAGCCAGAAGGCTGAAAATATACAGTTGCATAATTGGGGAATGGGTATCCGTTTACAAATAATATACATAATAACTAGGTGGGGAGAAGCTCAAACTACAGGGCATTTCAACATAGTGACAGTGCAAAAAGTAGTATTTACTGGGAGTGAATACACTGGTTTATTACAAGTTATTGATAATTTGTACAATGGTTGGGACTGGGCTGCTGTTATAGCGATCGGTTCGTGCTCGTATGGGCTGGATGCGGTTGTGGTGACGAACAGCAATTCTCGGGCTAGGGATCTCAGATGGTAGTAGGAGCCGGTGTCGAGGATGGTGCAGAAGCTTCTTCCCAAATTTACAGATGAGGTCGTGGTGATGGTCAGTGAGAGTCGAAAGGGTCAGTGTGTTGAGCGCTTCTTGATATGTGGAGTAGGAAGGGGAGAGAATAATCTTGCATGCCCTCTTTTACACTTTTTCTAGGTGTTTACGTTGTGTGGCATTTAGGGAGGAAGACTAGGTAGGGGAGGCATAGGTGAGCTTGGGAAGTATGAATGTTGAGTAAACATTGAGGAGCTCGGGTACAGGAACTCTGAGGGACTTGAGTCGGCGGAGGAGGTGGAGACGGAAACTGGAGGATTTGGCAACTTCACGTGTGGTTTCCAATTTAGTTTGTTGTCTATGGTGACGCCAAGGAACTTGGTGGAATCTACAACATGGAGTGTGTTGGGACCTAAATTAATGGAAGGGGGTGGGACAACGTCGGAGGAGAGGTTGATGTGCATAACCATGGTCTTGGTATGGTTGATGGTGACGTGGTTGTTGGTGGCCCAGTGTTGGAGACTGTTCAATAAATCCTGAAGGGAGCGACCAAAGTATACGAGTATTTACCTTTACTTAGGTACCAGAGGCTTCAGTATAATGGCATTATGTTGATCTTATGAGCTTATATACGACATTCATTCTTAACCACCTTCTCTTCCTCCATCTTTATTACCTCCTCCTCTTTATTCCGCCTTACCTACTCCTAAATGTGATAATACTGTATCTCTTTTACCTGTTAGTTTCTGTATTTCTTCATATCTTTATCTGCTGTTTTCATCCTATTATTGATGTGTTTATTCTCTCCTTTATTCACATTTGTCAATTGTACTTGTTACGTTTTTATTTTCGTTTTCTAACCCTACTTTGTCTTATTTTTTTATTTGTATTTTTTCCCCCAGTATACGCACCTACGTCTCACACACTTGCGCATCTCCGCCTCACACACCTGCGCATCTCCGCCTTACACACCTGCGCAACTTCCACCCCACACACCTGTACACCTCCACCTCGCACACCTATACACCTCTGCCTCACACACCTGCGCACCTCTGCCTCACACACCTCCGCCCCACACACCTGGGCACCTCCGCCTCACACACCTGAACACTTTGTATCATCCCAGATCTACAGGTGACTGACTATCTGAGCTCCTGGTGGAGAAGTCAGAGAGAGAGAGAGAGAGAGAGAGAGAGAGAGAGAGAGAGAGAGAATTTTAAAGACGTGGCATAAATATAAAATAAAGAAAACGAGGTACTGGGATGGTGAAAGAAAATTGAGCTCAGTTTTACAGACAGTTCAAAGGCACTGAATAATTGGTGAATAAAGATAAATGAATACTAACGTGCATTCTTGAAATCATTGTCACCTCACCTCCTTCCCATCACCCCCCCCCCTTCCCTCTCACCCCATATCCTCTTTCTTCTACCTCCTCTCCCTCAAAACTCCTTTCCCCCTTTTAACTTCATGTCCGCCCCCTCACCATTTCTACGACCCCTTCCCAAACATTCTCCCACACCTCCCCCTTCCCTTCATTACCCCCTTCTCTAACCCTCCACCACCGCACCCTTTCTTCACCCTCCCTTCACCCTTTCTCTACGCCTCACCCCTTCTCTACCCTTCCCCACAACACCTCCCCCTTCCTCTCATCCTCTGTACACCGTAAATATTTAAGACCCACGACAGAAGCCATAATTACTTACGCCACAAACCTACTGACAGCTTGTCCGTTCTCATCACTAACCACGGACGAGGTAATTATGTCCGTGAATATTATCGGCCCATTGCTGTCAAGTCCATTGGTTAAAAATATTCGATGACCTTAACAGAAATACACAAAAATATTCACCATGTGTCATATTGTGTGAGAAGTGTTCGTTTGTGCGTGTGTCATTCTACTAAGATGTGTGTGGGTGTGTGTGGGGGTGTGTGTGGGGGTGTGTGTATTTAAGCGTACGTATGTTTGTCTGTGTGAGAGAAAGAGTAAATTCATACATGTGCTTACGTCTGTGTGTACTTGTGTGTATGTGCTGTGTGTGTACTTGCGTGTATGTGCTCTGTGTGCGTGTGTGTTTGTGTGTGTGTGTTTTAACAAGATTCCCTTAGATTGAGTGAAGGGATATGCTGTAGTCATGTGCGTATACCTTGTGATTATTTGTATCTGTGTCTGTCTGTCTGTTTGTCTGTCTTAGTCTTGCTTTGTTTACCAGTCTTTTTCCCTCTCTCTTTTCCTCAAGGTCACACACACACGCGCACACACACACACACTAGGATACACCCTACTTTCTCCTCTTCCTCCATTATTTGCCATCAGTGTTCTCTCTCTCTCTCTCTCTCTCTTTCTACCCATACTATTATTATTATTATGTACTTTCCAATTCCTATTCTACCATTTTTTTATGTCTACGTTTACTACCATATAAATACTTTCCTCATTATCTACTTTCTAATCACAATAACTTCCGAATCTACTTTCTAATTATTGTATTGTCTACCTGTGTCTCCCATTCATCTTTTCTGACTATCACTTTATTACAAACTTTCTAATTATCCACCATTCCTCTTTTCACTCCTTATTCGTCATCAAAATACTCTGTAAGTCTTACGTCAACAGAGACTTTCTAATCAATTCTTTCTTTCTCATCTTCGTGTACTAGAAAATCTCTCTCTCTCTCTCTCTTTTTTCTTCTAATTCCTATGTTTCTTTCTCTATCGACGTCATTCTCACTCTTCCTATCGTTCTATCTCTCATCAACACTGGGAGGGAGGGAGGAGGGGAGGAGACGGGATGGGAGAAGAGGTGAGGATGATGGAAAGGAAGATAAGAGAGGAAAAGAAAAGAAGAAGCAAATAGGAAGGAAAAGGAAGGAGGGGGGGAGAAGTAAAATAAGTAAATACAGTGTAGTGTTTCCATTCTGTACAGGGAAAGATGACGTCACAACTCCTGACCCCAATAAGTGTGGCTGTTGGAGCATCACACACACACACACCCCGTCTCAGTACACCCCATCACAGCCTCCACCGAACACGTAGGTCAGTCCCTTAGGAGCTCTAACTTTAAAATTCTCCCTCTATAACAAACTATAACTCGGACGGTAACTTTATGTCGTCGCCTCAATAAATCGGGGAGACACAGCAACAGTTCCTCCCCAGCTGCTCACCTCCCCGGAGAAGCTACACCGCTCAAACATTTATTACAGCAAATGACAAGAACCAACGATAAATTCTTACCTAACCTAAGCTAACTTTACCTAACCTAACTTAACACTATCCAAACTTAACCTAACCTAGCATAACTTAGCCTAGAGACAAAGGATCGTTACTTAGTTTATAGATTACATGTTCGTCTTGTCAGTTGTAAGTGTTGTAGCGTGGCAGCCTCTCTATGGTGGGCCTTAGGTAGGTAGGTAATGTAACCACTGCCAGAAACACTCAGTCTTGCATCACTACGTCCATATCTCCGACAGTACTGACCTTGGGCCCCGTGAGTACCGCGCCCTGCCCTGCCCTCCCCTCCCCGACCCGCGTTCCAGGCTTTTTCCAGGTGAGCAATGTGGACCATCTATGTTGGCCCTCCCTCCCCGTTCATACTTGTTACCATCTCCCCCTCCTTACCTACCACTACCTCCCCTTCTTTACCTATCACTACCTCCCCTTCTTTACCTACCACCACTTCCCCTTCTTTACCTACCACCACCACCACCACTCGTCTTGTCAATACCTGCTGCTATATATAGTCAATAGCTCTCGTGCCTCACGTAGCCAGAGCGGTCAAGGTGAACCTGCGTGGTTCCTCCCTCCTTCCATGTCACGTTGGTGTGTGTGTGTGTGTCAGATCAACCCCCATATACATTACTGATAAGGGGCACCTGTACACTAGACTCTAATTCACAGGTCGGATATGGGCCACTGTACACTCTATGGTCTTTATTACCACCCAGCGCTCGCAATATGGACTCTCTTTCCCTCCCTCTGCCTCTCATTTCTTTCCTCTTTCTCCCTCAGTCTTTCCATCGTAACTATTTCTCTCTTCCTACCCGTTTGCCTTCATACTCTTTCTTTTCTCCCTCAGTCCTTCCTTCCCTCCCTTCTAACCCATTTCCCTACTTACTCCCGTCTATCACCTCCCTTCCTCAGTCCTACCCTCCCTAAACCCCTTCCTATGCCTCAGGCTCTAACCTTTCCACTCCATCTCTTCCTCCCTTTTCCCTTCCTACATCCTTCTCCCTTCCTCTCTCTCTCTCTCTCTCTCTCTCCACCCTTTCAATGACCACCGATCAGCAAGTCTCTAACGTCATTTGCATCACCACTGAGTTCTGATGATGATGACATTTACTACATCACTTCCACGTCTGTTTCAATTCACGCGGTCTACGTGTTACTCCACCACTGACCTTCCAAACACACACACACACACACACACACACACATGGTTGTTTATCTTTTTCACTTACAATAACAATATAAACAGTGTAAGTGTGTTTTGTTTATTTGTTATTTTACCTACTATAACACATCAGCTACATTACACAATAAACACATCAACAGAGGTATTGAACAGGTGTGCTCGTGTCAACTCGTCCCATCGTGGCCATGGACTGAAGGCTCTGTGTGTGTGTGTGTTTATCAAGGTGAATTATGTCTTATTTACTTATCAAACACGAATACGTTTCCTTGTTTTCATTGGAGTTACTCTCTGCCTGCTTGTCTGAGAGAGAGAGAGAGAGAGAGAGAGAGAGAGAGAGAGAGAGAGAGAACACCGCATTGCTATGATACAATGTGTTTATAAAATCCCTTGATGTTCGTGTTTACAGTTCCTCGAGTCCTTCAGACACGTAACTGTACTCTTAGACGTGTTGGCTCACACTTGCAGGTAAGAATTATAAAACACTTCTCTTGGTCGCCCTTCCTCTGTTATTTGTTATTCCACCTGCAAGTCATAATCACAACACACCTGGATAACAGTAGATGTGAAGACGATAAACACACACACACACACACATACACACACACACACACACATACACACACACACACACACACACACACACACTGATGTTCTGGATGAGTTACTTCCACACAGAGATTGATAAAACATGAGTATCAAGGGACTTTATTAAGCACCCTATAGATAACAACAAAATAGCTCAGGTAACATGTTTAATTGTTGTTATTTATTTATTTATTAATTGAGTTGTTTCATGTGACTTTAGGTAAATAATCAATCCAGGAAGTGCAAGAGAGTGTTGAGGAAATCTGTAGCAGTTTAAGATGAAGTCCTTCCCCCGTGTCCCTTTCCTCACACCCCCTCCTTCCCTTTCCTCACACCCCTCCTTCCTTTCTCCACCCCCTCCTCTCTTTCCTCACACCTTCCCTTCCCCTCCCTTTCCTCACACCTCCTTCCCCTCCCTTTCCTCACACCTCCCCTTCCCCTTCCTTTCCTCCACCTCCCCTTCCCTCCTTTCTCCACACCCCTTCCCTTCCTTTCCTCCACCTCCCCTTCTCCTCCTTTCCTCCACTACTACCGTATCTCACATTGTGCTGTATCCACTCACTTAACCCCGACAATGACACATATCACTTTTCCCCGCAACATCACGTGAAAAATAGGCACCTTAGCTTTTTCTACTTGCTAACCTAATCTAAGCTAATCATCAGGTGAAATAAGTATTACTAGGAATATTTTTAGGGTATGTGTGTTTGTGTGTGTAAAAAATATACATATAAATTTACATATTTTTCGTATTCGTGTGTGTGTGTGTGTTTAATTATCCTTTTATAAAACTCAAAACAAACCTAAGAATACTTGTTTTGTTTGTCTTTCTTCCCCAAATACTGAAGAAAACGGAGTGTCCACGACGGCAGAAAATGATTTTGGGGCGCTCAACTAACCCGTCCACGCACCAATCATCGTCATCCTTTAAAACAACAAAACTTCAACAACCAATTATTTTTTTATATGACTCTTCACTACGCTTCTTCCTCCTCCTCCTGTTCCATCTTGCCCCCCACCCTCTTCCTTCTTGTCCTTCCCCCTTCCTCTTCTTTATCCCCTTACCCCTAACCCACACGATTTCCTGACAACATTTCAACACATTCTCGAACTGGAATCACACACATTGCTTTCTAGGGTTGTTTGTCCTAGTCTGGTTAATTTCTGGACTCTGCAGGATACAATCGAGGCATGTGTGTGTGTGTGTGTGTGTGTAATAATAATAAAATAATAATAATAAACGGTTTATTAATAGAGTTGCAGCCGGTGGCTGAAAATACACAGACTTACATTTGATTTAGACTTAATGATATAATATGCATTGAATACATTTACAGGGCTGTACAGTACATAAATCAGGAGTTGTTTATTATTTTAACAATAGATGGGATGGTGCTGTTCTTATATCTATCGGTGCGGGCTCTTATGGGCTGAATTTTGTTGTAGTGGCGGACTGAGCGAGTTGGGTGGGGGGCTGCAGGTGGCAGGATGGCGATGGCGAGGGTGGTGCAGTAGTCCACGCCAAACCTTTCCAGTGCTTGGTGGTGGAAGTCACTGAGGGATGGCATTTCCAGGGTGGAGAGAGTGTTGGTGTAGCCGGTGTGTGTGTGTGTGTGTGTGTGTGTATCCGCTCGTGGATAAGAGAGAGAGAGAGAGAGAGAGAGATCATCACATTCAACCTCTCCCTCCCCCTCCCCCCTTACACACATATGACCTACCCTTCCACCTCATCTCTCCTCCCCACCACCATCAACCTGTACGCTATAACTTTCACCCACCACTATACTCCTCCAACACCGTGATGATGCTTGTGCCTTGACCACCAAAACCACCACCATCACCCCCCTCCCCCACATTCCAAACCTGATGAGCTTTACACTTGACCTCCAAAAAACCCTCTCTAAATACACCAACTGAACCATCAAAACCTCAAAATCGAACCTCTATGAGTGACCTACTACGTATTAAACAAGTATTAAACATGATGGTAAGACTAATAGGGATATGTTTTCCTCTGATGATAGTATATGTCAGTTTTTGTTCCACCAATGAGAACTTTGGAAAATGTAAAGGACTGGAAAGATTACGAGGGCACTGGGGCCGTTTGAAAAGTTAAGTATGATCATGATACAATAGAATGTAAAGTTAAACAAGCTTAAATTCTAATAATATATAAACTAAAAAAAGCTTAAATTCTAATAATAAACTAAAAAAGCTTAAATTCTAATAGTAAATAAACAAAAAAGCTTAAATTTTAATAGTAAATAAACTAAAAAAGCTTAAATTCTAATAATAAATAAACTAAAAAAGCTTAAATTTTAATAGTAAATAAACTAAAAAAGCTTAAATTCTAAAATTAAATAAACTAAAAAATCTTAAACTCTAATTAATAAAAAAAATAATTCTAATAACATATAAACAAAAAGGTTTAAATGCTGACTTAAATCCTCATCAAATCCTTACTTTTTGTGGTCAGATTTTGAAACTAATACGAATACAAAATTGAAAAAGGTATAACTTCTAATAAAAATACACTAAAATTAAATATTGTCAAAAGTATATAAAGAATAAACATAAGAAATGAATGTTAATATAAAAGATAATATATTTTTTAATGAACTTCAGGGATAAATTAATTAAAGGTGGATGACCAGGTGTTGTGAGGGAGTCAGTAGACCAACACATCACAGCACATCCCAGCACAACACAGTACACCACAACACACCACATCCCAACACGATACACAGCACATCCCAACACGATACACAGCACATCCCAACACGATACACAGCACATCCCAACACGATACACAGCACATCCCAACACGATATACAGCACATCCCAACACGATACACAGCACATCCCAACACAACACAGCACATCCCAACACAATACAGCACATCCCAACACAACACAGCACACAACAGAAATCAATTGGTGGGCCTGAGAAAGTTAACCTTTGTCACACTCCTCCTTCACCGCTTCACTGACGTTTCAACCCTAAATGTTTTCCCACAATTGGAGATGAAACGACGCCTCTGATTGGCTCACCAAACGACACAACGAAGATTCATCAATGGTTGGTACTTTGATCCCCCCCCCCTTCCCCCACTGGAGATGTAAGGACATTTCTGATTGGCTCAGTTAAGTTACAACATAAAAGAAGGATTCTCATTGGTTCACATACGTCGATTTTCCCCCCACTGGAGATGTCAGGACTCCTCTGATTGGTTCACTTAACTATGAAATAATGATGGATTCACAAAGATTAGTATGGCAATATTTGTTTTCTTTATTATGGAATTAAATTTATATTTATCTAAGATATTTTGTTATCTCACTGTTAGCACTAAAACACACCTGTCATCTCTCACCATTACCACTAAAACACACCTGTTATCTCTCACCATTACCACTAAAACACACCTGTCATCTCTCACCATTACCACTAAAACACACCTGTTATCTCTCACCATTACCACTAGAACACACCTGTCATCTCTCACCATTACCACTAAAACACACCTGTTATCTCTCACCATTACCACTAAAACACACCTGTTATCTCTCACCATTACCACTAAAACACACCTGTTATCTCTCACCATTGCCACTAAAACACACCTGTTATCTCTCACCATCAGTTAAAAAAATAGAAAAAATAACAACGGAGACAGTCTGAGTCTCAGGACCTAGAGAGAGTTAACCTTTAAGGTGACACTAGAAGAGAAATTTTTAATCAGCATCTCTGAGGAATGTTGATGGACAAGTCTTTCTGGGGAACTGTATTTAACTCAAGATATTTCATAGGTAAAAAAAAAAATAGCAAAACTAAAAATATATAAACGGTGATGTAACATTGTGGGTGGGTTTGAGATTTCTCTTGTTTAAGCAGAAATTGTCCACTGATGAAGATTTTTTTTTCTATTTATATTTATTTTATTATTTTTTTTTTGGGGGAGGGGTCATAATTAAGCTAGTTAGGTTGGTTAAGTTAGAATCAACAGCAGACTAAGAAATTTATCGTGTTTGTGTCCTTCTCCCTTAACTTGAGTCCACCATTGATTAATACACAGTTTCTGGGTCCTGGTAATTACTGACCCCCCCTCCCCCCATGGACTATATACTGGACACCCGCTGCTTGTGTGGGTCACGCTAAATGTAAATAAACACTCTTGACCTTGACCCTGCTATACATGACCTCAATGACCTACTGTAATTCTCATCTACGTGACCCTTAGCAACAATCTAATAACACGTCGTTTGTTTTCGTTCATGGTTGTTATTCTTGTTATGGTTGTTATCGTTCATGGTTGTTATTCTTGTTATGGTTGTTAGTCTGTAATTAGGTTAATCTTTATTGTAATTTAGCTGCCGTTATTTTGTTTATATATACATTCTTGTTGATATACAGTAGATTTTACTTATATAAATGTGTGAAAAGAAGAGGAGGACGAGTAGTAGTAGTCGTAGTAGTCGTAGTAGTAGTAGTAGTCATAAGAGGGGAAGGAGCAGGAGGTGGAGGAACAAGAGGTGGAGGAGGAGAATGTGTGTGTGTGTGTGTGCGTGTGTGTGTATTACCTCCGTGACGAGAGAGAAGGGAAATCAAATTTTATTATAATGATTTTATCCTTGTCATATTTTATAAAACACACACACACACACACACACACACACACACACACACACACACACACACACACTCTATCACCAGAATCTATACTTGTTATATCTTACGAGAGAGAGAGAGAGAGAGTCAAGGTCCCTACTTCTTTCCTCCCTGGATGGCAGATGTGGCCAGTATACAACGCCAATAAAAGGATCTAAAAGGGGTATAAATACACACCTCTCTCTCTCTCTCTCTCTCTCTCTCTTCCATTTTCTCTCACTTTATCTCTCAATTACCTTAATTACAAAATCACTTCCAAAATGACACACACATAAGGTACGTACAGATTAAGACACCAACAGAGGTAAAATATTGTGTGTGATCTGAAGGTGGTAAAACGTAAGAGACTTTTCGACGAGTCACCCCTTCAAATACTACGCCTTCTCGTCAACTCCTCCCTCCTCCCTTTCCCTTCCCTCCTCCCTTTCCCTTCCTTACCTCCCTTTCCTCCTCTCTTCTTACCTTCCTGCCCTTCCCTCCCCTCATAATTCCAACGAAGCGAATGACACCATACCAGGAGTATAGAGAGGGGTGGGAGGGGTAGTAGGAGGAGGAGAAGGAGGGGAAAGAATAAACTGTTCCCCACAAAGCTAACACCGCCATAAGGTTAATCTCCAGGAAGAGTAAACATAGGAATAAAGAGGTTATTAACAGTTGTGGGTTACGTCTATCTTGTCTCCTCCACTCCTTCTCCTCTCTTCCTCCTCCTCCTCCTCCCTTCCCTTCCCCTCCCTCGTGACGGTTTAATTACTTTTGACGACTTCCTCTACCTGTGTCGGTTCACCTTGAGACACACCTGTGATATGGGTGGTGAGAGTGAGGGAGTTCCGACACCCACGACTCAACCCTCGCCGCCTTGATCTATCATGGCCTCTCCCGGATCACATGAAGAGTAGACACCCCAGCTTATTTCACCTTAAGATCAACTACTCTAACGCTAACCTAACCTACTCTAACCCTAACCTAACCTAACCCTAACCTAACCTAACCTAACCCTAACCTAACCTAAACCTAACCCTAACCTAACACAACAGATGTCTCTATGTTACCAATACGAGGAAGTTGTATCTCATTTGTGTATTCACCAACATGAAATACAAGCATAAAGACCTTAGTTGTTAGTGTTAAATAATACATTACAGTAATTTGAGTGTGTTATGCTTAAAGGCTCTTGTTGTTGATGCTTGTTGATTATATTAGAGGAACATGTATGTTTAATTAATTTTGGTAGGTTATTACTGTTGTCCTTCACCATATGAATAATAATAATAATAATAATAAAACTGGATATGATAATAATGATCATTACAAAAGCAATAAAAATAATAATAATAATAAAAACAATAATAATAATAGCAATAATAATAACAACAACAACGACAATACTACTACAATTACTACTAATGTACTACTACTACTACTACTAAGAATAATAATAATAATTCCTTCACTGGGACGAAGCTATCAAACTCTTAAGGGACATTAGCCTCGAGAGATATTTCCCAATTATCGGTAAATTTGGTAGGAACTAAACGTGAACGGTGCCTCTGAGTCTCATATTGGTTCCAGATATTTAATGAAACCACAGTAAATTGAATGTAATATTTTGTGGGGAGAAAGAGTTATGGTCTCTCTCTCTCTCTGACTAAATTCCACAGCATGACAAATTGAGGTTAGTTATTTTAGGGTCTGTGAATCCCTGAAATGATTTTATATGCATCGGATATCCGGTCTATATACTGAACTAACTAATGGTAATTATTCCCCGCACCATCGATAAAGTATATAGAGAGACGGTGCTGATCTGTCTGTAATGCTTATTCGTTTTGAGTGTTTTCTGGAGTCAAGTAGGTGTGTGTGTGTGTGTGTGTGTGTGTGTGTGTGTGTGTGTGTTCCCTAGACATTAATAGGATTTCTATGTATGTTTGTATGTATGTATGTTTGTATGTATGTATGTATGAATGTTTGTATAGGAAACATCATATCAACGTCTCCTATACGTACACATATAATATACACTACTACCATCTGTACATAAGCATAAACACACTATTCACATGATCTGTATAAAACACAAGCCCAAGAAAAACAAAACACTATCGTATCACATTTGAACCCCAGAAACGAACCCCCCAAAACGAATCCCGAACCCAAGAAACAAACCGCGAACCTCAAACGAACCGCGAACCCCAGAAACGAACCCCCAAAATACAATTGAACCTTAACAAGAATGTGGGACAAGACGAGATACCAAATAGACCAGAGTTGCAATATTTAGTGAATTCCAACCACACCTGACACAGTTAAATAAGACGACTCTGAACGCGGCTTCGGTTTGTTGATATAGTGGAGTACTGTTATAGAGGCGTGTGTGTTTACGAAGACCAGTTCTGCGTGATGATATTAATTAAATTATTTAGTGTGTAGAACTTCAGTATTATAAGTGATTTTTAAGTGGTTTATTTGTGGGGTTGATAAGTATACAGTTTTATTACTTAAGATATAGTATTGAATGTTAAGTGATTGAAATATATCCCCCGTAACCGTAAAAGAAGATATTGGTTACTTAAAAGAAAATCCCTAAGAGGATATAAATCAAAAGTATAAACCAAATAAAAAAAAAATCCCCCTAAAACATTGATTTTTTTCCCCAAAACACGGATTATATGACTAAAATCCCCCACCAAAAATGACTCAGCTTATATGATTGAAAAACAAAAAATTTCCCCCAAAGATTTAAGTTACATGACTGAAAAAATCCCTCAAAAGATTTTTATTGGTAAAAAAAAAATAATGAATTGATCGAATACAACAGGAAATACAGTGGTGGCTATAGTTGGGATGACATTTACCCTTTAACTTTCACTGTCTCGTTCTGATAATTACGTCACGTCCATACCAGCGGTAGTGATATTGGGTGTGGTGGTGGCTTGTCAATCTGCTCTCTGTCATTCCCTTCTCTGCTGTCTGTCATTCCATTCTCTGCTGTCTGTCATTCCCTTCTCTGCTGTCTGTCATTCCCTGTCTACTGCTTGCCATTCCCTTATCTGCTGTCTGTCATTCCCTGTTCCACGTTCCTCCTGTTCAAGGCACCAAATTCCTCGTGCCTTCTCCCCGTGTTTCCCCTTCAGCCTGTGTGTGTGAGTCCCTGTGTGTTTGTGTCTATGTTACTGCGTCTCTGCGTCTCTGTCTGTGTTCCTATGCCTCTGTGTCTATGTCTGTGTCACCGTGTCTGTTTGTCTCTGTGTCGACAACCAGCTCGGCCGGGAAGAAGAGAGAGACCCTCCATTATTCAGTGGAACCCATCCACACTGGAGACTCCCCGCCGCACTAGCTAATATCTGATAGCTCCTGGTGACAGCCTCGCTACACTGAGCCACACTGGTTTATATCTGACAGCTCCTGGTGACAGCCTCGCTACACTGAGCCACACTGGTTTATGTCTGACAGCTCCTGATGACAGCCTCACTACACTGAGTCACACTGGTTTATATGTGACAGCTCCTGATGACAGTCTCGCTACACTAAGCCGCACTGGTTTATGTCTGATAGCTCCTGGTGACAGCCTCGCTACACGGAGCCACACTGGTTTATGTCTGACAGCTCCTGATGACAGCCTCACTACACGGAGCCACACTGGTTTATGTCTGACAGCTCCTGATGACAGCCTCACTACACTGAGCCACACTGGTTTATGTCTGACAGCTCCTGATGACAGCCTCACTACACTGAGCCACACTGGTTTATGTCTGACAGCTCCTGATGACAACCTCGCTACACTGAGCCGCACTGGTTTATGTCTGACAGCTCCTGATGACAGCCTCACTACACTGAATCCCAGTAGTTTAAATCTGACAGTCTTCGGTAGACTTATATCTAAACCAAGTCATTTTAGTTTGACAGCGCCGTTAGACTTCTAGGTACACCGCCAAATTAGTTTAACAGCCTAGGTCTATATAACCTAACCACCTCATCCCGTCCTCTGTAACCTAACCTAACCTTAACACCCCCACCTCCCCCATCCTCAGTAACCTATCCTGTCTATCTAAAACACCCACATACAGGCTTAAACATCTCTCCCTAACAATTCAATACACTCGCCACTACATCTTCAATCTACCTGTAATATACATATCCTCCAAAAGGAAATGAAATGTAATAATGTGTTTTAGGCAGAAGAATTTTGATAAAAAGTGGAAGATGAATGACCACTGATTCTTTTATCCTTTTGGCAAATTGATGACTATACTAACACGTGAAGATTATGTAACACAGTTATATTTTATGACCACGATATAAAATAAATAGGAATGGGAGTAAAGTATCTAAATATATCGGTAAAATAGCCAAGACTGACAAATAGCTAGGAGCCTCAATAGATATCTAATTATTCCTATTGAGTATAGCTATCAGAAATAGCCCTTGTGGTGCTATGGTAACGCTCCTGGTTACATACAGTGTCAACAGTAAGCTAATACCTCAGATTCAACTCAGGTAACAGAGACGGTGGTGGTTGGGCGAGGCAGTTACAGGTGCTCGAACTGGTCAAGCACACCTGGCGCTAACACGATTACCTGAGTCTAACACTGTACTGTCTCTCTGTGGTGGGTATGTGTGATGCCTGTACGTGGGTGCAGTATACGTGGGTACATTTATAACACACACAAACACACACACACGGAGAGAGAGAGAGAGAGAGAGAGAGAGAGAGAGAGAGAGAGAGAGAGAGAGAGAGAGAGAGAGAGAGAAACAAGACATACAGACACACATCAAGAGACAAAGAAAGAGAAAGGTTTGGTGGTTGACACTGAACTCTGAACTTCATTTAGCTTACACATTCCCTCCACTCCCTCCTTCCCTCCACTCCCTCCACTCCCTCCACTCCACTGCCTCACCATGACCACCGTAGCATTACTTCATTTTTTGTTTTATTATTTACAACCGTCCGCAGAAATTCTAACAGCGTATGCAAATTACTACTTTTGTTTGTTGCCGAGTCAGGGACCTGGTGACTTCTCTTCCTGGACTGAGAGAGAGAGAGAGAGAGAGAGAGAGAGAGGACACATTTACTCTTAATATATCTAATCCTTTTTATTCTATAGCAAAATATAAGTAATGAGAATCGAATCGTGCTGAGACAGGCAATAAAACCACCATGAACTGATTCGCCACAGTTTATCTATCTATCTATCTATTTATCTATCTATCTATCTATCTATCTATTATATTTGTGTTTATTAGGTTCCGCTACGATACCGAAACGTCAAAACACACGTATTAAACATAAACGATACGTGATCTGTAGTTTCCTTTACTACCCTGAAGGTCAAGATGCCTTAGAGGTTAAGAAGGACTGGATTCTGGTATATATGTATATCCCTAAAATTCACACAGACAGACACAGACAGAATGATAAAGACAGACAGACAGACATACAGTCCAAGAGCACAAACACAAACCATTAAAACACAGTCAATCATCATCTAAATTCCCGACAGAGTACTTAAGTGTTGCCAAACTAGAGTCAAATGTATAGAATTAAGTGAGTTGCAAGACATTCAGGTGAAATACAGACGGCTCTTAGTATGGCCCTGCCTCCCGTGACTACTGGACGACTCTCTCTCTCTCTCTCTCTCTCTCTGTTTTTACTACTTTTCTATTTGTCAGATTTTTGTTTACCTTATGTTTGCAATTCCACCTTTTGTTTACTTTTCTATGTGTCTGCCTGTCTGTCAACCCCCAACATTCATTTCACAAAGCTGCAGTGAATTTGATACCAATCGTAACAAAACACAAGTCTCCTATCACAGTTCACACGTCCTCCATAATATTGTTTTTTAGAGTAATAATAAATAGTGAAAATAACAAGTGTTGATTTCTCATGCCTGACGTGTAGTGTTACATCGTGGACTATACTATACAATACAAACACGACCACTAACTATTTTTTTTAAAGTCAACTATCAATTAATTCTAACACAATCTAATCAAATCTGACATAGTGATCGTAGGTTTAGTTTTTGGTTTAATTGGTTAATGTCGTTTTAGAGAATTTGGTTTAGTGTTGATGTTTGTTGTGGTGTTTTAATGTTGAATCTTTTAATGATATTTAGAAGAAAATTAATGACGTCTTCACAAACTTCATTGGACCTGCTAGATGGTGTGCGCAGTTTCAGTCAACATTAATAACTAACCCGTAGATAAAATCCTCAAATATCCCCATATAAATAAAAAAAATAAAAATATTACACATGAACTCAAGTTTAAACATTTTCCGTGGTTGCTTCAATCTCGGCCGTGTGACATAACTTCACCAAAGTGTTGTGATGACGCGAGGGAAGGACGAACGTGTGTTAGGTAAAGAGCCCAGTTGTCCCCCGCGGCCAGTATACACACCCACACACATTACTGTAACCTCCTGTGTGGTGTTAGTTGTGGTAAAACACTTGATAACTTACTCCTAAATCTCCCAGTAGTTTACACACACGCTAATGCTATATACTATCTCATGTTAACAAAGCCATTATATAAGAATGTTAGAGTTTGGTAATACCGTCTATGCTTTTTTCCTTTATATACCGACAAGATTTTTAAAGTGCATAATTTCCAAACTAAAATTATAATCTTTTGTAGTGAGAGTTAACCCCTTCTCCACCCCCCCCCCCTCTCTAAGTAAGGAGTCGTATTTTGGTATTTAAGTTATGATAAAAGTACAAAACAACTCCACCAGTTCCTTAATTAACACCAAACTTACCCTAAAGGAAGATGTAAGGAATTCTTCAACTATTAAAAGCAAGAGAGAACCTTCATGGGGGAGGGGGAGGGAGGGGGGGAGGGTGGGGGGGAAGGAGGGTGGGGGGGTGAGTCAGACGAAGGACATAATCAAACCTTAACTGACCTACCTTGACCTCCAAATAATTTAAGCTCGTTGGGTTAGGTTAGGGAAAAAAGTTTGGATAAAGTTTATATACCTGATTGACTTTGCCTGTCGTCATTAAAAGTTTAGGCCCGGAGCAGCTTCCCGTACGGCTTCCTGTTTATGCCACACAGTGAAGGTTCATACACACTACGAGTTATTCTCACCAAGTTTTCACCGTTTTTTGCACCGGGACCTGAAAGAATCATCATCATCATCATTAAGGGTAAAGTTTGCGGTTACTTGCTTTATAAAATGACTGGAGTTCTTATCTTATCTTGTCTATGTTACAGCCAGAGAGATTAGACACCTAAGCTTATTTCACCCACCTTACGATAAATCACGTTACCCCCTATACTCCCTTACCTTATACAGCCTAACCTAACCTTACACAACCTAACCTAACCTAACCTAACCTTACACAACCTAACCTTATCTTTACCTAGCCTCACCTAAATAACTGACTTAGAAACTAAATAAATAAAACTGTGATAAGAAGTCCCCCTGCAGACGTATTTTACAGAGAAACAAACAAACACCGCATCTCTATATCAACACCACAGCGTAAAATACTAAACTCCATTTGCACATGTAGACACACCTGTGGCCTCTGTGTGTGTGTGTGTGTCCATTCAAAACATCGTTAAAATGGTGAATATTCAAGACATCAAACAAACTCTCCTGAGACGATTTAACAACCCAATTCTCTCTTAAAAGATAAAACTGGGTACATACACACACACACACATCTATTCATACATACAGTACATGCATACACCGTCTTTGATCAATTCCATCACGAATGTTTACTTTCCTCAATAAACACCAACATTTTTCTCATATGATAATCACACTCACCTCCACGATAACCAGGCCCTCGTTAAACTACAAACAACAACAATAACAAAAAAAATTATAAGAACTTGGCCACTTTTACAAAAACGTGAGATGGTTACGGTAAGAGCTTAACAAGACAACCTTCCTTCGTCCCTTCTTCTGCGTCTTGTGGCCTCCGTCAGGTTGTTTTCTTTCCATCAGAACTGCTTGAAAACACTGGATGGCTGCCATTTCGCCCATCTCCCGCTGGCTTTGTAAACTCCGGCCGAGTCAATAGTCAAAGGGAAGGAGTGGACGTTGACGTAAATATATTTCAAGCGTTAAATACGACGAGAGAGAAATACAGTCTCGGGTGGACGGCATTAGTAAGTAAAGTGAGAATAAAACTGAGCTTCTGAAAGTCTTGGCAGGGGTGGGTGAATGGTTGGATGGATGGGGAGAGAAGGAGGGAGGGGTAGATAGATAGATAGATAGATAGATGTAAAACAGTAATTCCCGTCCAAGATTCGACTCTACGTGCTCGACACCTCCAACCCTAACATATACCACTCAGCCACTAACCCCTAAAACACAGGTAGATCCAGGTGTGATCTAATGCCCACGTGAAACAAGAACAATAACAACATAGAAATAAAAACGACTCAAAACTTATTCAGAAAATTAATAAAAAATAGCATAAAAAATAGTAAAATAAAAAATAATAATAACATAATGACTGAGACCAAATAACAAGATAATGGAAGTAGAACTAATAGCTGTAAGGGTTGTGTCCTAGTCAGTCAGTCAGTTATTGACCCTAAAACTATTCCAGCTTCAGGGAGTTGACACCCACCCCCCTCACCGTCCGCCAGTCAGATGCCCAGTCAATCAGTCAGTCCGTCCGCCACCCAGTCAGTCAGTCAGATGTTCAGTAGGTCCATCCGTCCGCCAGTTAGTCAAACAATCCCACACCACACTGGCCGTCCTAATCTCACTGTGTCCCGTATATGAAAGCATGAATCAGCTTAAAGAACCTGTCATGATGTGCCATAAAACTTGTCATGTCATGGGAAATGTGTCATGAGGTAAGAATGTCTCATAAAATGCTTATACTATGAAAAAAAAATACACATTAAATTTAATGGTAAAATATCATGGGAAATATGTCACAATAAAAAAGTATGTCTTAGAATATACTTATACTGTAACTATATAAACAAACATACTCATCAAGGTCATTGGTTTAAAATACATAGATCCAAATATTTACATCTGTGTTATGTGTTTTACTCTACATAAGACAAGGGAGGAACTGTCTGTAGGAGGGGCGGGGGAAGTGTGAGTATTGTGACACATATCTTGATATAGTGAGGCCACATGCAACCCCTTAAGACGATGACTTACTTTATAAAGATGATGCCTTCTCTCTCCCTCGAGGACGATGGCTCTCGAGGACGATGACTCACGAGGACAATATCTTGAGGGGCGTGAATGGAAGAGGACTCACGGCAGTTGTTTTCAAGGTTGATATCACCTGTTGTAAATAAGACACGTATTAGACAGACAGAGACAGACACACACACACACCCTTATATACTCAACTTGTTTACACAGTGATGCAAGGTGAATACATTACCTCCACACCACGAGATTACAAAAGCCTCGTGCTAGTACATCGTGCATACTAACCTGAGATCACCATGGGTCCTTCCTGGTAACACCAAGTCACTACAGCGTAAACAAATGACTCGAGACACAAGAATTTAGTTATGTTTCTAAAATTAACTCAAGTTATACCGTTTTACAGTTAACTAATTCTCTCTCTCTCTCTCTCTCTCATGAATCATTCTTACCCTATCTCTCACCTGACTTAGACTAAACATTCCCACAGTACTTCACTCAACACAATCTTCTTACTTCTACCTGACTCACAGTGTAGGCCTCAGAACTGCCGTAACAGTATATATACACACACTCTTCATCTCTGCTCTTGTTCTGTCAATACCCCGACACATCAAGATTTCGTATACAACAGTCTGAACAAAACAGTCCTACATACAGTCTCAGTCATCTCACTATGCACA
The DNA here is from genome assembly GCF_018991925.1 of Homarus americanus. Classification (NCBI taxonomy): domain Eukaryota; kingdom Metazoa; phylum Arthropoda; class Malacostraca; order Decapoda; family Nephropidae; genus Homarus; species Homarus americanus. The sequence goes on along the minus strand of NW_024726235.1, from coordinate 2,440,340 downwards.
AACTCTATCTTAAATGTTGACGGTTAAATATTATTCAATTGTACTGTATGTTGTGTAATGTTAGGTTGTAATTTTGGTTTGTAATGAAGGTTATGATGACGCTTATAATACTGTGATATTGTGTAGGTATAGTGGCTAGCAGAGTAAGCAACATAAATCAATAATACACCCATACACATACTCGAATACATACACTTCCTGGGTGTAGATAACTGCCGGTACTGTACAGATGAGAGGAACTTTAAGATTGTAACCGGGAAGTATCACACATGGGGGCGGCCTTACCGAGTGTCCTGACAGGAATACATTACTAAGGACGCCCGGTCATTACTGAGACCCCATAACGATGGCCTTAAGTTGTTCAAGATACATCCACACACACACACTAAGCTGACACATAACAACTTATCTCAAACGACGTATCTAACAATTTGTCTTAATGGACGACTAGCTCTCCAAACACACTCATCTCCAAGATACGACTGGATAAGTACTGGTAAGCTCAAGATGTATCACTGTCGGCGGCAGAACTTAGATTGGAATGTCGTAAAGCTACCGGCCTCGATCTGTCTTGTATCTACTCTAGTGTTACAGCAGCTGGGTCTTAACAGTAGTGGGCTTCTTCGTTTACATAATGCTCCCATAAACTAACTGATGTAGTATGGCACTTCTCTCGTTATACACATAAGCAACATGTGGGCAATAGCTTTAAACTGCTGTTGGTAATAATAATTTACTTGTTAATGGTTTTTAAATGAAATGCAACTTTTTTTCCTGGTGTTGGTATTCAAAATATTGATATTAGCTATTTGGGTGATTATATAAGAGTTATCCTTCCACTACTCCCAACATCTCGTTTTCTTTCAACTCTCAGAAAATGACCTGCAGTTATCTTAGCGGGAACTTCTTTTTTTTTCGGTAATTCTAAACTTTCAAAATACTTTCTCTCGGGTGGTTGTTGGTAGTGACAAGCAAGTACTTCCCAAGAATGATCGTGGATCTAGGGTGGAGATGCATTAATTAAGAAGGGAAACAATGTAAACGTAGGGAAGGAGCAGTGTAAAGGTAAGGAGGAGCAGTGTAAACAGTGTAAATGTAAGGAGGAACAGTGTAAACAGTGTAAATGTTAGGGAGGAACAGTGTAAACAGTGTAAATGTTAGGGAGGAACAGTGTAAACAGTGTAAATGTTAGGGAGGAACAGTGTAAACAGTGTAAATGTAAGGGAGGAACAGTGTAAACGTACAGATAAACAGTAACCATGGCAACGTCCCCAAACTATGTCTTTTTCTCTCAATCTCCATATAAGCCAATGAAAACTCAAGTTCGTCATAAGAATCACTCAAGGCCACACGCTATTGCCCCCCCCAAAAAAAAAAATCATAAATGACGTAAATGCAAGATAAACCAAAATACTTTCTTGATAAAGTCACCAGGTGGACATACACGCGAGGAAACTGACCAATCAATAGCTTGTGTAGTGTTGCCTTGGTGAGCCACCTCTGTACAGTACAACAATAAGTGTCGTAATACAAGGTGGTAAAGACAGTGGAGGAGGACTCTACTGTACGTACCCAGGTGTGTTAATGTCGGTGGACGGAAAAAAGTCCACAGAAAAAATATCACATGACTTGTACACATTAACAATATATATATATATATATATATATATATATATATATATATATGAAGGCATTGCACGTAGGTTAGGTTAAGTTAGGTTAGGTTTTTTCCGTACGTTTTTATCTGACTTTTTTCTTGTGACTCTTTTTCCTGGATTCGTTTATGTTAAGAGGGTATTGTTATGTCACACAAACATGCCACACAGGGGTGATATATATGATAATTCTAATTACGTGACCATTCCGACTGATGAAACATACACAACAGAACTCAGGTGCTTAATGAGGTACACTATTATCATCCGTGTTGTTGTGTTGACATCATCAGGTGCTCCAAGTGCCGTGATAATCAAACATCATTCACGAGGTCACAACTTCTATGCCAAACAACATATAAATGAAGAAGAAAAAGAACACTGACCTTGTATAACACTGACGCCAGCACCTGACACAATGACCTTGCTAACGGGCGTGATAAAGAAAGCACAAGAACTAACTAACCTTCAGGAGAAATCATTAAAGACGTCTGTGACACTCTAATTGTCCCTCGGGGCTGAGTATAATGAACATAACCTTCTCCCACCACCTCCTGGCTGACACTAAGAAGCCGCAGCCGTTGTTGTTGTTATTGTAGCAGCGGACGTAATCGCAGGTGCACAATTGGTAGTTGGGTCGTTAGCTTCTGGACAACATACCCATCATGCCCTGTCACACGTATAATAGTAATAATAATGATACTACTACTACTAATAATAATAATAATGCTGAACCAAATTATATCCCTGGTATCAAAACTTTCATGCTACACACACAATAGTGTTAAGTATCCTGCATATAAATAACTCTCTCTCTCCCTCTGACCTTCCCATGTGACCTCACCTTACCTGTCCCCAAGCTAAAGGTCAGAGACATGACCTTGTATATCTGTAATTATTAAAACATTAAGAACTAAACCTCTCCTACCCCTCCCCTTATGACCTACTATATGACAAGAGGATCAAAACCCATGTGAAGTCAACCTTGGGAGAAAAAAATAGCATTATACCGCTTATTGCTGTTAGCGGTTGTGATACACAGGACGAAGTGAGTCATTATACTGTCCACGGATGGCTGTCCTGGGGGAAAAAGTCTCACGCCAGCGAGGTTAGGTGAGGCGGTGGGGTACGAGAGAGAGAGAGAGAGAGAGAGAGAGAGAGAGAGAGAGAGAGAGAGAATCAGTTTTGTCTTCAGTTAAAATGTGAAGCGGAGGTAAGTTTGCCTGCCCGTCTCTCCCATTCCTTTTCTCTCTCCCGTGAATGTGTGTTAAAACGGCAAGGACACCCAAGTATTGCATTTATAAGTGGGATCAAGACACAAAATATTCTCAAACTAGTATAAACACGTTCGAAGGGCTTTAAATATCTCAGATCACCTGAATTCCCAGTTTAATGTGTGTGTATGTGTGTGTGTGTGTGTGCTGGGATTTTGTTTACACGTGAGCGGACTGTTGGTATCCCACAATAAATCCGACTTACATTCTGCTTCTCTTACAAACGAAATAACAAATCCGGATTTATGAACAAGTCACCAATGGAGAGAAAAGGCGATAAATCTTGCTTGCTATCTCTTGTATCTCTTACCTAAGGACGAGGGAGCGACGAGACGGACAAAGCAGGTCTAAAAATAGGAAGAGGCATTAAGAAAAGAATGACCTTAATCGATGTATCAAATCAATATATGAAAAGAACAGAACTTTGGCAATATCACAGGGATAGTGGGACAGGCAGACAGACAAATAGACACACACTGACATGACAGGCAGACACACACTGACATGACAGGCAGACACACACTGACATGACATACAGACACACACTGACATGACAGGCAGACACACACTGACATGACATACAGACACACACTGACATGACAGGCAGACACACACTGACATGACATACAGACAGACAAATAGACACACACTGACATGACAGGCACACAGACAAATAGACACACACTGACATGACATACAGACACACGTACGCCTTATAAACACCCCCCCCACACACACACACAGTCTCTATCTTTGCACACACACACACGTTGAGTTTTACCATCCGTGCATGTATACCTTCAGGAAAGGCCATGACCTCACAAACTGGATCAGAAAACGGAACGATTCATTCTCAGTTGATTCAAAAGCTACAATAGAGAGAGAGAGAGAGAGAGAGAGAGAGAACAACATTTCTGTCATTCCAGCTCTTGTCAAAATCTAATAACAGTTGTAATTGCATTAATTTACGGTTGAAGAGATCAAAGCATCATTCTGTCAGTATCATTATCATCTTGTGTTCATCATGACGAGAGTAAGAGAGAGAGAGAGAGAGAGAGATCACCTGAACTCTATTCACTGCCACCGCGTGACTTCATATGACAGATTAGGGCAAGCTGGATTTTCGTACTGTGGAGGGAAGTAATATTTACAGATAACGTAACAGCAGGAGTGACCAAGGTGGGAGGGGGAGGTCCCAAATGCAGATGAGATAAGATACACGTGAGCTAAGACGACGAACGCTAACATAAAACTATCTGGGGAATTTTCTTACACAGGTACGGTGGAGTTGAGCAACGTTAAGAGGTCAAATGTCAGCTCAGGTCAGGTTACAGGGGTCAATCAGTACAAGTTGGGAGGAGGTGGTGTAGTCATTGGTCTGGCATTTCCATACAAATTCGTCTTTATTTTAGACCATTTCGTCCAGGTGATCTGTTCATGGTAACTTTAATAATCCATTTCACGGTTTACAAGTCCATGTTGTTCAAGCCAATTAATAACTGACACAGCAATGGTAACATAAGAAAATAAGGAGTCTGCAATAGGTCGGTTGGCCTGTGCATGGCAGCTCCTCTCGAGAGTTACTACCAGCACTTACTACAAAGTTGCTAAGCTTGTTCCACTCGTCCACCACCCTATTTGTGAACCAGTTTCTTCCTATCTCCCTCCTAAACCTAAACTTATCCAGCTTAAATCCGTTGCTACGAATCCTATCCTGCAAGGATATTATAAGAACTTTATCTATATCCCCTTTATTGATTCCTTTCACCCACTTAAATACTTCTATCATATCTCCCCGCACTCTTCGTCTTTCTAGGGAATGCAAGTTTAGTTTCTTTAACCTATCCTGATATGGAAGGTTTCTAAGTCCCGGAATCATTTTCGTCATTCTTCGCTGCACCGACTCCAGTGAATTTATATCCATTCTATAATAAGGGCACCAGAACTAAACCGCATAATCGAGGTGCGGCCTGATTAGCGCAACATATAGTTGTAATAAGACCTCTGCACTCTTATTACTTACACTTCTAGATATAAAACATAATACTCTGTTTGCCTTATTTCGAACATTAACGCACTGTTTTCTGGGCAGTAGGTCCGGGCTTACAAGTACCTCTAAGTCTCTTTCGCAAGCCGACTTCTCTGGGATGCTGTTGTTAAGGCTGTATACCACGACAGTATTTGTTCTACCAATAAGTACGCTGCACTTGCTGGTGTTGAATTTCATTTGCCATTTTTCTGACCACTCCTGTAGTTCATTTAAATCCTCCTTGGGCATCATGGTTTGCAGTGAGATCTGACTAAATATTTAGGAAGTTTGAAGATAACTCCTCTCCCTCTAATGCCTACTCTTCATGTGGTGGTGGTGGGCACCACCATATTAAACATCCAACAGGAAACTGCTGCAAGCCTATTGACCCATACTAGGCAGTCCCCAGTGTAATTTAACTTAAGATCAACCACCGTAACCCCCACCAGAGTCGGGAGGGGGGGATAGTCACCAAGATATTTTCTTCATTCTCGTATACCACAACTCAAAGCATATTTAATTATGCTGTATTTATTTTCATCTATATTATCTCCACTATGATATAAAAGACATTAGATGGTTTTTGTTAGATTTATTCTCGTCAAACATCAACAATACAATGAATATCCTAACACACACACCAAACAAACATCCTATATACAAACTTCACAAAAGATTACGTTAATAATATATGTTCACTGCACATAATGTCTTATTTACAAACGTTATAACTAAAATCTTACCATAATAATACATTTATAATTCACCATCATCAAAGTTGGACTAGGTATCAGAATAGCTGTTCATATAGGCACACCCAGGCAAATATCCTGCAGGATGTTACAGTAGAAGGATATTACAACCCGACGATGCAGGAGAGGGATACTTCACACATATCCTAGGACGACAATCTCAAGGTACTCGTCATCAGGTACGTAGTAGATTGTGGGTAGCAATCTTCGTGGCACGTACGCAGGTCCTGTCACTTCTTTCTGGCCCTGGTTCGTGTCGACCTGCTCTTGTGTCACGTCATCCTGGCCCTGGTTCATGTCCACCTGCTCTTGTGTCACGTCATCCTGGCACTGGTTCATGTCCAGTTGCTCTTGTGTCACATCATCCTGGCCCTGGTTCATGTCGACCTGCTCTTGTGTCACGTCATCCTGGCACTGTTTCATGTCCAGTTGCTCTTGTGTCACGTCATCATGGCCCTGGTTCATGTCCACCTGCTCTTGTGTCACGTCATCCTGGCCCTGGTTCATGTCCACCTGCTCTTGTGTCACGTCATCCTGGCCCTGGTTCTGTCCACCTGCTCTTGTGTCACGTCATCCTGGCCCTGGATCATGTCCACCTGCTCTTGTGTCAGGTTCATCCTCTTGTGTCGTCATCCTGGCCCTGGTCATGTCCACCTGCTCTTGTGTCACGTCACGTCATCCTGGCCCTGGTTCATGTCCACCTGCTCTTGTGTCACATCCCTGGCCCTGGATCCTGTCCACTGCTCTTGTGTCACGTCATCCTGGCCCTGGATCATGTCCACCTGCTCTTGTGTCACGTCATCCTGGCCCTGGTTCATGTCCACTTGCCCTTGTGTCATATCATCATGGCCCTGGTTCATGTCCACCTGCTCTTGTATCACGTCATCCTGGTTCATGTCCACTTGCCCTTGTGTCACATCATCCTGGCCCTGGTTCATGTCCAGTTGCCCTTGTATCACGTCATCCTGGTTCATGTCCACTTGCCCTTGTGTCATGTTATCCTGGCCCTGGTTCATGTTCAGTTGCTGTATCACGTCCACCAGCTGCTGCTCCTCCGTCACGTCAACCTTGGGAAGCCCCTGGTCTTGCTCTGATAAACGATCCCCCTCATTCTTCTTCACTTCCTCATTCCCTGTCGGACTCGAGGAACGGCGGGTCTCGTTATGTTCGTCCTCGGGATAGATGGTGAAGGAGATGTGGCTGCCGTCGTAAGCAGGGTTCACGAAGCTACGAGCACTCTTCTTACTGCATGTGTTATCCTCAGCGTCCAGCAGGCAGTCTCTCGCTGTATCGTTGGCCTCCTTCCTCAGTGTGGGGGTTACGACGTGGTGTGGACCGTGGGTGAGGTAGTAGGGTGGAGGGCGGCCTGTATAAGCATTGTTTATAATCGAGAGCTTAGGTTTTGAGTGTGTGGGTAGCTCTATACCCATAACTCGTGGCGTCATGTTAGGATCACCGGAAGCTTAGACACCCCAGGTTATTTTACATGAAGATTATGCAATTTAACGCTAACCCAAACCCTATGGGTGAAAGAAATCAATACAGGGGATATAGATAAAGTTCTTATAATATCCGAGCAGGATAGGACTCGGAGCAACGGATTTAAGTTGGATAAGTTTAGGTTTAGGAGGGAGATAGGAAGAAACTGGTTCACAAATAGGGTGGTGGACGAGTGGAACAAGCTTAGCAACTTTGTAGTAAGGAGGCTAGATAGATTCATGGATGATAGAGAGTGGTAGTAACTCTCGACAGGAGCTGCCATGCACAGGCCAACCGGCCTATTGCAGACTCCTTATTTTCTCAAGTGAACTAGACTGGGGTGTTTTATCTTCAGGTGATCCTCCCGCTCTTAATTTTTTAAGAGCCCAAAAATAATAATCTCCCTCGAGGGAGAAGCTGGTAAATGCATCAGTTGTGGTCACTTTCAATGCATCACGAAGGTCTTAGGGAATCATCGTAAAGTAAACAGCCACATGACAACACCTAACCATAGTATTTACATTACATCAAAACAACTTAAGGCAACAACAAAAACAATTCATTTTACTTACCCAAGTTTGTTGCCGGGAAAACTATGTGGTTGAAGTCGACAGCGAGGGGAGGGCTGAGGGACGCGTTCGGCTTCATGTCCCGACAGATCTGTGAGATAATTATGTACTGTGATATAAATGAAGGACATAACATAAAAGAGTAAAACAATATATATCAATCCTCAAAATCCAGAGTATTAAAGGAATGTTGGGAACTAAGTGTGCCAGGAGCGAACACGTCTAAACTGTACCAATGGGTTTTTATACAAATAGAATAATAGATGAGTGGAACAAGTAACCAAACATCATAATAAACTCGAAATCGCCGGGAAGCTTCAAATATAAACCGAACAACATATAAATATGAACGAAAATTAATAACTTGGCAACTATCCAGAAAAGCAAAATCGACACAACATATATATTTTTGTCTGCCTGACGGCATCTTCTCACCTTCTTCCTGGAATCATCATATTTCTGGAGCAAGTAACAGAGGCAGCCGAAAGACAGACCGAGGAACGTGGCTACCAACAGTCCTACCACCGGCACCCACAAGCCATTCGGGTATTCCATAATGGTAGAATATAGTTTTCTAGTACTTTTCAAGGCAACACACAGTAGACAGTCACTGACAGTACTGGGTAGTGAGCGAGACGACCGACACTAAGGCACTGATGGTTAAGATGTCCTGACTAAGACTGAAGTTCTCCAACACCTGCCAGGGGTGATATAATAACCCCCCCCCCCTCATCCTCCGCCAATTGAGGTCACTTGGGAGAATTTCAGGTACCTGCCCGCAAACCGTCACCGCTCACCTGAACCTTTTTAACGTGAGTTGAGGTTAATCCCGGTAACGTTAGTCCCATTAGGATGAAGACACAGTTGGTCAACACCATCACAGATAACTAGGGCAAATGTAATACTTATTGCTCCTCAATCTACGTCTCTTAATAGGGCAGGATGCAAATGCACTACAGGAGGATTTAAATAAACTGCAGGAGTGGTCAGGAAAATGGCAAATGAAATTTAACACCAGCAACTGCAGCCTAGTGTTAAGTGGTGAGTGATTCCATCACCTGAAGAATCTCCACCCCAGGTAGCGCTGGTAGGGGGAAGGGATATTCTTCAGGTGAGGTCAGGTCAAACGTGGGTTGGCTATATGACCTTGATCTGAACTTAATTGTTAACGTACACACACGCTCCCAATGTTGTGTAGATGCCAAATGTATTATGAATAAAGATAATTCTTATCGGGGCCCGGACAAAAGCCCCTCAGTAAATGTGCAAAATATGACAGAAGCCCCCTGTTTTTATGTTAAAGAGAGAGTCATTAGAAATATTAGAAATAGATAGATATAAATATGAGATTATTACAATGTAAATAATTAAAATATTTTAACTCTTCCACTTTGCATATAGAACAATAGTATATATATATTTTACCTTCATGTTCATATGTGGTAGTAACTCTCGACATGAGCTGCCGTGCACAGGCCAACCGGCCTATTGCAGACTCCTTATTTTCTTATGTTTCTTATGTTCTTATGTATTTACTGAGGCGACTCTAGGGCCCAGTGAGGTCACTGAATGTCAGGGGAGTAATTACCCCAGTAGAAAAACATACGTCATTGCAGATTTAATAAACATTCCTCGTATACTTCTGAATACATATAACAGAATTCCCGATGGTTAGGTTAGGTTAGAGAAGTGTTCATAAACTGAAAAAAAATAATTAATTTAAAATTTATTTTTATTTCTCCTGGGGGACTTTTGTCCTCTACTCATTAGCCCACACTGGGCAGTCCCATTTACACCCAACCCCCATTGTTCAAGAACATAAGAAAATAAGGAGTCTGCAATAGGCCGGTTGGCCTGTGCATGGCAGCTAGTGTCGAGAATATTCGACTTAATGATGATATTTGGTAACTTGCTCCACTTGTCCACTACTCTATTTCCAAACCAATTTTTCGCCTAAATCAAAATTTGTCTAATTTAAAACCATTATTACGAGTTCGCTCCTGGTTGGATAATTTGAGTACCTTTGTAATGTCCGCTTTGTTTAGCCCTGACTTCCATTTATACACCTCTATCATATCGTCCCTTACTCTACGTCTCTCTTTGCACACACACACACACACGTTCAGTTTTACCAACCGTGCATGTATACCTTCAGGAAAAGCCAATTAAAGCCACATCGTGTCCTTCCCGGAACATGACCTCACAAACTGGATCAGCTGATTCAAAAGCTACAAGAGAGAGAGAGGGAGAACAAAAACATTTCTGCCATTCCAGCTCTTGTCGAAACCTAATAACAGTTGTAATTGCATTAATTTACGGCAGAAGAGATCAAAGCATCCTTTTCATCATCTTGTGTTCATCATAACGAGGGAGAAAGAGAGAGATCACCTGAGCTCTATCCACTACCACCATGTGACTTCACATGACAGATTAGGACAAGCTTGATTTTCGTACTGTGGGGGAAAGTAATGTTTACAGATAACGTAACAGCAGGAGTGACAAAGGTCTCAAATGCAGGTGAGATAAGATACAGGTGTGCTAAGACGACGAACGCTAACATGAAACTGTCTGGGGAATTTTCTTACACAGGTATGGAGTTGAGCAACGTTAAGAGGTCAAAGGTCAGTTTGACGTCAGTAGTGGGGAAATTTCTTGAATCAATTATAGCAGATAGCATCCGATAGCATCTAGAGAAAAGCAAATTAATCTACGACTCTCAACATGGGTTTACAAAGGGAAAATCTTGTCTAACAAATCTGCTGACGTTTTTTAGGAAAGTCTTCGAGGTAGTAGATAATGACGAAAATTACGATGTTATTTACTTAGACTTTAGCAAAGCATTTGACAGAGTACCGCATCAGAGGCTTCTGAGAAAAATTAAGGCTCACGGTATCGAGGGGAAAGTTTTAAATTGGATAAAATCATGGCTCACCGATAGAACGCAGAGGGTCCGCGTAGATGGTGTTAAATCTGAGTGGGGCCGTGTAACCAGTGGGGTTCCCCAGGGGTCAGTACTAGGCTCACTCTTGTTCATAATCTACATAAACGATCTAGATACTGGGATCAGCAGTGACATAAGCAAGTTTGCGAATGACACCAAAATAGGGCGGCAGATTAATTCAGGGCAGGATGCAAATGCATTACAGGAAGATCTAAATAAACTGCAGGGGTGGTCTGAAAAATGGCAAATGAAACACCAGCAAGTGCAGCGTACTTAATATTGGAAGAACATCAACATCAACCTAGAGAAGTCGACTTATGAAAGAGACCTAGGGGTACTTGTAAGCCCGGACCTACGGCCTAGAAAACAGTGCGTTATTGTTCGAAATAAGGCAAACAGAATATTGGGTTTTATATCTAGAAGTGTAAGTAACAAGAGTGCAGAGGTCTTATTGCAACTATATCTTGCGCTAGTCAGGCCGCACCTCGATTATGCGGTTCAGTTCTGGTGCCCGTATTATAGAATGGATATAAATTCACTAGAGTCGGTGCAGCGAAGAATGACAAAAATGATTCCGGGACTTAGAAACCTTCCATATCAGGATAGGTTAAAGAAACGTAACTTGCATTCCCTAGAAAGACGAAGAGTGCGGGGAGATATGATAGAAGTATTTAAGTGGGTGAAAGGAATCAATAAAGGGGATATATATAAAGTTCTAATAATATCCGAGCAGGATAGGCCTCGGAGCAACGGATTCAAGTTGGATAAGTTTAGGTTTAGGAGGGAGATAGGAAGAAACTGGTTCACAAATAGGGTGGTGGACGAGTGGAACAAGCTTAGCAACTTTGTAGTAAGTGCGGGAACTCTGGAAAGTTTCAAAAGGAGGCTAGATAGATTCATGGATGATAGAGAGTGGTAGTAACTCTCGACAGGAGCTGCCATGCACAGGCCAGCCGGCCTATTGCAGACTCCTTATTTCCTTATGTTCTTATGTCAGCTCAGGTCAATCAGTACGAGTGGGGAGGAGGTGGGGTAGTAATGATGACGTAAGGGGGTGAAGGATTAAGAGACAGGTGTGTTGACTCCCTCCTATCTTTACTCATTTTATTGCTCCCTCTCTTCTCAGTTTATTTTCCTTTCACCTTAACTCACCTGTCTTTTAGTCAATGGTCTGGCATTACCATACAAATTCGTCTTTATTTTAGACCGTTTCGTTCAAGTGATCTGTTCATGGTAACTTTAATAATCCATTTTACGTTTTACATGTCCATGTTGTACAAGCCAAGTCATCATGGTTTGCAATGAGATCGGACTGAATATTTAGGAAGCTTGAAGATAATTCATGTGATGGTGGACCTCAGTACCCACCTGAAGATTCGACACCCCAGGTTAAGCCGCCGCCATATTAAACATCCAACAGGAAACTACAGCGGGCCTATTGCCCCATACTAGGCAGTCCCAGCTGATTTCAACTTCAAGATTAACCACCGTAACCCCCCCCCCCTTCAGAGTTGGGAGGGGGACAGTCACGTGATCCTCTTTCCTCACAACAATTAAAGAAAAACTCACCAAAAGACATTAGATGGTTTTTGTTAGATTTATTCTCGTCAAACATCAACAATACAATGAATATCCTAACACACACACCAAACAAACATCCTATATACAAACTTCACAAAAGGTTAGGTTAATAATATATGTTCACTGCACATAATGTCTTATTTACAAACGTTATAACTAAAATCTTACCATAATAATACATTTATAATTCACCATCATCAAAGTTGGACTAGGTATCAGAATAGCTGTTCATATAGGCACACCCAGGCAAATATCCTGCAGGATGTTACAGTAGAAGGATATTACAACCCGACGAGGCAGGAGAGGGATCCCTCACACATATCCTAGGTCCTCGTCCTCAGGTTCGTCGTAGATTGTGGGTAGGAATCTCCGGGACACGTACGCAGGTCGTGTCACGTCATCCTGGCCCTGGTTCATGTCCAGCTGCTCTTGTGTCACGTCACCATGGCCCTGGTTCATGCCCAGCTGCTCTTGTGTCATGTCACCATGGCCCCGGTTCATGTCCAGCTGCTCTTGTGTCACGTCATCACGGCCATACATCATGTCCACCTGCTCTTGTGTCACGTCAGCCAGGTCCTGCAGCATGTCCAACTGCTTTGAAAAGTCAGTTAGGCCCTGCAGCATTATGTCAGTCAGGTCCTGCAGCATCACGCGAGTCATGCCGTGCATCATGTCCAGCCGCTGTATCACGTCCTCCAGCTCCATCACATTGGGAAGCCCCTCGTCTTGCTCTGATGAACGATCCTCCTCATTCTCTCCAATTCCCGAGTCATTATTCTTCTTCTTCTTGCTGACCTCCTCACTCCCTGTAGGACTCGAGAAATGGCTGGTCTCGCTATGATCGTACTCGGAAAGGACGGTGAGGGAGATGTGGCTGCCGTCGTAAGCAGGGTTCATGAAGCTAAAATCAGTCTCCTTACTGCATGTGTTATCCTCAGCGTCCAGCAGGCCGTCTCTCGCGGTACCGTTGGCCTCCTTCCTCAGTGTGGGGGTTACGACGTGGTGTAGACCGTGGGTGGGGTAGTAGGGTGGAGGGTGGCCTGAATAAGCATAAGAATAGTTTATTACCGAAAGCTGAGGGTTTTGAGTGTGTGGGTAGCTCTATACCCATAACTCGTGGCGCCATGTTAGGATCACCTGAAGATTAGACACCCCAGATTATTTTACATGAAGCTCAGGCAATTTAATGCTAACCTAATCCCCATGTGGATGAGTGGAACAAGTTACCAAATACCATCATTAACTCGAATACGCTGGATAGTTTCAAACTCTCGACAGGAGCTGCCATGCACAGGCCAACCGGCCTATTGCAGACTTATTTTCTTATGTTCTTATATGTAGGATGGATATATGAGCAATAGGGGTTGGGTGTAAATGGGACTGCCCAGTATGGGCCAATAGGCCCGCTGCAGTTTCCTCCATTCTCATGTGCTTATGTAACAGCATTAAGATGGTTATCAAGTGAACTAGACTGGGGTGTCTTAACTTTAGGTGACCCTCCCGCGTTTACTTTTTTGAAGAGGCCCCAAAAAATAATCTCCCTCGAGGGAGAAGCTGGTAAATGCATCAGTTGTGGTCACTTTCAATGCATCACGAAGGTCTTAGGGAATCATCGTAAAGTAAACAGCCACATGACAACACCTAACCATAGTATTTACATTACATCAAAACAACTTAAGGCAACAACAAAAACAATTCATTTTACTTACCCAAGTTTGTTGCCGGGAAAACTATGTGGTTGAAGTCGACAGCGAGGGGAGGGCTGAGGGACGCGTTCGGCTTCATGTCCCGACAGATCTGTGAGAGAATTATGTACTGTGATATAAATGAAGGACATAACATAAAAGAGTAAAACAATATATATCAATCCTCAAAATCCAGAGTATTAAAGGAATGTTGGGAACTAAGTGTGCCAGGAGCGAACACGTCTAAACTGTACCAATGGGTTTTTATACAAATAGAATAATAGATGAGTGGAACAAGTAACCAAACATCATAATAAACTCGAAATCGCCGGGAAGCTTCAAATATAAACCGAACAACATATAAATATGAACGAAAATTAATAACTTGGCAACTATCCAGAAAAGCAAAATCGACACAACATATATATTTTGTCTACCTGACGGCATCTTCTCACCTTCTTCCTGGAATCATTATATTTCTGGAGCAAGTAACACAGGCAGCAGAGAGACAGACTGAGGACCGTGGCTACCAACAGTCCTACCACCGGCACCCACAAGCCATTCGGGTTCTCCATAATGATAGAATATAGTTGACAGTCACTGACAGTACTGGGTAGTGAGCGAGACGACCGACACTAAGGCACTGATGGTTAAGATGTCCTGACTAAGACTGAGGTTCTCCAACACCTGCCAGGGGTTATATAATAACATCCCCCCCCCTCATCCCCCGCTAATTGATGTCACTTGGGGGTATTTCAGGTACCTGCCCGCAAACCGTCACCGCTCACCTGAACCTTTTTAACGTGACTTGAGGTTAATCCCGGTAACGTTAGTCCCATGAGGATGAAGACACAGTTGGTCAACACCATCACAGATAATAAGGGTAAATCTAACACTTATTGCCCCTCAATCTACGTCTCTTAATAGCAGTGAACTGGATATATAATATATATCAGCATATATCTTGATAAAATCACACGGGAAAATGGAAACAGCGGAGTATGCTTTCGTCTTTATTCAAGAGAACATGAAATCAGCATATATGAGAACGTCATACTCAACGTGTTTACCGAGTACTGCGTGATGCCTTCACATATATGTTCTTATTAATAATTATTATTATTTTTTCTTTATACTGACTATTATTTAATTTGTCCTTAAATTCGACAACACCTACAGCAGTATTAGTCTCTGGAGTTAACTTTAATGTGATAATTTACGGAAGGTAACCAGAGAAACAGACATTACACCAGTAGGAAGTTACCGACCACGTGGGTAACACACCTGACGGCGCCAAACTTCACCTTTAGGGATTAGCTAATAAGAGAGGATGATGGTTAATCTGCAGGTGAAATAAGCAGGGGTAGAGACTCTTCAGGTAATCGAAGACTTATAATTAACCTTACTCTACACAGGCTGTGGAGTTTACAGCCTCAGGTAGACACACAGAGGTGGAAGTCATCAGGTAATTCGCCTCATCTGCTGTGTCTAACATTGAGTGATATATATATACTGAAGAGACCTGGAGGAAGTGAGTTTATTTTAGCGATTGTCTTTATCATCAGAGCATCGTGCCGTGTACATCATGATCCTCTACCCGACGGCTGTGTTACTGGGAGTGGTGTTGGCGCCTATCATCGGCCTCGTGGTGTTCCTCTGCTGCGCCTCCCTCTGCCTCTACTACAACAACAACAAGGTACTCTTCTGCCAGCTTGAAGTAAATTATATTCGCATTACCCAGATAAATATTAGGTTTGGTGTCTGTAAATTCTAATAATTTTTATACGGTCAGCCTAGTGTTAAGTGGTGAGTGTTTGCATCACCTGAAGAATCTCCACCCCAGGTAGCGCTGGTAGGGGGAAGGGATATTCTTCAGGTGAGGTCAGGTCAAACGTGGGTTGGCTATATGACCTTGATCTGAACTTAATTGCTAACGTACACACACGCTCCCAATGTTGTGTAGATGCCAAATGTATTATGAATAAAGATAATTCTTATCGGGGCCCGGACAAAGGCCCCCTAGGACAAAAGCCCCTCAATAAAAGTGCAAAATAGAAAAGAAAAAAGACGACATATTTTACCTTCATGTTCATTCTGTATTTACTGAGGTGACCCAAGGGCGAAGTTGGGTCACTGAATGTCAGGGGAGTAATTATCCCAGTAGACAAAACATACGTCATTGCTGATTTAATAAACATTCCTTGTATACGTCTTTATAACTATAACAGAATTCCCGAAGGTTAGGTTAGATAAGTGTTCATAATCTGTAAAAAATAAAATAATTATTTTAAAAATTCTTATTGTTTCTCCTGGGAGACTTTGTCCTACACTCATTCTTATCCTGCTAAACATGTAAGACGTATCATGAGCCATAACCTGCAGGAGCTCAGTATACCTCTTATGTATACACTCATTCCCCCCCACAGGATCTCAGGGACTTGAAGACGGTCACGACCTCCACCTCAACTTTGTCCATGTAGTTCCTCCTTCAGGGACTCTCTGCAGGTTCCATCTCCCTGCCCCGATGAGTCATGGTAATATTAATGTGCTATGTATGTATCATATATACTTACTCCTACACACGAAAACACGAACTTTTGGCTGATGGGAAATTTGTAAAATGATGATTATAATGTTTAATCCAGTACAGTTACTTTATATATTCAAATACAGAACAAGCGTAATATTGTCAGTTTCCGCAACGTGTGTGTGTAGGCCTGTAGTCCTCACATACTGCTCTTGTTCCGAAACCCTCTAAATCCGAACGTCACGAGCAGAGAACATAAGACTCATTACAAAATTCTTGTTAGTCGAAAGTTGCGAATTCGTATTCAGGGACAAGTTGTTGGAGCTTCCAATAACTTGAGGACATAAACCACTGACTCTTCAGGCTTCTACGCCCTTGACTCTTCAGGCTTCTACACCCTTAACTCATGAGACATAAAAGCAAGCATGAACTTAGCATGCTTCCCTGTTGGGCGCTGTAAACGCTTCTGCGCTTCACCCTACACAATGATGTAGGGGAGTGCCCAATAAAAAAAAATTACAAAATTCTGTCAATCAGGGCTAATTACTCCGCCGACGCAGTAAATGGTGTGTGAATCGGCTTTAGTCGTTAAACAGGATGACTATAAGTAATAAGTGACCCTTCAAGTCGCTCGGTAAACAATGATTTATTTTTTTGCAGGGGGTGACGTCAACACGGCTGAAATCGTCCTACACAAGCAACAACCATTTTCATTTGGGCTTCGAATGAGGTTTTCGAACAGATTCGTTCACTCCTGATGCCAGAAATTGAAGCTTCTAATTCTGTGTTTGAATAAACAGTAACTTTTCATTAATTAATGAGTTTTATTAACAAACTTGACATTCACGTTACTACAGAATAAACCCTTGTAAGGATGTTTAGGTAACTTGCACTAAAACGAAGGGAATGAAGTTGGATAAGACTGACCTGTAATAATAGAGACAGATCTTTAACCAATCATGTCTCTGGCAACTTGTGACACCAATGACGTCATAAAACACTGTAGGTGGTGGTCGCTGTCATGTTGAGGCAGAACCCCGGACACAACAGAAAGGACAAAAAATACCAAAATGGGAAGGGTACTATGAAATTTGTTAAGTTATATTGTTTTTTATTAAGTGACATCAACCAATCTATCCAAATAATCCTGGTTAGCATTGACGGGTTCGTACTGTCTGATTTTAGAAAGTATCGTTCGTGGTGCCTCACTAACACGAACCTTCAGTGGGTAGAAGTGTGTGGGTGGTACAGACAGAGGCAGTCACTTCACTCCAGCCAGTCAGAAGGTGCCCGGCTACCTGAACACCAGTACACGTGCACCTGCATGTGACAAAAGCGAGCCCCGTGTTTATACGTCCTGCATTAATCTCACCTCAAACATGTAAGTCAATTAACAATACTGAATCATTTATCTGTAGGTTATTCGAGTCCGGTAACTACTTCATTCCATCATGGCGTGTCAACATGGTGATATTGCCCTCTTGATCAGCTTACATCATTAGTTAGATTGTTAGAGTGAAGTAAAGAGAATCACTAGGTAAGTTTCGTTTGTGAATTGTTGACATACTAAAGAAGTCAGACGAATTCAGCCAACCTAACCTAACGTGACGACCAGAAATTATTTTTAAGATTCTGTAAAGAGTTTGGTGGTTGTCCTTTTTCCGAATCTATACCTCATTATGTATGGCCACGACGCCCTTATGTTATCCTCCTTCAGGACCATGTACAGGGTGGCGCCCTCGGTGATGTGGCCGCTGGTGGGCATCGTGACCTTCTGTGGCATCGTCTTCATCATCGTCTTCTTGTGTTTCCTCGCAGACTCTTGGAAGAATCGGAGGACGGAGAAGGTAAGGAAGGCCCGACACCTTACACCTCCAGTTTATTTCACCTGCCGTTTAATGATCCTAGCGATACCTGGGGGATCGGGTGGTTAATATTGAGGGGCTAATGTTCAGGTGATTCCATTTTACTCCTGTATTAATTTATTTAACGTTGACTACTAGGAAGGTTTTAATAAGCGTTTACTTAATATTAATGATAAAACTTGTTACAGGTAAATGTATAGTAGAACGTCGTCACTTAACTACCTGGACAATTTTAACGGGATTTTCAGGTAATATGTAAAATGTAACTCGCCTGGACGGTCATGAAAGTTAAATAAAATGTCTTCGTCGTAAAACCACGCTTTAAATCTGTTAATTTGTTTACTTTTAAACAGAATACTTTTAAGTGAATGAGTCAAATGACTTTTAACTGTTACAACGCCATAGTCATTCCATTACTAAATCTAAAATGTTCTTAGCAGGTGCATTGAAGCCGTTCTTATGATGATTAAACACGCGAATTATGAAGGTTCACATTCGTTTTCATCGTCTCGTCAAACCTACACTTACTACAATACAACAAACATGAATGTTCGTAAAAAATTTCCGAGGTATTTAGTGCCGCCTTGTCACCACCTTCACTGGTGTGTTTATATAGGAGGTTGAGGAAGTAAGCCGGCCAAACACAACAGACGGAAGAGGTACTGTAATGGTGTTTGTTTAAGATTCTCTCCTCATTCATAGCCGTTGTTGTGACAGCTGGAGTTAGGGATTTTTCAATTGAGGGAGTTTTCGGGAAGAGATTTGGGTTTTACAGATGTTTTTAGGTAACTGTCGGAAAAGACTTTGTCCACCTTGTTATCCTCTCGGTCGAAGGAGGGGGGCGATGGAGTGCGCCGGTACCTCCGTCTGTCCTTAACAATTTAATATCAATAAAACCGTTTGCCTGTTTTCAGCACAATTTCACATAATTTGGCAAATAAGTTTGTACATGAATGAGTGATGTGCAAAAAAAAAGGTTCAGCTATGTCTCTTTCAGTCGCGACCCGGGAAGGAACAGAAAGAGAAGAAGAAGAAGCAGCAGCAGACGAAAAAGAATAAAGAGGTTAAGAAGAAGAGGGAAAAGAAGAAGACTGCGTCGCCCCGATCTAATGACATAGAGATGGATATCCTATCTGTTTCCCCCAGCCCCTCTCCTCCTCACCCCTGCCGCAACCCCGTACGAGGTATGTCTTCCTCTCTTGGTATAGAGACTCCCACGTAAAGTAACATTATCACTCCCACGTAAAGTAACATTATCACTCCCACGTAAAGTAACATTATCACTCCCACGTAAAGTAACATTATCACTCCCACGTAAAGTAACATTATCACTCCCACGTAAAGTAACATTATCACTCCCACGTAAAGTAACATTATCACTCCCACGTAAGGTAACATTATCACTCCCACGTAAAGGTAAACATTCTCTATAGATTTTCATGCACAGTAGTATCACAACATTCATCACATACTGTAACACTCTTGATACATTATTTAATAAAATGATAATTACTAAGTAACTCTTGGTCCTGCAGAATATGAGGAGAAGATGGGGTACAAACGTCTGAAGAAACCTTACGAGAGTCCCCGCAAGGGCGTCAACCAGATACAGTATCCAATGTTCCCGAGGACCAAAAACTCCACCGGTTATAAGGCCTTCGTCGATCTGACCCTGAAGGTGGATGAAGGAGCTGACAGCGAGGCCTGGAGCTACACGAGTGGGGGAAACTCTGGAGGTGATGGTCCCTTTGCGTTCATCAACTTGGCGTATGAGGACGAACAACAGGTGGTGTTTGACGCGCCTGACCAGTCTACCAGCGAGGTGGGGGAGTGTGTGGTGGGTTGTGTAGATCGTCGTAGTTACCCGTCTATTAACATTCAAACTTACGACGGGTTCGACGTTGAGGACTCCACAACTGCCACCATGAAAACTGAGGTAGACGCCAACACGGAGGACGCCGTTGACTTCCTAGACGTGGTAGATGGCTCAGTGCAGAAGTCGCAGCTTAAGCGGAAACACACATTGAAGTCGGAAGAAAGAGATGGGCAGAAGAGAACCTGTGTTAGGGGGAAGGAAGAGGATGATGATGATGAGGAGGAGACAAACATGTTCCCCTATGGTGAGTTCAGAGGCTCAAAAGCACGAAGACTCACTCCCAACTACGGGGTGACACGCACCTGTGGGCACGCTGGTCAAGATATATCCTGGACGGAGGCATTATCGTCGTTTCGGTAGTTAACCACGCAAGGGCTATGGTAGCTGGATCCCCTTTCTGGTGCTGTACAGTTTTTGTAGTGATGGTACACCTTTTTAATTGTGAATGTGAGTGATTTTATACACTGACAGTACAGGTCTTGTAAAAAAAATAATTTTAGATGTCATTTTTTAACCCCCTTGAAAAATTAAGTACAAATAAAGTGTTAAATTTTTAGTACAATATTTTTTACCACCATTACGTAACTGCACACTCCGATATGGTTTTTTGGACAGAACACGGGAGTGAGGTGGGATTCTGTGTACATGTAGTCTTAATACTAAACACGGGTCTTGCTGCGTCGTGAACACAGGCGATACTCACACCCGAACACCACCCCCCTCCCCCCCAACACCACCCCCCCCTCACCCCAACACCACCACCCCTCCCCCACACACCAACCCCACATCTACACAGCTTTTTATATAAACAAGCTGGGATTGACCTGAAGATCACAATAATAAAAAAACAAAAATTGTAAATGTACTTCGTCTTCCCAACACCTGATCCTTGACACACTTGATAACCTTTTTTAAGTTTCACCCAAAACATAAAAAATCCCAAGTGATATCGACATTACTCTGAGACTTGACGTTAACTAAACCCATTCGTTTTATACCGGTCATGAAGACAAAGTTAAAACTGTTTCGTGTAGTGTGTGCTGGAAACCTTGTAACTTTATGCGAGTTTCTTCAGTAAACACAACTCGTGGATGAGACAACAGTTTGTGACGATATTGAACCATTTTAGGAGGATAATTGTAGCGACACCCCAATGAAAAGAGAGTAATGGTCTTAGCTCTGAACTGAAGGCTCTATTGAGGATCGTCTGGCTAGCCATTATGATTTTCTTGTAAAATAAACAAACCAGGGATCACTTTAAGATTAGCCCCCATAAGCATATTTCACCTGGTAATTAAAACCCCCAAACGCTACCTGAGGGTTAAGGTCTTGAGGTGAAATAAGCTGGGGTGCCTAATCTTTCTTTTACATGATCCAACGAATGATACTGATAAGCGGTATCAGTAGGTCAACAGGGTCGTGTTCATCGTAGGAGAAATCGAGTGAAAAACCTTGAAGTAAACACACGAACACCCGCACCACACCTGTTTATAATATTAGTCACACTGCCTGTTGAGATGTCAGTGAATTCAACACTCCTGCCTCTGAATATACGATCTTTTCCAGTATTTTTACTTAGGAATGCACTGGTCTTCTCGCTCTCTGTTGGCTTCAAGTGTACAACATGTCTCAGAGGACGAGCTCTTCCTGTTCACATTGTCGTCAGTGAGGAGGCAGCAAGTGGCTCTCCCCGTCGGATCAATATCTCGGTCACAAACATTCTGGTGGTCCACTCCTGAAGGTCACGGGGCAGTTGCCTGGTATTTATACACCATTAAATTGCGGACTCCACTCGCTATTTTTCCCATTTCAATTTTTTCCTCTCAAGGCGACACTGAGATGAAATTCAGTTTTCAAAGATAAATCATTTATAACGTATCCGATTTACCGAGTCAAAAAGATAACGGAGGGAGTTCGTTCATTTCTGAAGCCTTGTTGATTTAGCTCAACGAGTCAACTGGCCAAGAGTGCCCGAGAAGAAGAAAATTATAATCGTGAACTCTTGTGAAAATAATTAATATCTCTGACACACAATGATGATTTATTTTATTTTATATTTGTATTTTTTGAACAGTTGAACTAATCAAGAGCTACCAACCCTATGGCGCCACACACCCTACCGTAGGTTGTTGTCCTGCACACTATATAAACGTTTCTAGTGAAGATTATGACGTGTAAGTCCGGTGTTATTCCTGAGCGGTATCTTTGTTTTCACTCAATCATAAATCTTCACTCACTGGGAACGTTTATATCGTGAACTTTTGAGAATCTGGACCTATGCAACTAGGGCAGATGGTGTCATTTGGTGAGGTCATCAGCGTGTCTGGCTACTGAGAGATGAGACGATACTTGTAAACGAGTGGGCCAACCTGAGATAAGTCCCCGACAGGTGGAGTCACACCGTGGGTGGGAGGGGGTCCAGAAATACCGCGCTTGATGCCGTGCCCAACTGTGTGCTAACAGAGACCCGGACATCATCTGAACCCTTTGGCTTCGACTACAACTGGCAAGTAGAACTCATACCACCTCGTGTTAACTATAAGCCTCTGTACACAACACCAGGCACTTTCGTCCAGACAATACACCACAATACCCACCACCTCTCAACATGCAAGGCCGTGTGTTGTGTTTGGGTTCTATAACTAAACTAAAGCTTTAATAATAACCAAAACGAAATTCTAAGCGTCTTGAAGTTTGTCCGTGTCAAATATGAATCAAATATCATCAACTATCTCTTGGGGTTGACTGCCGAAGTTCACGTGAGTCTGAGTAGTTTGATATTCAACATGTTGATTGTTTGTGGTTGACTAGACAAGGCATTCTACTCCCATCGCCCCGCCGGGAGTAGGTGCTTTCTCACCTAGCCATATTATTCCGCCTTACTTATGAATGCAAATTGATTTATGCATATTGCGGCTTCACAGTATCCATTTTGCTTGTGCGATTCCTTGAGGGATGACTTGGTTGTGTGGTGACTGTGGTAACTCTATTCACCAAATTCAGTGGTACATTCTGCCGCTGCCCACGTCTTGCTGCCATAGAGTCACTGCAGGGCTGACACACTGAGAAGATATATTGAATTAACAGCAATTTGAGCTGGTGCATAAACCGGTTTAACATGAAACTTGAGATATAAACAAACATCAGTAACTTGGAATGTATGAAATGTTAAACTGATTACGATTTACTAGAAGAGTGAGGATCAGCGCCCTTGACCTACTAAACGAGGAAGATCGTACGAGACAGATCAGATGACTACAACAATTAATACCTACCCGGTACCCTTCCTCCCCCCCCCCACCCCCCTAGTGCAGTGGTTCTATGATAAGGTTCGGATCAAATTCCCATTGATGAAAATCCAAATCTCAACCTCAAACTCAACCTCCATTATGGTAAAACACTCGGCCTCCAGCATGGCCTCAACCTGCAGCCTCATTACTCCACGGTGTCCCAACAGACCCGCCGAGGCAGGGACTCCAGACATGTCTTCCACCAACATTAGTAAGATTAATGAAACCTTGAAATCCAATACCTGGGTCGTGGTGTTGGGCTGAGCCACCGTCTCACTCCTCACTCATGAAAGCTGAACTGTGTTTCCCTGTCTTACGATACGAGCACACACCTGGGTACAGTACCGTCAAGGTCTATGTACAGTAAAGAATCACAAAAATTTCGACGCATTTTTAGTCATTTGTCTCATAGTTCAAGTGGGGCAATTTGGGTCAGCGCCGACATCTAAATCGGGAAAAATTAGAAACTTATGATGTTTAGACACCCCGAGTACCGTTGGGG
This sequence comes from Homarus americanus, assembly GCF_018991925.1. Classification (NCBI taxonomy): domain Eukaryota; kingdom Metazoa; phylum Arthropoda; class Malacostraca; order Decapoda; family Nephropidae; genus Homarus; species Homarus americanus. Next base: position 2,416,315 of record NW_024726235.1, on the reverse strand, counting down.
TGCTTAAAATTAATGTGGGTTAGGATGGGGAGTCGTACCTTCAGGTGGGTACTGAGGATTGCCGTCGTATGAAAATTAGGCAGCCCAGAGGGAAATGCTTCAGATGACTACCGTGTCCACTATAACCTCTTCTTAACGTGGGTCTGTTAAACATTCTTTTAAATTTATGGATCACATTGTAGCGTAGCAATACTGGATATCTGTAACAAACATGGCAGACACGATGCACAGCTGTAAACGAAGACTTTACGAATTCTCACAATAGTGCGTGTAGGAGGTGAAGTTCCGGTAGCTTTTGTGAACTACAGAAGTTAAAGAAACTTATTTAATCTGGCTCAACACTAGGAGCTTTCAATCTGTTGCTCACGACCACCACTATGCTCCCTTAAAATCCTGCTCGCGAGTCTGAACTACTCATGTCTCCTATTTACACTCTGACTCACTCTTAAAGTCTTCTGTATACAAACACACTATTAAGAGTGTCATCAGGAGGCAGTGGAGCGAGAAAGGCACACCAACGAGGGAATAACAGCCTCACACGACGGGTTTAATATATTTTATCGTCAAAGGATCTGATAATTGTGCACTTGAGAGATCCTTTTACTAGCCTGGCTATATACCTGTTCTGGAGGTCTATCAGTAAGACCTTCACCTCACGACGAATTCATCTTTTTATGAAGTCTCCGGAAATCCTGCCTAGGTGGGTGGGTGGACGGGAGTGTGTGGGTGACGCGCCTCTTCTCACGTCACCCACGAATAGGTGAATACATATCTGATTTGACTTTGTGTGAGTGTGTTTACTTCCCTCCCACGGTGCCTCCCTCCCACAGTGCCTCCCTCCCACAGTGCCTCCTTCCCACAGTGCCTCCTTCCCACGCTGCCTCCCTCCCACGGTGCCTCCTTCCCACAGTGCCTCCCTCCCACGGTGCCTCCCTTCTACGGTGCCTCCCTCCCACGGTGCCTCCCTCCCACGGTGCATCTCTTCCACACACTACCTGGTGACACGCCTTCTCCTCTAACCCACCATCATTCGCCGGCAATAAGTCCTCAGAACACAAAACAAAACACTCCCAACGTCAGGTTCTTCAGTCATTCGTGAATACCTCTGGTTTCTGAAGGACCACCTAACTCACATTCACTGCTCTCTCTCTCTCTCTCTCTCTCTCTCTCTCTCTCTCTCTCTCTCTCTCTCTCTCTCTCTCTCCTTTATTATTATTCGGTCTATCTTCTTCTTCTTCTTCGTATTATTATTATGATTATTATTATTATTATTACTAACCAATTAATTAAACATAAACTAACGGGATATACTTCATAATATAAGCTGACGTAAGTAGACTATATGTTCCTTGACGTATCTAAATAAAACGTAATCACACAGTCTTTATGGATTCACAAATTATATATATTTTGGGTGTAAAGAATCGCGAATTTTAAACTTTGTTTACGACACAGGCATAAGTAAGACGGGCAGAATTTGTGGGAGGATATCACGCCAGCTTGCATTTACGACAGGTAGGAAATATATTGCTTACACAGGAGGTGTGTGTGTGGCAGCATTTACATCCACTTAGCTTCAGTGTGTGTGTGTGTGCGCGCGGTTGTATGTTTTAATACCACTTTAGAATCCTTCACACACACATATGTATATATATATATATATAAAACAATGGTTGCCCCTCATGTAACGAGGATGGCCGGCCCAAGGGCCACCAAGGCGTGAATTTGTTTAAGGTGTAGAAGCTGTCGCCAACACAACAACCACACCCCAAGTTAACGAGTTGCGTGACTCAGTGTCAGTGAATAGTCCGAGAAGACCGGACAACTCGCCAACTGCACTGGATAACCATTACCCCTGAATACGATCCGCAAATAGATTAACATCCAGGTTCCCAATTCCTGCTGGGTAAACAGAGGCAAAAGGCGTAAAGAAACTTTCCCATAATTTCACCCTGCCCGGGGATCGAACCCGGGTCCTCTCGCTTGCGAGGCGAGCTTGCTGACCATTACACCATTACATACACACAAACGCACGCATACACAACTATACAGCACTACAACATGTGGGATACACACACACACACACACACACACACGGACACAGAACAGCAGCGTCAGGCACGTCAGCATCACACCCGCAGGAAAATTAAAATCACAAAGCATTTACCAGACCTGCCGCTCCCCTACAGCTCCTCAGGCCGGCGGAGTGAAAATAAAATAAAGTCGTTTGGTCAAAAGCTTCCATGATGAGTGGAGGGACTTGTAGGTCATCTATCTATCTATCTATCTATCTATCTATCTCCGCCCCCCCCCCTCTCTCTCTCTCTCTTACACACACACACACACACACCATCCGGTAAGCATAAAATAACACTCCACTCAGACCCCCACCCAGCCAATAACACTTTAATTACAACAGTGGCAGCTTTTGTAATTTACTAGAGAGAAGAGACGATAGCCACTGGTCTTAGGTGTGTTTGACAAGGTCTTCTTCGTCATCTTCAAAGGAAACAGAACCAACCTCCTCCCCGGAAAAACAAAACAAAAATATTGAGTGTGTCAATCGCCTGAGTGAGGATTAATAATGGTTTAAAGGAAATTGTAAAAATAAAGTGGTGGAAGGAGGAGGAGGAAGAAGAAGAGGAAGAAGAAGAAGAAGAAGAAGAAGAAGAAGAAATACACCGACTCGGCTGTCCAAAGGAGTGTCTGTATGGTGGTGTTGAGGAGTGTGGCTGGCAGTGTAGAGATGTGTGGCTGACATTGGTGAGCAGTGTGACTGGCAGTGTAAAGGAGTGTGGCTGACACTGGTTAGGAGTGTGGCTGGCAGTGCAGAGGAATGTGACTGACAGTGTAGAAAACGAGGCAACTTGGTCCTAGTTAATACATTCGTTATTTACGAGACGAGAGAGAGAGAGAGAGAGAGAGAGACCTGAGACTACACCATCGAAAATACCTTTACGACAAGAATACAATACATCACTAATACATCACCAACGGCGTATACAAACACCGGAAATACCCAGGAGCCACCAACGAGTGTATCACCCTGTATAAAGTATAAATAATATACATAATAATAAGTGAGATACAACCGGACATCACACAATACACAATGGCAGCAGAAGGACCTCGGGGAGAACGTCCTCTGACCAAACGCTCCATATCCTGTGGGGTACAAAGGCAGACTGGGAGAGGACAGAGGATGGAGGAAAGAAGGAAAGGAAAGAGGGAGGAAAGGAGGAGAAGGAGAGAGGGGGAAAGGAAGGAGGGAGGGAGCGAAGAAAAGAAGAGGAGGAGGAGGAGGAGGAGGGTTAGGATAGAGGGCGAGATGAGGGGGAGGAGGAGAGAGGTGGGGGGGAGGAGGCTGAATTTATACGAATTTATACAACCCAAAACAGTCCGCATAAATCATAAACATTCTGATAAAGTTTATATAACATACATCTCCACTTTATAACTACGAACAATATTATTTCAAAACACAAAACAGAATATAGCTTCACTGTGCAAATTAAAAACGGGTTACATTTTACAGTTTTATGGTATATTTATTGATCTTCCCACCTGTGAAAAAGGTCAGTGGATTTAAACTAGAGGAAAATGACTGCAGAGTTATTATTTGTCTAAGCTTCAAAGGCAGTTATTTTTAGTCTTTAGTTGTGTTGGGTAGAATGTGAAGGTGAGAATATAAGAGATTATTTATTTCGCACATATACTGTACACTACCTAAACACACACACACATACTGAGGCACTTTACCATTGAAACAGACTCACATGAATTTAATTCTCACATCAGGAATCACCGGTGGTTGAATTAGTGGGATGTGGAGTTAAATTATCAATATAATCAGTGGAGTACCGCAAGGGAGTATCTCGTCACCCAGGGTAGTCGACTTAAGATAGAAAACGGAGGAGCCTGGAGGGATAACTATAGTAGAATCGAAACACATTGGTTAAATTGGGAATACAGATGAACTTGACAGTATTTGTGAAGTTTTCAGAGACTGGGATTTGATATCACTATCAATAAAGCTTAAATAATGCACAGACGAGGTATAGTAGTATTAGTATATAAAGGAGGAGGAGGAGGAGGAGAACACGATACCAACATGTTTACTACGAGTGGGAGTCAGTCTTTCTACTTGAGACTCATTAACTTCTCTACCAGGTGGGGGGACTAAGGGGGAAGGGTTGTTTTATACCATAAGAGCTGCGGGTGCTCTAAGTGGTTCTCTCAAGTGAATAAGTCCCATTTCAACAAAAATAAGACCACGTTAAAAACATCATAATAAGATCAGGTTTTGATATTTGCCTGAGTGACACTGCGGGAAGGAGGGAAGGGTGGGGGGGGGAGGGGGGTTGTGAGCCGCTATGAAAACCTTGAAGAGAATATGTGGAACTATTTTTGCTGAGTCATATATACTGTAAATATATGTATCCAAGCAATCGGTATGTATCAGTATATAAACAAGAACATAAGATGCATATATTATGTATACAAAGATATAGACAAGAACATGATATATAAACGGATATAATAAAACGGTAAGGACATGAATACGATGACAATCCCTTGAGTACGATGACAAACTCTTGAGTACGATGACAATCCCTTGAGTACGATGACAAACTCTTGAGTACGATGACAAAATCTTGAGTACGATGACAAACTCTTGAGTACGATGACTTAACCCCTTGATACATTATCAATCCTCTCAAATCATAGATCATCCCACTGAATTATTACTGTAAGGTTTTTGATATAGTACTCAAGAGGATGTCACTGTACTCAAGGGGCTGTCATCGTACTCAAGAGGTTAAATCACTGTACTCAAGGGGCTGTCATCGTACTCAAGAGGTTAAGTCACTGTACTCAAGGGGTTAAAAATATGTTGTGTTTTGAGCAGCTTTAACCAGGATTACCATGTGCTATTGTTATTGTTATTATTATTATTATTATTATTGTTGTTGTTGTCGTAACTGGAGGGTGAGAGTAGCATTTTATTTGTTGTTTTTACCTAAGCCACAGGGGAAGGGAAGGGTGAGGTAGGGGATGTGAGAAGCTGTGAGGGAGTTAACCAAAGGGAGGAAAAGGGATTAGAGAGATGAGGAGAGAGAGAGAGAGAAAGAGAGAGAGAGAGAGAGAGAGAGAGAGAGAGAGAGAGAGAGAGAGAGAGAGAGAGAGAGAGACCCTACCTTCAGTTACATACTAATTACCGATATACAAAGAAGAAAAACAAGAACAAGAACAAAATCAACAACAACAACAACAACCTAACCTCACCTCGATTGATGTCATGTACACAGAAAAAAACAAAAAAAAAACACCTGTAAACAAACTTATCTCCTAATCACAGGTTAATAATTCTAAAACACACATCTTGTAATATAAAAAACTACACACACACAGCTTGAGCGTATTATATAGAGAAGTATAAAGGATTATTCTGGGAAACATAACTCTTGCATGCTGGGAAGTTGGTTGGTTTGGAGTTACCCGTGAATTAGTAATGTTTGAAAGGGGATGGTAAGCTGCATGGATCCTTGTCTCACCGGGAACACAGTATTGTACCGCCACCTCCCTGGAGCCTAACACTGTGTTGTCGAGGGGCACATAGTGTACTGGGTATTGTTGTTCATGTGTTGTTTTAATTTATGTGTTTCTTCTTTACCGTGTGTGTGTGTGTGTGTGTGTGTGTGTGTGTGTGTGTGTGTGTGTGTGTGTGTGTGTGTGTGTGTGTGTGTGTTCTGGTACACTGATGAGTTTATGTATATATAATACGCATACACAAACTTATAGACACACACACACACACACACACACACACACACACACACACACACACAATGCTACCCACCAACAATAGAATCAAGGTTTTCTGAACTGTCTCAAAGTTACAAGATCAAACTCGCTCCTGCAGGTGAACTCTTGTATGTTGCACTTGGTCACTCTGCAACACGTATGGATCAAGAGTCACGTGTAGGTCAAGAGTTCACGTGTGGATCAAGAGTCACGTGTAGGTCAAGAGTCACGTGTGGATCAAGAGTTCACGTGTGGATCAAGAATAAGATATTGCCCACACCCATATCCACCCTCCCCCCACACACACCTACACCTACATCCATACAAACACACCCACATCTACATCCACACCCACATAGTTATACATAAACACACAAACCCACACCTACACTCATACCAACATCCACACTCACCCACACTCATACCAACACCCACACCAACATTTCACCTCTCATTACGAGCCTCTAGGGACCCCTGACCTCTGACCTATAATGACGAAAGTAAGAATTGTTTATTGGCATCATGTGGCGTTTGGAGAAAGATGGAGGTGTGATAGACGTTCACCGCCCACCGACTGTCAGAACGAAATGGATCACATGAAGATTAGGCATAGAGTTCATTTCACCTGATGATTGAACACCTTAACGCTAACCTAACCTAACCATACCTAACCTAACCCAACCTTACCTTTACTTGAGGAACCAGTGTAGGAATTGACAGACTCACCCAAACGTTATAACTTGAGGCATCCACGTGTTAACCCACAGCGTTAGTCATGTTTTACTTATCACGGACAGGTTAAGACAAGTTGGGTTTATTTGAAGAGAAAAAATCTTAGAATTATTCATACAATGACAGAGAGAGAGAGAGAGAGAGAGAGAGAGAGAGAGAGAGAGAGAGAGAGAGAGAGAGAGAGAGAGAGAGAGAGAGAGAGAGAGAGAGAGAGAGAGAGGAGGTAACCTATATGTCCCCCTCGCAGCTCTGCTGAAGACAGCACTCTGGGTCGGCTTTGGTTTATAGGGAAGAGATTAATATGAGAGCGAGGCCGATAGTCCTACTGCACTGTATATATGTATAAATAAAGAAAAACACGTAGTTCTCAAGATCTTTCGTGTAATTCACATCTTCACGAGGTAAATCAACACAAAATGTTTACAAAATGTCTTATTTCAAATCTAGACCAACTCCCGTCATCATCAACGTACCATTATTTTCATAGAAAGAAGAAGGGAGAGTGAGGGTAAAGATGGGGGTGAGGGGGTGGGGGTTGGGGGGGGGGAGGGAGCGAGAGCCTCTTATAACTTGCTGACCCAAGGAGGAAAAATGTTTGAACGCGATCTGTCAAAAAAGAGGATTAACTGAAAGTGGATTCAATAAAGTTTGGAGGCAGATGGAAGTGTTGTAGTGTGGACCAGGTTGGTGGGTGGACCAGCTGGGTGAGTGGACCAGATTGGTGGGTGGACCAGATTGGTGGGTGGACCAAGTGAGCGGGTGGACCAGGTTGGTGGGTGGACCAGCTGGGTGAGTGGACCAGATTGGTGGGTTGACCAGATGATTGGGTTGACCAAATGGATGGGTGGCCCAAATGGGTGTGTTAACCAGAGGATTGGGTTGACCAAATGGGTGGGTTGACCAGAGGCATAACAGTGACCAGTGAACAACATATATACCACGCCAACACGAGCGAATAGAAGCACCTTTCGTTTTACCTCGGACCAGAATGAAACACAGAACGTACAATACGTATACCGTACAGAACTTAATTATGTGTGTGTGTGTGTGTGTGTGTGTGTGTGTGTGTGTGTGTGTGTGTGTGTGTGTGTGTGTGTGTGTGTGTGTGTGTGAGGTCCACCGAAATATAACAAATTTGTAAAATCATTCCTCATTATCTTCCTCTTCCCTCTACATTAGTCGTTATTATCATTATCATGTTTTCGTAATTTTTCTCTTGTTTATAGTATTTAGTATTATTCTCCTCTCTATTTATACCTTTGTTGCTACACCGTGAACGTCTTCTGGAACTCGTGTTTACATCTATCAGCTGATTCTTCTTGTATTTTTCTGATTGGTTGTATTCTCCAGAGCCTTGAAAATCCTCGACCTGTGATTGGTCAGTATCATGGCGCTCGTAACAACATCCTTAAGCTAAAGATATCAGTGTATCATGGTAGGAATAGACTGTTATTTATTTCTCGCTATATCTCAGAAATATATTGTTCCATTTGTTGTCAGTTTCTCAGGACGTCCCAGAGGAGTAGTGGCTGGGTCGGCATTCCAAAACATTTCGCTCATATGATGTCGTTTTTACGTATATGAAACTGTCATCTTCACTACGAAAATAAGGAAAAATTCCAGGTACACCTATAACCCTACCTCCCACACACACACACACACACACACACACACACACACACACACACACAACTGCCCACTCATCTACACCACGTACACAGATACACCCCGCACACACACACACACCTTTACCCTCCATACACACACCCCTACACCCGCTCCACACACACACACACACACACAAACGCCCATAAAACAACAGACACGGCCACTAATATCTAAGATACTCTATATATCACACCTGGCTCATTAACTTCAATATCATGGAGGTAATATCGCCACCTAACTAACACACCAGCCCCTGTTACCACTACCTGCCCCTACCCCCTGCCTCCCCCTGCCTCCTCACCCACCCCTGCCTCCTCCGTCTACTGTTACCTAATACGCAATATTATTATAAGTTTTGCATTGTGTTTGGGATACATTAATGGAGGCTAAGCGACCGACCAACATGTATACGCCTCGGTCGATGTGTGTGTGTGTGTTATCAAAAGGCGTCTGTCTGTCTGTCTGTCTGACTGTTTGTAATGAAAATGGCGCCTCTCCACAATTAAAAATGAAGGCTCATGGTATCGAGGGGAAAGTTTTAAATTGGATAAAATCATGGCTCACCGATAGAACGCAGAGGGTCAGCGTAGATGGTGTTAAATCTGAGTGGGGCCGTGTAACCAGTGGGGTTCCCCAGGGGTCAGTACTGGGCCCACTCTTGTTCATAATCTACATAAACGATCTAGATACTGGGATCAGCAGTGACATAAGCAAGTTTGCGGATGACACCAAAATAGGGCGGCAAATTAATTCAGGGCAGGATGCAAATGCATTACAGGAGGATCTAAATAAACTGCAGGGGTGGTCTGAAAAATGGCAAATGAAATTCAACACCAGCAAGTGCAGCGTACTTAATATTGGAAAAACAAATACTTATAATGTATACAGCCTGAACAACATCAACCTAGAGAAGTCGACTTGTGAAAGAGACCTAGGGGTAGTTGTAAGCCCGGACCTACGGCCTAGAAAA